>NC_082688.1:115384689-115687749 GCF_949987515.2 Delphinus delphis
TTTCAAGTCCTCTTGGCAGCCTTACTTCAGTCTATTTTTGGACGATAGCTGTCATTTATAACTCTGCAGGTTTGTGAATTACAGTGCCCCTGAGCTCCTTTCTTCAACTCGCTTTCTTGTGACCTGGCCGCAACACCGCAGGATGGCTTCAGGCCCTAATCTGGTTCCGGCACGGCACGCTGAGCCTCTGGTTATTTCCTCTTCCTGGTGGGAAATGAGAGTTAAATTTGCCCGTCCAGACACCTCCAGCTAGTCTCTCATTGGTTCTCGCTATTCCTGTTCATCTTCCGCAGAAATTGCAAACTGGGCCAAACAGGAGGTTAAAGGGACTGACTCTCCAAGTCGGGAGAGTGTTAGTAAAGCGTCTGGAATGTTGCACCCGAGTACCAGGGGAGGAAAACTGAGACATATTTGAACACGTCTCCCGATCACATGGTTGATCATACTCTGGGTTCCACATGCATGTTTTAGCTGAAGGAAGAATACCTAAAACCTGGGTAGTTGAAACCCGTGGAATGGGTACCATGCAATATGACTTCAAAGGGTCTTCATTTGCTCACCGAACCTCTCCAATCCTATCACTGCTGCGTTTATGCCCCTGTACACATGCTTGATTCTCTTTCGGAGACATAGCAATCCCTAGGTTTTAAGATACTTACTAGTCAGGTACATTCTTAGGCGTTTAATATGCGGTGTTGAGTCCATTTCTTTGAGCAAGGAGTAGCTCTTGTCTATTCCATATTTGGCTTAAGGAACTTTATCTGTGCTCATTTCAATCTCTGGTTTTATGCAGCACCCCAACTCACCTTTACCCTTAAGCAAGCATAAGTTGGTTTTCTAAATTTGAGACCCTGTTCTGTTCTGTAATTCAGTTCCTGTGTAGCCAAGTTTCCATTCCGTGTATTACTGATATCTTATGATGTTTCTTTTTCTGTGTGACTTATTTCAGTTAGAATCATCATACCTGAATCCACTCATTGTGCTGCTAAGGGCCTGATGACATAGATTTCATTGATGAGTGATATTGCTTTGTAAGTGATTACCACAACTTCTTTATCCATTTTTCACTTTCTGCGATGTTGAACTTGTACTGTAAACGAGGTTCTTGTAAACAGAGCCGTTCCAAACTTTGGGGTGGCTGTGTCTTTTTGATTTTAATTTCCCTAAGCTATAGGACCATAAGTGGAAGTGCCCTAGGCTCTGTTGCTTTGTTTTTTAGATGTTTCAAGAAACACCATACACTTCTCCCAAGTGTCTGTTGGCAATTTACATCCCGCCCATCAGCATAACAAGGCTCCCAGTTCTCCATGGCCTGTCCTGCCTTTCTGGATTTTACACTTTTTTCAGATGGCCCTTTTGACCGGGGGGAAGTGAGACTTCATTGTAGTGCAGATTTCCTTTGCAAGCTTGCTTGGTTGGCCAAAAAGGGCGTATGCGTTTTTTCCTGAATATATTCAGGAAAAAACGCATACGCCCTTTTTGGCCAAGTGCATCATTGTGGACGTTCTGCCTCTTTTCCTATGCTTTCAATACAATTCCAGTCTACCTCCTGAAATCGGTTTCCTGCAATTCTGCCCCGCTTTCAAGTCCTCTTGGCAGCCTTACTTCAGTCTATTTTTGGACGATAGCTGTCATTTATAACTCTGCAGGTTTGTGAATTACAGTGCCCCTGAGTTCATTTCTTCAACTCGCTTTCTTGTGACCTGGCCGCAACACCGCAGGATGGCTTCAGGCCCTAATCTGGTTCCGGCCCGGCATGCTGAATCTTTTGTTAATTCCTCTTCCTGGTGGGAAATGAGAGTTAAATTTGCCCGTCCAGACACCTCCAGCTAGCCTCTCATTGGTTCTCGCTATTCCTGTTCATCTTCCGCAGAAATTGCAAACTGGGCCAAACAGGAGGTTAAAGGGACTGACTCTCCAAGTCGGGAGAGTGTTAGTAAAGCATCTGGAATGTTGCACCCGAGTACCAGGGTAGGAAAACTGAGACATATTTGAACACGTCTCCCGTTCACATGGTTGATCATACTCTGGGTTCCACATGCATGTTTTAGCTGAAGGAAGAATACCTTAATCCTGGAGAGTTGAGACCCGTGGAATGGGTACCGTGCAATATGACTTCAAAGGGTCTTCATTTGCTCACCGAACCTCTCCAATCCTATCACTGCTGCGTTTATGCCCCTGTACACACGCTTGATTCTCTTTTGGAGACATAGCAATCCATAGGTTTTAAGATACTTACTAGTCAGGTACATTCTTAGGCGTTTAATATGCGGTGTTGAGTCCATTTCGTTGAGCAAGGAGTAGCTCTTGTCTATTCCATATTTGGCTTAAGGAAATTTATCTGTGCTCATTTCAATCTCTGGTTTTATGCAGCACCCCAACTCACCTTTCCCCTTAAGCAAGCATAAGTTGGCTTTCTAAATTTGAGAACCTGTTCTGTTCTGTAATTCAGTTCCTGTGTAGCCAAGTTTACATTCCGTGTATTACTGATATCTTATGATGTTTCTTTTTCTGTGTGACTTATTTCAGTTAGAATCATCGTACCTGAATCCACTCATGATGCTGCTACGGGTCTGATGACATAGATTTCATTGCTGAGTGATACTGCATTGTACGTAAGTACCACAAGTTCTTTATCCATTTTTCACTTTCTGTGATATTGAACTTGTACGGTAAACGAGATTCTTGTAAACAGAGGCGTCCCAAACTTTGGGGTGGCTGTGTCTTTTTGATTTTAATTTCCCTAAGCTATAGGACCATAAGTGGAAGTGCCCTAGGCTCTGTTGCTTTGTTTTTTAGATGTTTCAGGAAACACCGTACACTTCTCCCGAGTGTCTGTTGGCAATTTACATCCCGCCCATCAGCATAACAAGGCTCCCAGTTCTCCATGGTCTGTCCTGCCTTTCTGGATTTTACACTTTTTTCAGATGGCCCTTTTGACCGGGGGGAAGTGAGACTTCATTGTAGTGCAGATTTCCTTTGCAAGTTTGCTTGGTTGGCCAAAAAGGGCGTATGCGTTTTTTCCTGAATATATTCAGGAAAAAACGCATACGCCCTTTTTGGCCAAGTGCATCATTGTGGACGTTCTGCCTCTTTTCCTATGCTTTCAATGCAATTCCAGTCTACCTCCTGAAATCGGTTTCCTGTAATTCTGCCCCGCCTTCAAGTCCTCTTGGCAGCCTTACTTCAGTCTATTTTTGGACGATAGCTGTCATTTATAACTCTGCAGGTTTGTGAATTACAGTGCCCCTGAGCTCCTTTCTTCAACTCGCTTTCTTGTGACCTGGCCGCAACACCGCAGGATGGCTTCAGACCCTAATCTGGTTCCGGCACGGCACGCTGAGCCTTTGGTTATTTCCTCTTCCTGGTGGGAAATGAGAGTTAAATTTGCCCATCCAGACACCTCCAGCTAGTCTCTCATTGGTTCTCGCTATTCCTGTTCATCTTCCGCAGAAATTGCAAACTGGGCCAAACAGGAGGTTAAAGGCGCTTACTCTCCAAGTGGGGAGAGTGTTAGTAAAGCGTCTGGAATGTTGCACCCGAGTACCAGGGTACGAAAACTGAGACATATTTGAACACGTCTCCCGATCACATGGTTGATCATACTTGGGTTCCACATGCATGTTTTAGCTGAAGGAAGAATACCTTAAACCTGGAGAGTTAAGACCCGTGGAATGGGTACCATGCAATATGACTTCAAAGGGTCTTCATTTGCTCACCGAACCTCTCCAATCCTATCACTGCTGCGTTTATGCCCCTGTACACATGCTTGATTTTCTTTCGGAGACATAGCAATCCATAGGTTTTAAGATACTTACTAGTCAGGTACATTCTTAGGCGTTTAATATGGGGTGTTGAGTCCATTTCGTTGAGCAAGGAGTAGCTCTTGTCTATTCCATATTTGGCTTAAGGAACTTTATCTGTGCTCATTTCAATCTCTGGTTTTATGCAGCACCCCAACTCACCTTTCCCCTTAAGCAAGCATAAGTTGGTTTTCTAAATTTGAGACCCTGTTCTGTTCTGTAATTCAGTTCCTGTGTAGCCAAGGTTCCATTCCGTGTATTACTGATATCTTATGATGTTTCTTTTTCTGTGTGACTTATTTCGGTTAGAATCATCATACCTGAATCCACTCATTGTGCTGCTAAGGGCCTCATGACACAGATTTCATTGCTGAGTGATATTGCTTTGTAAGTAAATACCACAACTTCTTTATCCATTTTTCACATTCTGCGATGTTGAACTTGTACTGTAAACGAGGTTCTTGTAAACAGAGGCATTCCAAACTTTGGGGTGGCTGTGTCTTTTTGATTTTAATTTCCCTAAGCTATAGGACCATAAGTGGAAGTGCCCTAGGTTCTGTTGCTTTGTTTTTTAGATGTTTCAGGAAACACCATACACTTCTCCCGACGGGTTGTTGGCAATTTACATCCCGCCCATCAGCATAACAAGGTTCCCAGTTCTCCATGGCCTGTCCTGCCTTTCTGGATTTTACTCTTTTTTCAGATGACCCTTTTGACAAGGGGGAAGTGAGACTTCATTGTAGTGCAGATTTCCTTTGCAAGCTTGCTTGGTTGGCCAAAAAGGGCGTATGCGTTTTTTCCTGAATATATTCAGGAAAAAACGCATACGCCCTTTTTGGCCAAGTGCATCATTGTGGACGTTCTGCCTCTTTTCCTATGCTTTCAATGCAATTCCAGTCTACCTCCTGAAATCGGTTTCCTGCAATTCTGCCCCACTTTCAAGTCCTCTTGGCAGCCTTACTTCAGTCTATTTTTGGACGATAGCTGTCATTTATAACTCTGCAGGTTTGTGAATTACAGTGCCCCTGAGCTCCTTTCTTCAACTCGCTTTCTTTTGAGCTGGCCGCAACACCGCAGGATGGCTTCAGGCCCTAATCTGGTTCCGGCACGGCACGCTGAGCCTCTGGTTATTTCCTCTTCCTGGTGGGAAATGAGAGTTAAATTTGCCCGTCCAGACACCTCCAGCTAGTCTCTCATTGGTTCTCGCTATTCCTGTTCATCTTCCGCAGAAATTGCAAACTGGGCCAAACAGGAGGTTAAAGGCACTGACTCTCCAAGTCGGGAGAGTGTTAGTAAAGCGTCTGGAATGTTGCACCCGAGTACCAGGGGAGGAAAACTGAGACATATTTGAACACGTCTCCCGATCACATGGTTGATCATACTCTGGGTTCCACATGCATGTTTTAGCTGAAGGAAGAATACCTAAAACCTGGGTAGTTGAAACCCGTGGAATGGGTACCATGCAATATGACTTTAAAGGGTCTTCATCTGCTCACCGAACCTCTCCAATCCTATCACTGCTGCGTTTATGCCCTGTACACATGCTTGATTCTCTTTCGGAGACATAGCAATCCATAGGTTTTAAGATACTTACTAGTCAGGTACATTCTTAGGCGTTTAATATGCGGTGTTGAGTCCATTTCTTTGAGCAAGGAGTAGCTCTTGTCTATTCCATATTTGGCTTAAGGAACTTTATCTGTGCTCATTTCAATCTCTGGTTTTATGCAGCACCCCAACTCACCTTTCCCCTTAAGCAAGCATAAGTTGGTTTTCTAAATTTGAGACCCTGTTCTGTTCTGTAATTCAGTTCCTGTGTAGCCAAGTTTACATTCCGTGTATTAGTGATACCTTATGATGTTTCTTTTTCTGTGTGACTTATTTCAGTTAGAATCATCATACCTGAATCCACTCATTGTGCTGCTAAGGGCCTCATGACACAGATTTCATTGCTGAGTGATATTGCTTTGTAAGTAAATACCACAACTTCTTTATCCATTTTTCACTTTCTGCGATGTTGAACTTGTACTGTAAACGAGGTTCTTGTAAACAGAGGCGTCCCAAACTTTGGGGTGGCTGTGTCTTTTTGATTTTAATTTCCCTAAGCTATAGGACCAGAAGTGGAAGTGCCCTAGGTTCTGTTGCTTTGTTTTTTAAATGTTTCAGGAAACACCATACACTTCTCCCGAGTGGTTGTTGGCAATTTACATCCCACCCATCAGCATAACAAGGCTCCCAGTTCTCCATGGCCTGTCCTGCCTTTCTGGATTTTACCCTTTTTTCAGATGACCCTTTTGACAAGGGGGAAGTGAGACTTCATTGTAGTGCAGATTTCCTTTGCAAGCTTGCTTGGTTGGCCAAAAAGGGCGTATGCGTTTTTTCCTGAATATATTCAGGAAAAAACGCATACGCCCTTTTTGGCCAAGTGCATCATTGTGGACGTTCTGCCTCTTTTCCTATGCTTTCAATGCAATTCCAGTCTACCTCCTGAAATCGGTTTCCTGCAATTCTGCCCCGCTTTCAAGTCCTCTTGGCAGCCTTACTTCAGTCTATTTTTGGACGATAGCTGTCATTTATAACTCTGCAGGTTTGTGAATTACAGTGCCCCTGAGCTCCTTTCTTCAACTCGCTTTCTTTTGAGCTGGCCGCAACACCGCAGGATGGCTTCAGGCCCTAATCTGGTTCCGGCACGGCACGCTGAGCCTCTGGTTATTTCCTCTTCCTGGTGGGAAATGAGAGTTAAATTTGCCCGTCCAGACACCTCCAGCTAGTCTCTCATTGGTTCTCGCTATTCCTGTTCATCTTCCGCAGAAATTGCAAACTGGGCCAAACAGGAGGTTAAAGGCACTGACTCTCCAAGTCGGGAGAGTGTTAGTAAAGCGTCTGGAATGTTGCACCCGAGTACCAGGGGAGGAAAACTGAGACATATTTGAACACGTCTCCCGATCACATGGTTGATCATACTCTGGGTTCCACATGCATGTTTTAGCTGAAGGAAGAATACCTAAAACCTGGGTAGTTGAAACCCGTGGAATGGGTACCATGCAATATGACTTCAAAGGGTCTTCATTTGCTCACCGAACCTCTCCAATCCTATCACTGCTGCGTTTATGCCCCTGTACACATGCTTGATTCTCTTTCGGAGACATAGCAATCCCTAGGTTTTAAGATACTTACTAGTCAGGTACATTCTTAGGCGTTTAATATGCGGTGTTGAGTCCATTTCTTTGAGCAAGGAGTAGCTCTTCTCTATTCCATATTTGGCTTAAGGAACTTTATCTGTGCTCATTTCAATCTCTGGTTTTATGCAGCACCCCAACTCACCTTTACCCTTAAGCAAGCATAAGTTGGTTTTCTAAATTTGAGACCCTGTTCTGTTCTGTAATTCAGTTCCTGTGTAGCCAAGTTTCCATTCCGTGTATTACTGATATCTTATGATGTTTCTTTTTCTGTGTGACTTATTTCAGTTAGAATCATCATACCTGAATCCACTCATTGTGCTGCTAAGGGCCTGATGACATAGATTTCATTGCTGAGTGATATTGCTTTGTAAGTGATTACCACAACTTCTTTATCCATTTTTCACTTTCTGCGATGTTGAACTTGTACTGTAAACGAGGTTCTTGTAAACAGAGCCGTTCCAAACTTTGGGGTGGCTGTGTCTTTTTGATTTTAATTTCCCTAAGCTATAGGACCATAAGTGGAAGTGCCCTAGGCTCTGTTGCTTTGTTTTTTAGATGTTTCAGGAAACACCATACACTTCTCCCGATTGGTTGTTGGCAATTTACATCCCGCCCATCAGCATAACAAGGCTCCCAGTTCTCCATGGCCTGTCCTGCCTTTGTGGATTTTACACTTTTTTCAGATGGCCCTTTTGACCGGGGGGAAGTGAGACTTCATTGTAGTGCAGATTTCCTTTGCAAGCTTGCTTGGTTGGCCAAAAAGGGCGTATGCGTTTTTTCCTGAATATATTCAGGAAAAAACGCATACGCCCTTTTTGGCCAAGTGCATCATTGTGGACGTTCTGCCTCTTTTCCTATGCTTTCAATACAATTCCAGTCTACCTCCTGAAATCGGTTTCCTGCAATTCTGCCCCGCTTTCAAGTCCTCTTGGCAGCCTTACTTCAGTCTATTTTTGGACGATAGCTGTCATTTATAACTCTGCAGGTTTGTGAATTACAGTGCCCCTGAGTTCATTTCTTCAACTCGCTTTCTTGTGACCTGGCCGCAACACCGCAGGATGGCTTCAGGCCCTAATCTGGTTCCGGCCCGGCATGCTGAACCTTTGGTTAATTCCTCTTCCTGGTGGGAAATGAGAGTTAAATTTGAGCGTCCAGACACCTCCAGCTAGCCTCTCATTGGTTCTCGCTATTCCTGTTCATCTTCCGCAGAAATTGCAAACTGGGCCAAACAGGAGGTTAAAGGGACTGACTCTCCAAGTCGGGAGAGTGTTAGTAAAGCATCTGGAATGTTGCACCCGAGTACCAGGGTAGGAAAACTGAGACATATTTGAACACGTCTCCCGTTCACATGGTTGATCATACTCTGGGTTCCACATGCATGTTTTAGCTGAAGGAAGAATACCTTAAACCTGGAGAGTTGAGACCCGTGGAATGGGTACCGTGCAATATGACTTCAAAGGGTCTTCATTTGCTCTCGAACCTCTCCAATCCTATCACTGCTGCGTTTATGCCCCTGTACACACGCTTGATTCTCTTTTGGAGACATAGCAATCCATAGGTTTTAAGATACTTACTAGTCAGGTACATTCTTAGGCGTTTAATATGGGGTTTTGAGTCCATTTCGTTGAGCAAGGAGTAGCTCTTGTGTATTCCATATTTGGCTTAAGGAACTTTATCTGTGCTCATTTCAATCTCTGGTTTTATGCAGCACCCCAACTCACCTTTCCCCTTAAGCAAGCATAAGTTGGTTTTCTAAATTTGAGACCCTGTTCTGTTTTGGAATGCAGTTCCTGTGTAGGAAGTTTACATTCCGTGTATTACTGATATCTTATGATGTTTCTTTTTCTGTGTGACTTATTTCAGTTAGAATCATCGTACCTGAATCCACTCATTATGCTGCTACGGGGCTGATGACATAGATTTCATTGCTGAGTGATACTGCATTGTACGTAAGTACCACAAGTTCTTTATCCATTTTTCACTTTCTGTGATATTGCACTTGTACGGTAAACGAGGTTCTTGTAAACGGAGGCGTCCCAAACTTTGGGGTGGCTGTGTCTTTTTGATTTTAATTTCCCTAAGCTATAGGACCATAAGTGGAAGTGCCCTAGGCTCTGTTGCTTTGTTTTTTAGATGTTTCAGGAAACACCATACACTTCTCCTGAGTGTCTGTTGGCAATTTACATCCCGCCCATCAGCATAACAAGGCTCCCAGTTCTCCATGGCCTATCCTGCCTTTCTGGATTTTACACTTTTTTCAGATGGCCCTTTTGACCGGGGGGAAGTGAGACTTCATTGTAGTGCAGATTTCCTTTGCATGTTTGCTTGGTTGGCCAAAAAGGGCGTATGCGTTTTTTCCTGAATATATTCAGGAAAAAACGCATACGCCCTTTTTGGCCAAGTGCATCATTGTGGACGTTCTGCCTCTTTTCCTATGCTTTCAATGCAATTCCAGTCTACCTCCTGAAATCGGTTTCCTGTAATTCTGCCCCGCTTTCAAGTCCTCTTGGCAGCCTTACTTCAGTCTATTTTTGGACGATAGCTGTCATTTATAACTCTGCAGGTTTGTGAATTACAGTGCCCCTGAGCTCCTTTCTTCAACTCGCTTTCTTGTGAGCTGGCCGCAACACCGCAGGATGGCTTCAGGCCCTAATCTGGTTCCGGCACGGCACGCTGAGCCTTTGGTTATTTCCTCTTCCTGGTGGGAAATGAGAGTTAAATTTGCCCGTCCAGACACCTCCAGCTAGTCTCTCATTGGTTCTCGCTATTCCTGTTCATCTTCCGCAGAAATTGCAAACTGGGCCAAACAGGAGGTTAAAGGCGCTGACTCTCCAAGTGGGGAGAGTGTTAGTAAAGCGTCTGGAATGTTGCACCCGAGTACCAGGGTACGAAAACTGAGACATATTTGAACACGTCTCCCGATCACATGGTTGATCATACTTGGGTTCCACATGCATGTTTTAGCTGAAGGAAGAATACCTTAAACCTGGAGAGTTAAGACCCGTGGAATGGGTACCATGCAATATGACTTCAAAGGGTCTTCATTTGCTCACCGAACCACTCCAATCCTATCACTGCTGCGTTTATGCCCCTGTACACATGCTTGATTCTCTTTCGGAGACATAGCAATCCATAGGTTTTAAGATACTTACTAGTCAGGTACATTCTTAGGCGTTTAATATGGGGTGTTGAGTCCATTTCGTTGAGCAAGGAGTAGCTCTTGTCTATTCCATATTTGGCTTAAGGAACTTTATCTGTGCTCATTTCAATCTCTGGTTTTATGCAGCACCCCAACTCACCTTTCCCCTTAAGCAAGCATAAGTTGGTTTTCTAAATTTGAGACCCTGTTCTGTTCTGTAATTCAGTTCCTGTGTAGCCAAGTTTACATTCCGTGTATTACTGATATCTTATGATGTTTCTTTTTCTGTGTGACTTATTTCAGTTAGAATCATCATACCTGAATCCACTCATTGTGCTGCTAAGGGCCTCATGACATAGATTTCATTGCTGAGTGATATTGCTTTGTAAGTGATTACCACAACTTCTTTATCCATTTTTCACTTTCTGCGATGTTGAACTTGTACTGTAAACGAGGTTCTTGTAAACAGAGCCGTTCCAAACTTTGGGGTGGCTGTGTCTTTTTGATTTTAATTTCCCTAAGCTATAGGACCATAAGTGGAAGTGCCCTAGGCTCTGTTGCTTTGTTTTTTAGATGTTTCAGGAAACACCATACACTTCTCCCAAGTGTCTGTTGGCAATTTACATCCCGCCCATCAGCATAACAAGGCTCCCAGTTCTCCATGGCCTGTCCTGCCTTTCTGGATTTTACACTTTTTTCAGATGGCCCTTTTGACCGGGGGGAAGTGAGACTTCATTGTAGTGCAGATTTCCTTTGCAAGCTTGCTTGGTTGGCCAAAAAGAGCGTATGCGTTTTTTCCTGAATATATTCAGGAAAAAACGCATACGCCCTTTTTGGCCAAGTGCATCATTGTGGACGTTCTGCCTCTTTTCCTATGCTTTCAATGCAATTCCAGTCTACCTCCTGAAATCGGTTTCCTGAAATTCTGCCCCACTTTCAAGTCCTCTTGGCAGCCTTACTTCAGTCTATTTTTGGACGATAGCTGTCATTTATAACTCTGCAGGTTTGTGAATTACAGTGCCCCTGAGCTCCTTTCTTCAACTCGCTTTCTTTTGAGCTGGCCGCAACACCGCAGGATGGCTTCAGGCCCTAATCTGGTTCCGGCACGGCACGCTGAGCCTCTGGTTATTTCCTCTTCCTGGTGGGAAATGAGAGTTAAATTTGCCCGTCCAGACACCTCCAGCTAGTCTCTCATTGGTTCTCGCTATTCCTGTTCATCTTCCGCAGAAATTGCAAACTGGGCCAATCAGGAGGTTAAAGGCACTGACTCTCCAAGTCGGGAGAGTGTTAGTAAAGCGTCTGGAATGTTGCACCCGAGTACCAGGGGAGGAAAACTGAGACATATTTGAACACGTCTCCCGATCACATGGTTGATCATACTCTGGGTTCCACATGCATGTTTTAGCTGAAGGAAGAATACCTAAAACCTGGGTAGTTGAAACCCATGGAATGGGTACCATGCAATATGTCTTCAAAGGGTCTTCATTTGCTCACCGAACCTCTCCAATCCTATCACTGCTGCGTTTATGCCCCTGTACACATGCTTGATTCTCTTTCGGAGACATAGCAATCCCTAGGTTTTAAGATACTTACTAGTCAGGTACATTCTTAGGCGTTTAATATGCGGTGTTGAGTCCATTTCTTTGAGCAAGGAGTAGCTCTTGTCTATTCCATATTTGGCTTAAGGAACTTTATCTGTGCTCATTTCAATCTCTGGTTTTATGCAGCACCCCAACTCACCTTTACCCTTAAGCAAGCATAAGTTGGTTTTCTAAATTTGAGACCCTGTTCTGTTCTGTAATTCAGTTCCTGTGTAGCCAAGTTTCCATTCCGTGTATTACTGATATCTTATGATGTTTCTTTTTCTGTGTGACTTATTTCAGTTAGAATCATCATACCTGAATCCACTCATTGTGCTGCTAAGGGCCTTGTGACACAGATTTCATTGCTGAGTGATATTGCTTTGTAAGTAAATACCACAACTTCTTTATCCATTTTTCACTTTCTGCGATGTTGAACTTGTACTGTAAACGAGGTTCTTGTAAACAGAGCCGTTCGAAACTTTGGGGTGGCTGTGTCTTTTTGATTTTAATTTCCCTAAGCTATAGGACCATAAGTGGAAGTGCCCTAGGTTCTGTTGCTTTGTTTTTTAGATGTTTCAGGAAACACCATACACTTCACCCCAGTGGCTGTTGGCAATTTACATCCCGCCCATCAGCATAACAAGGCTCCCAGTTCTCCATGGCCTGTCCTGCCTTTCTGGATTTTACACTTTTTTCAGATGGCCCTTTTGACCGGGGGGAAGTGAGACTTCATTGTAGTGCAGATTTCCTTTGCAAGCTTGCTTGGTTGGCCAAAAAGGGCGTATGTGTTTTTTCCTGAATATATTCAGGAAAAAACGCATACGCCCTTTTTGGCCAAGTGCATCATTGTGGACGTTCTGCCTCTTTTCCTATGCTTTCAGTGCAATTCCAGTCTACCTCCTGAAATCGGTTTCCTGCAATTCTGCCCCGCTTTCAAGTCCTCTTGGCAGCCTTACTTCAGTCTATTTTTGGACGATAGCTGTCATTTATAACTCTGCAGGTTTGTGAATTACAGTGCCCCTGAGCTCCTTTCTTCAACTCGCTTTCTTGTGACCTGGCGGCAACACCGCAGGATGGCTTCAGGCCCTAATCTGGTTCCGGCCCGGCATGCTGAGCCTTTGGTTAATTCCTCTTCCTGGTGGGAAATGAGAGTTAAATTTGCCCGTCCAGACACCTCCAGCTAGCCTCTCATTGGTTCTCGCTATTCCTGTTCATCTTCCGCAGAAATTGCAAACTGGGCCAAACAGGAGGTTAAAGGGACTGACTCTCCAAGTCGGGAGAGTGTTAGTAAAGCGTCTGGAATGTTGCACCCGAGTACCAGGGGAGGAAAACTGAGACATATTTGAATACATCTCCCGTTCACATGGTTGTTCATACTCTGGGTTCCACATGCATGTTTTAGCTGAAGGAAGAATACCTTAAACCTGGAGAGTTGAGACCCGTGTAATGGGTACCATGCAATATGACTTCAAAGGGTCTTCATTTGCTCACCGAACCTCTCCAATCCTATCACTGCTGCGTTTATGCCCCTGTACACACGCTTGATTCTCTTTTGGAGACATAGCAATCCATAGGTTTTAAGATACTTACTAGTCAGATGCATTCTTAGGCGTTTAATATGGGGTTTTGAGTCCATTTCGTTGAGCAAGGAGTAGCTCTTGTCTATTCCATATTTGGCTTAAGGAACTTTATCTGTGCTCATTTCAATCTCTGGTTTTATGCAGCACCCCAACTCACCTTTCCCCTTAAGCAAGCATAAGTTGGTTTTCTAAATTTGAGACCCTGTTCTGTTTTGGAATGCAGTTCCTGTGTAGCCAAGTTTACATTCCGTGTATTAGTGATATCTTATGATGTTTCTTTTTCTGTGTGACTTATTTCAGTTAGAATCATCGTACCTGAATCCACTCATTATGCTGCTACGGACCTGATGACATAGATTACATTGCTGAGTGATACTGCATTGTACGTAAGTACCACAAGTTCTTTATCCATTTTTCACTTTCTGTGATATTGAACTTGTACGGTAAACGAGGTTCTTGTAAACGGAGGCGTCCCAAACTTTGAGGTGGCTGTGTCTTTTTGATTTTAATTTCCCTAAGCTATAGGACCATAAGTGGAAGTGCCCTAGGTTCTGTTGCTTTGTTTTTTAGATGTTTCAGGAAACACCATACACTTCTCCCAAGTGTCTGTTGGCAATTTACATCCCGCCCATCAGCATAACAAGGCTCCCAGTTCTCAATGGCCTGTTGCCTTTCTGGATTTTACACTTTTTTCAGATGGCCCTTTTGACCGGGGGGAAGTGAGACTTCATTGTAGTGCAGATTTCCTTTGCAAGCTTGCTTGGTTGGCCAAAAAGGGCGTATGCGTTTTTTCCTGAATATATTCAGGAAAAAACGCATACGCCCTTTTTGGCCAAGTGCATCATTGTGGACGTTCTGCCTCTTTTCCTATGCTTTCAATGCAATTCCAGTCTACCTCCTGAAATCGGTTTCCTGCAATTCTGCCCCGCTTTCAAGTCCTCTTGGCAGCCTTACTTCAGTCTATTTTTGGACGATAGCTGTCATTTATAACTCTGCTGGTTTGTCAATTGCAGTGCCCCTGAGCTCCTTTCTTCAACTCGCTTTCTTGTGACCTGGCCGCAACACCGCAGGATGGCTTCAGGCCCTAATCTGGTTCCGGCCCGGCATGCTGAGCCTTTGGTTAATTCCTCTTCCTGGTGGGAAATGAGAGTTAAATTTGCCCGTCCAGACACCTCCAGCTAGCCTCTCATTGGTTCTCGCTATTCCTGTTCATCTTCCGCAGAAATTGCAAACTGGGCCAAACAGGAGGTTAAAGGCGCTGACTTTCCAAGTGGGCAGAGTGTTAGTAAAGCGTCTGGAATGTTGCACCCGAGTACCAGGGGAGGAAAACTGAGACATATTTGAACACGTCTCCCATTCACATGGTTGATCATACTTGGGTTCCACATGCATGTTTTAGCTGAAGGAAGAATACCTAAAACCTGGGTAGTTGAAACCCGTGGAATGGGTACCATGCAATATGACTTCAAAGGGTCTTCATTTGCTCACCGAACCTCTCCAATCCTATCACTGCTGCGTTTATGCCCCTGTACACATGCTTGATTCTCTTTCGGAGACATAGCAATCCATAGGTTTTAAGATACTTACTAGTCAGGTACATTCTTAGGCGTTTAATATGCGGTGTTGAGTCCATTTCGTTGAGCAAGGAGTAGCTCTTGTCTATTCCATATTTGGCTTAAGGAACTTTATCTGTGCTCATTTCAATCTCTGGTTTTATGCAGCACCCCAACTCACCTTTCCCCTTAAGCAAGCATAAGTTGGTTTTCTAAATTTGAGACCCTGTTCTGTTCTGTAATTCAGTTCCTGTGTAGCCAAGTTTACATTTCGTGTGTTACTGATATCTTATGATGTTTCTTTTTCTGTGTGACTTATTTCGGTTAGAATCATCATACCTGAATCCACTCATTGTGCTGTTAAGGACCTGATGACACAGATTTCATTGCTGAGTGATATTGCTTTGTAAGTAAATACCACAACTTTTTTATCCATTTATCACTTTCTGCGATGTTGAACTTGTACTGTAAACGAGGTTCTTGTAAACAGAGCCGTTCGAAACTTTGGGGTGGCTGTGTCTTTTTGATTTTAAATTCCCTAAGCTATAGGACCATAAGTGGAAGGACCATAAGTGGAAGTGCCCTAGGTTCTGTTGCTTTGTTTTTTAGTTGTTTCAGGAAACACCATACACTTCTCCCAAGTGGTTCTTGGCAATTTTCATCCTGCCCATCAGCATAACAAGGCTCCCAGTTCTCCATGGCCTGTCCTGCCTTTCTGGATTTTACACTTTTTTCAGATGGCCCTTTTGACCGGGGGGAAGTGAGACTTCATTGTAGTGCAGATTTCCTTTGCAAGCTTGCTTGGTTGGCCAAAAAGGGCGTATGCGTTTTTTCCTGAATATATTCAGGAAAAAACGCATACGCCCTTTTTGGCCAAGTGCATCATTGTGGACGTTCTGCCTCTTTTCCTATGCTTTCAATGCAATTCCAGTCTACCTCCTGAAATCGGTTTCCTGCAATTCTGCCCCGCTTTCAAGTCCTCTTGGCAGCCTTACTTCAGTCTATTTTTGGACGATAGCTGTCATTTATAACTCTGCAGGTTTGTGAATTACAGTGCCCCTGAGCTCCTTTCTTCAACTCGCTTTCTTGTGAGCTGGCCGCAACACCGCAGGATGGCTTCAGGCCCTAATCTGGTTCCGGCCCGGCATGCTGAGCCTTTGGTTAATTCCTCTTCCTGGTGGGAAATGAGAGTTGAATTTGCCCGTCCAGACACCTCCAGCTAGCCTCTCATTGGTTCTCGCTATTCCTGTTCATCTTCCGCAGAAATTGCAAACTGGGCCAAACAGGAGGTTAAAGGGACTGACTCTCCAAGTCGGGAGAGTGTTAGTAAAGCATCTGGAATGTTGCACCCGAGTACCAGGGGAGGAAAACTGAGACATATTTGAACACGTCTCCCGTTCACATGGTTGATCATACTCTGGGTTCCACATGCATGTTTTAGCTGAAGGAAGAATACCTTAAACCTGGAGAGTTGAGACACGTGTAATGGGTACCATGCAATATGACTTCAAAGGGTCTTCATTTGCTCACCGAACCTCTCCAATCCTATCACTGCTGCGTTTATGCCCCTGTACACACGCTTGATTCTCTCTTGGAGACATAGCAATCCATAGGTTTTAAGATACTTACTAGTCAGGTACATTCTTAGGCGTTTAATATGGGGTTTTGAGTCCATTTCGTTGAGCAAGGAGTAGCTCTTGTCTATTCCATATTTGGCTTAAGGAACTTTATCTGTGCTCATTTCAATCTCTGGTTTTATGCAGCACCCCAACTCACCTTTCCCCTTAAGCAAGCATAAGTTGGTTTTCTAAATTTGAGACCCTGTTCTGTTTTGGAATGCAGTTCCTGTGTAGCCAAGTTTACATTCCGTGTATTAGTGATATCTTATGATGTTTCTTTTTCTGTGTGACTTATTTCAGTTAGAATCATCATACTTGAATCCAGTCATTGTGCTGCTAAGGGCCTGATGACACAGATTTCATTGCTGAGTGATATTGCTTTGTAAGTAAATACCACAACTTTTTTATCCATTTATCACTTTCTGCGATGTTGAACTTGTACTGTAAACGAGGTTCTTGTAAACAGAGCCGTTCCAAACTTTGGGGTGGCTGTGTCTTTTTCATTTTAATTTCCCTAAGCTATAGGACCATAAGTGGAAGTGCCCTAGGTTCTGTTGCTTTGTTTTTTAGTTGTTTCAGGAAACACCATACACTTCTCCCAAGTGGTTCTTGGCAATTTTCATCCTGCCCATCAGCATAACAAGGCTCCCAGTTCTCCATGGCCTGTCCTGCCTTTCTGGATTTTACACTTTTTTCAGATGGCCCTTTTGACCGGGGGGAAGTGAGACTTCATTGTAGTGCAGATTTCCTTTGCAAGCTTGCTTGGTTGGCCAAAAAGGGCGTATGCGTTTTTTCCTGAATATATTCAGGAAAAAACGCATACGCCCTTTTTGGCCAAGTGCATCATTGTGGACGTTCTGCCTCTTTTCCTATGCTTTCAATGCAATTCCAGTCTACCTCCTGAAATCGGTTTCCTGCAATTCTGCCCCGCTTTCAAGTCCTCTTGGCAGCCTTACTTCAGTCTGTTTTTGGACGATAGCTGTCATTTATAACTCTGCAGGTTTGTGAATTACAGTGCCCCTGAGCTCCTTTCTTCAACTCACTTTCTTGTGACCTGGCCGCAACACCGCAGGATGGCTTCAGGCCCTAATCTGGTTCCGGCCCGGCATGCTGAGCCTTTGGTTAATTCCTCTTCCTGTTGGGAAATGAGAGTTAAATTTGCCCGTCCAGACACCTCCAGCTAGCCTCTCATTGGTTCTCGCTATTCCTGTTCATCTTCCGCAGAAATTGCAAACTGGGCCAAACAGGAGGTTAAAGGGACTGACTCTCCAAGTCGGGAGAGTGTTAGTAAAGCGTCTGGAATGTTGCACCCGAGTACCAGGGGAGGAAAACTGAGACATATTTGAATACATCTCCCGTTCACATGGTTGTTCATACTCTGGGTTCCACATGCATGTTTTAGCTGAAGGAAGAATACCTTAAACCTGGAGAGTTGAGACCCGTGTAATGGGTACCATGCAATATGACTTCAAAGGGTCTTCATTTGCTCACCGAACCTCTCCAATCCTATCACTGCTGCGTTTATGCCCCTGTACACATGCTTGATTCTCTTTTGGAGACATAGCAATCCATAGGTTTTAAGATACTTACTAGTCAGATGCATTCTTAGGCGTTTAATATGGGGTTTTGAGTCCATTTCGTTGAGCAAGGAGTAGCTCTTGTCTATTCCATATTTGGCTTAAGGAACTTTATCTGTGCTCATTTCAATCTCTGGTTTTATGCAGCACCCCAACTCACCTTTCCCCTTAAGCAAGCATAAGTTGGTTTTCTAAATTTGAGACCCTGTTCTGTTTTGGAATGCAGTTCCTGTGTAGCCAAGTTTACATTCCGTGTATTAGTGATATCTTATGATGTTTCTTTTTCTGTGTGACTTATTTCAGTTAGAATCATCATACCTGAATCCACTCATTGTGCTGCTAAGGGCCTGATGACACAGATTTCATTGCTGAGTGATATTGCTTTGTAAGTAAATACCACAACTTCTTTATCCATTTTTCACTTTCTGCGATGTTGAACTTGTACTGTAAACGAGGTTCTTGTAAACAGAGCCATTCGAAACTTTGGGGTGGCTGTGTCTTTTTGATTTTAATTTCCCTAAGCTATAGGACCATAAGTGGAAGTGCCCTAGGTTCTGTTGCTTTGTTTTTTAGATGTTTCAGGAAACACCATACACTTCTCCGGAGTGGTTGTTGGCAATTTACATCCCGCCCATCAGCATAACAAGGCTCCCAGTTCTCCATGGCCTGTCCTGCCTTTCTGGATTTTACACTTTTTTCAGATGGCCCTTTTGACCGGGCGGAAGTGAGACTTCATTGTAGTGCAGATTTCCTTTGCAAGCTTGCTTGGTTGGCCAAAAAGGGCGTATGCGTTTTTTCCTGAGTATATTCAGGAAAAAACGCATACGCCCTTTTTGGCCAAGTGCATCATTGTGGACGTTCTGCCTCTTTTCCTATGCTTTCAGTGCAATTCCAGTTTACCTCCTGAAATCGGTTTCCTGCAATTCTGCCCCGCTTTCAAGTCCTCTTGGCAGCCTTACTTCAGTCTATTTTTGGACGATAGCTGTCATTTATAACTCTGCAGGTTTGTGAATTACAGTGCCCCTGAGCTCCTTTCTTCAACTCGCTTTCTTGTGACCTGGCCGCAACACCGCAGGATGGCTTCAGGCCCTAATCTGGTTTCGGCCCGGCATGCTGAGCCTTTGGTTAATTCCTCTTCCTGGTGGGAAATGAGAGTTAAATTTGCCCGTCCAGACACCTCCAGCTAGCCTCTCATTGGTTCTCGCTATTCCTGTTCATCTTCCGCAGAAATTGCAAACTGGGCCAAACAGGAGGTTAAAGGGACTGACTCTCCAAGTCGGGAGAGTGTTAGTAAAGCGTCTGGAATGTTGCACCCGAGTACCAGGGGAGGAAAACTGAGACATATTTGAATAAATCTCCCGTTCACATGGTTGATCATACTCTGGGTTCCACATGCATGTTTTAGCTGAAGGAAGAATACCTTAAACCTGGAGAGTTGAGACCCGTGGAATGGGTACCATGCAATATGACTTCAAAGGGTCTTCATTTGCTCACCGAACCTCTCCAATCCTATCACTGCTGCGTTTATGCCCCTGTACACACGCTTGATTCTCTTTTGGAGACATAGCAATCCATAGGTTTTAAGATACTTACTAGTCAGATGCATTCTTAGGCGTTTAATATGGGGTTTTGAGTCCATTTCGTTGAGCAAGGAGTAGCTCTTGTCTATTCCATATTTGGCTTAAAGAACTTTATCTGTGCTCATTTCAATCTCTGGTTTTATGCAGCACCCCAACTCACCTTTCCCCTTAAGCAAGCATAAGTTGGTTTTCTAAATTTGAGACCCTGTTCTGTTCTGTAATTCAGTTCCTGTGTAGCCAAGTTTCCATTCCGTGTATTACTGATATCTTATGATGTTTCTTTTTCTGTGTGACTTATTTCAGTTAGAATCATCATACCTGAATCCACTCATTGTGCTGCTACGGGCCTGATGACATAGATTTCATTGCTGAGTGATATTGCTTTGTAAGTAAATACCACATCTTCTTTATCCATTTTTCACTTTCTGTGATATTGAACTTGTACGGTAAACGAGGTTCTTGTAAACAGAGGCGTCCCAAACTTTGGGGTGGCTGTGTCTTTTTCATTTTAATTTCCCTAAGCTATAGGACCATAAGTGGAAGTGCCCTAGGTTCTTTTGCTTTGTTTTTTAGTTGTTTCAGGAAACACCATACACTTCTCCCAAGTGGTTGTTGGCAATTTACATCCCGCCCATCAGCATAACAAGGCTCCCAGTTCTCCATGGCCTGTCCTGCCTTTCTGGATTTTACACTTTTTTCAGATGGCCCTTTTGACCGGGGGGAAGTGAGACTTCATTGTAGTGCAGATTTCCTTTGCAAGCTTGCTTGGTTGGCCAAAAAGGGCGTATGCGTTTTTTCCTGAATATATTCAGGAAAAAAAGCATACGCCCTTTTTGGCCAAGTGCATCATTGTGGACGTTCTGCCTCTTTTCCTATGCTTTCAATGCAATTCCAGTCTACCTCCTGAAATCGGTTTCCTGCAATTCTGCCCCGCTTTCAAGTCCTCTTGGCAGCCTTACTTCAGTCTATTTTTGGACGATAGCTGTCATTTATAACTCTGCAGGTTTGTGAATTACAGTGCCCCTGAGCTCCTTTCTTCAACTCGCTTTCTTGTGAGCTGGCCGCAACACCGCAGGATGGCTTCAGGCCCTAATCTGGTTCCGGCCCGGCATGCTGAGCCTTTGGTTAATTCCTCTTCCTGGTGGGAAATGAGAGTTGAATTTGCCCGTCCAGACACCTCCAGCTAGCCTCTCATTGGTTCTCGCTATTCCTGTTCATCTTCCGCAGAAATTGCAAACTGGGCCAAACAGGAGGTTAAAGGGACTGACTCTCCAAGTCGGGAGAGTGTTAGTAAAGCATCTGGAATGTTGCACCCGAGTACCAGGGGAGGAAAACTGAGACATATTTGAACACGTCTCCCGTTCACATGGTTGATCATACTCTGGGTTCCACATGCATGTTTTAGCTGAAGGAAGAATACCTTAAACCTGGAGAGTTGAGACACGTGTAATGGGTACCATGCAATATGACTTCAAAGGGTCTTCATTTGCTCACCGAACCTCTCCAATCCTATCACTGCTGCGTTTATGCCCCTGTACACACGCTTGATTCTCTCTTGGAGACATAGCAATCCATAGGTTTTAAGATACTTACTAGTCAGGTACATTCTTAGGCGTTTAATATGGGGTTTTGAGTCCATTTCGTTGAGCAAGGAGTAGCTCTTGTCTATTCCATATTTGGCTTAAAGAACTTTATCTGTGCTCATTTCAATCTCTGGTTTTATGCAGCACCCCAACTCACCTTTCCCCTTAAGCAAGCATAAGTTGGTTTTCTAAATTTGAGACCCTGTTCTGTTTTGGAATGCAGTTCCTGTGTAGCCAAGTTTACATTCCGTGTATTAGTGATATCTTATGATGTTTCTTTTTCTGTGTGACTTATTTCAGTTAGAATCATCATACCTGAATCCACTCATTGTGCTGCTAAGGGCCTGATGACACAGATTTCATTGCTGAGTGATATTGCTTTGTAAGTAAATACCACAACTTCTTTATCCATTTTTCACTTTCTGCGATGTTGAACTTGTACTGTAAACGAGGTTCTTGTAAACAGAGCCATTCCAAACTTTGGGGTGGCTGTGTCTTTTTCATTTTAATTTCCCTAAGCTATAGGACCATAAGTGGAAGTGCCCTAGGTTCTGTTGCTTTGTTTTTTAGATGTTTCAGGAAACACCATACACTTCTCCCGAGTGTCTGTTGGCAATTTACATCCCGCCCATCAGCATAACAAGGCTCCCAGTTCTCCATGGCCTGTCCTGCCTTTCTGGATTTTACACTTTTTTCAGATGGCCCTTTTGACCGGGGGGAAGTGAGACTTCATTGTAGTGCAGATTTCCTTTGCAAGCTTGCTTGGTTGGCCAAAAAGGGCGTATGCGTTTTTTCCTGAATATATTCAGGAAAAAACGCATACGCCCTTTTTGGCCAAGTGCATCATTGTGGACGTTCTGCCTCTTTTCCTATGCTTTCAATGCAATTCCAGTCTACCTCCTGAAATCGGTTTCCTGCAATTCTGCCCCGCTTTCAAGTCCTCTTGGCAGCCTTACTTCAGTCTGTTTTTGGACGATAGCTGTCATTTATAACTCTGCAGGTTTGTGAATTACAGTGCCCCTGAGCTCCTTTCTTCAACTCGCTTTCTTGTGAGCTGGCCGCAACACCGCAGGATGGCTTCAGGCCCTAATCTGGTTCCGGCCCGGCATGCTGAGCCTTTGGTTAATTCCTCTTCCTGGTGGGAAATGAGAGTTAAATTTGCCCGTTCAGACACCTCCAGCTAGCCTCTCATTGGTTCTCGCTATTCCTGTTCATCTTCCGCAGAAATTGCAAACTGGGCCAAACAGGAGGTTAAAGGGACTGACTCTCCAAGTTGGGAGAGTGTTAGTAAAGCGTCTGGAATGTTGCACCCGAGTACCAGGGGAGGAAAACTGAGACATATTTGAATACATCTCCCGTTCACATGGTTGTTCATACTCTGGGTTCCACATGCATGTTTTAGCTGAAGGAAGAATACCTTAAACCTGGAGAGTTGAGACCCGTGTAATGGGTACCATGCAATATGACTTCAAAGGGTCTTCATTTGCTCACCGAACCTCTCCAATCCTATCACTGCTGCGTTTATGCCCCTGTACACACGCTTGATTCTCTTTTGGAGACATAGCAATCCATAGGTTTTAAGATACTTACTAGTCAGATGCATTATTAGGCGTTTAATATGGGGTTTTGAGTCCATTTCGTTGAGCAAGGAGTAGCTCTTGTCTATTCCATATTTGGCTTAAGGAACTTTATCTGTGCTCATTTCAATCTCTGGTTTTATGCAGCACCCCAACTCACCTTTCCCCTTAAGCAAGCATAAGTTGGTTTTCTAAATTTGAGACCCTGTTCTGTTTTGGAATGCAGTTCCTGTGTAGCCAAGTTTACACTCCGTGTATTAGTGATATCTTATGATGTTTCTTTTTCTGTGTGACTTATTTCAGTTAGAATCATCATACCTGAATCCACTCATTGTGCTGCTAAGGGCCTGATGACACAGATTTCATTGCTGAGTGATATTGCTTTGTAAGTAAATACCACAACTTCTTTATCCATTTTTCACTTTCTGCGATGTTGAACTTGTACTGTAAACGAGGTTCTTGTAAACAGAGCCATTCCAAACTTTGGGGTGGCTGTGTCTTTTTGATTTTAATTTCCCTAAGCTATAGGACCATAAGTGGAAGTGCCCTAGGTTCTGTTGCTTTGTTTTTTAGATGTTTCAGGAAACACCATACACTTCTCCCGAGTGGTTGTTGGCAATTTACATCCCGCCCATCAGCATAACAAGGCTCCCAGTTCTCCATGGCCTGTCCTGCCTTTCTGGATTTTACACTTTTTTCAGATGGCCCTTTTGACCGGGGGGAAGTGAGACTTCATTGTAGTGCAGATTTCCTTTGCAAGCTTGCTTGGTTGGCCAAAAAGGGCGTATGCGTTTTTTCCTGAGTATATTCAGGAAAAAACGCATACGCCCTTTTTGGCCAAGTGCATCATTGTGGACGTTCTGCCTCTTTTCCTATGCTTTCAGTGCAATTCCAGTTTACCTCCTGAAATCGGTTTCCTGCAATTCTGCCCCGCTTTCAAGTCCTCTTGGCAGCCTTACTTCAGTCTATTTTTGGACGATAGCTGTCATTTATAACTCTGCAGGTTTGTGAATTACAGTGCCCCTGAGCTCCTTTCTTCAACTCGCTTTCTTGTGACCTGGCCGCAACACCGCAGGATGGCTTCAGGCCCTAATCTGGTTTCGGCCCGGCATGCTGAGCCTTTGGTTAATTCCTCTTCCTGGTGGGAAATGAGAGTTAAATTTGCCCGTCCAGACACCTCCAGCTAGCCTCTCATTGGTTCTCGCTATTCCTGTTCATCTTCCGCAGAAATTGCAAACTGGGCCAAACAGGAGGTTAAAGGGACTGACTCTCCAAGTCGGGAGAGTGTTAGTAAAGCGTCTGGAATGTTGCACCCGAGTACCAGGGGAGGAAAACTGAGACATATTTGAATAAATCTCCCGTTCACATGGTTGTTCATACTCTGGGTTCCACATGCATGTTTTAGCTGAAGGAAGAATACCTTAAACCTGGAGAGTTGAGACCCGTGTAATGGGTACCATGCAATATGACTTCAAAGGGTCTTCATTTGCTCACCGAACCTCTCCAATCCTATCACTGCTGCGTTTATGCCCCTGTACACACGCTTGATTCTCTTTTGGAGACATAGCAATCCATAGGTTTTAAGATACTTACTAGTCAGATGCATTCTTAGGCGTTTAATATGGGGTTTTGAGTCCATTTCGTTGAGCAAGGAGTAGCTCTTGTCTATTCCATATTTGGCTTAAAGAACTTTATCTGTGCTCATTTCAATCTCTGGTTTTATGCAGCACCCCAACTCACCTTTCCCCTTAAGCAAGCATAAGTTGGTTTTCTAAATTTGAGACCCTGTTCTGTTCTGTAATTCAGTTCCTGTGTAGCCAAGTTTCCATTCCGTGTATTACTGATATCTTATGATGTTTCTTTTTCTGTGTGACTTATTTCAGTTAGAATCATCATACCTGAATCCACTCATTGTGCTGCTACGGGCCTGATGACATAGATTTCATTGCTGAGTGATATTGCTTTGTAAGTAAATACCACATCTTCTTTATCCATTTTTCACTTTCTGTGATATTGAACTTGTACGGTAAACGAGGTTCTTGTAAACAGAGGCGTCCCAAACTTTGGGGTGGCTGTGTCTTTTTCATTTTAATTTCCCTAAGCTATAGGACCATAAGTGGAAGTGCCCTAGGTTCTGTTGCTTTGTTTTTTAGTTGTTTCAGGAAACACCATACACTTCTCCCAAGTGGTTGTTGGCAATTTACATCCCGCCCATCAGCATAACAAGGCTCCCAGTTCTCCATGGCCTGTCCTGCCTTTCTGGATTTTACACTTTTTTCAGATGGCCCTTTTGACCGGGGGGAAGTGAGACTTCATTGTAGTGCAGATTTCCTTTGCAAGCTTGCTTGGTTGGCCAAAAAGGGCGTATGCGTTTTTTCCTGAATATATTCAGGAAAAAACGCATACGCCCTTTTTGGCCAAGTGCATCATTGTGGACGTTCTGCCTCTTTTCCTATGCTTTCAATGCAATTCCAGTCTACCTCCTGAAATCGGTTTCCTGCAATTCTGCCCCGCTTTCAAGTCCTCTTGGCAGCCTTACTTCAGTCTATTTTTGGACGATAGCTGTCATTTATAACTCTGCAGGTTTGTGAATTACAGTGCCCCTGAGCTCCTTTCTTCAACTCGCTTTCTTGTGAGCTGGCCGCAACACCGCAGGATGGCTTCAGGCCCTAATCTGGTTCCGGCCCGGCATGCTGAGCCTTTGGTTAATTCCTCTTCCTGGTGGGAAATGAGAGTTGAATTTGCCCGTCTAGACACCTCCAGCTAGCCTCTCATTGGTTCTCGCTATTCCTGTTCATCTTCCGCAGAAATTGCAAACTGGGCCAAACAGGAGGTTAAAGGGACTGACTCTCCAAGTCGGGAGAGTGTTAGTAAAGCATCTGGAATGTTGCACCCGAGTACCAGGGGAGGAAAACTGAGACATATTTGAACACGTCTCCCGTTCACATGGTTGATCATACTCTGGGTTCCACATGCATGTTTTAGCTGAAGGAAGAATACCTTAAACCTGGAGAGTTGAGACACGTGTAATGGGTACCATGCAATATGACTTCAAAGGGTCTTCATTTGCTCACCGAACCTCTCCAATCCTATCACTGCTGCGTTTATGCCCCTGTACACACGCTTGATTCTCTCTTGGAGACATAGCAATCCATAGGTTTTAAGATACTTACTAGTCAGGTACATTCTTAGGCGTTTAATATGGGGTTTTGAGTCCATTTCGTTGAGCAAGGAGTAGCTCTTGTCTATTCCATATTTGGCTTAAGGAACTTTATCTGTGCTCATTTCAATCTCTGGTTTTATGCAGCACCCCAACTCACCTTTCCCCTTAAGCAAGCATAAGTTGGTTTTCTAAATTTGAGACCCTGTTCTGTTTTGGAATGCAGTTCCTGTGTAGCCAAGTTTACATTCCGTGTATTAGTGATATCTTATGATGTTTCTTTTTCTGTGTGACTTATTTCAGTTAGAATCATCATACCTGAATCCACTCATTGTGCTGCTAAGGGCCTGATGACACAGATTTCATTGCTGAGTGATATTGCTTTGTAAGTAAATACCACAACTTCTTTATCCATTTTTCACTTTCTGCGATGTTGAACTTGTACTGTAAACGAGGTTCTTGTAAACAGAGCCATTCCAAACTTTGGGGTGGCTGTGTCTTTTTCATTTTAATTTCCCTAAGCTATAGGACCATAAGTGGAAGTGCCCTAGGTTCTGTTGCTTTGTTTTTTAGATGTTTCAGGAAACACCATACACTTCTCCCGAGTGGTTGTTGGCAATTTACATCCCGCCCATCAGCATAACAAGGCTCCCAGTTCTCCATGGCCTGTCCTGCCTTTCTGGATTTTACACTTTTTTCAGATGGCCCTTTTGACCGGGGGGAAGTGAGACTTCATTGTAGTGCAGATTTCCTTTGCAAGCTTGCTTGGTTGGCCAAAAAGGGCGTATGCGTTTTTTCCTGAGTATATTCAGGAAAAAACGCATACGCCCTTTTTGGCCAAGTGCATCATTGTGGACGTTCTGCCTCTTTTCCTATGCTTTCAGTGCAATTCCAGTTTACCTCCTGAAATCGGTTTCCTGCAATTCTGCCCCGCTTTCAAGTCCTCTTGGCAGCCTTACTTCAGTCTATTTTTGGACGATAGCTGTCATTTATAACTCTGCAGGTTTGTGAATTACAGTGCCCCTGAGCTCCTTTCTTCAACTCGCTTTCTTGTGACCTGGCCGCAACACCGCAGGATGGCTTCAGGCCCTAATCTGGTTTCGGCCCGGCATGCTGAGCCTTTGGTTAATTCCTCTTCCTGGTGGGAAATGAGAGTTAAATTTGCCCGTCCAGACACCTCCAGCTAGCCTCTCATTGGTTCTCGCTATTCCTGTTCATCTTCCGCAGAAATTGCAAACTGGGCCAAACAGGAGGTTAAAGGGACTGACTCTCCAAGTCGGGAGAGTGTTAGTAAAGCGTCTGGAATGTTGCACCCGAGTACCAGGGGAGGAAAACTGAGACATATTTGAATAAATCTCCCGTTCACATGGTTGTTCATACTCTGGGTTCCACATGCATGTTTTAGCTGAAGGAAGAATACCTTAAACCTGGAGAGTTGAGACCCGTGTAATGGGTACCATGCAATATGACTTCAAAGGGTCTTCATTTGCTCACCGAACCTCTCCAATCCTATCACTGCTGCGTTTATGCCCCTGTACACACGCTTGATTCTCTTTTGGAGACATAGCAATCCATAGGTTTTAAGATACTTACTAGTCAGATGCATTCTTAGGCGTTTAATATGGGGTTTTGAGTCCATTTCGTTGAGCAAGGAGTAGCTCTTGTCTATTCCATATTTGGCTTAAAGAACTTTATCTGTGCTCATTTCAATCTCTGGTTTTATGCAGCACCCCAACTCACCTTTCCCCTTAAGCAAGCATAAGTTGGTTTTCTAAATTTGAGACCCTGTTCTGTTCTGTAATTCAGTTCCTGTGTAGCCAAGTTTCCATTCCGTGTATTACTGATATCTTATGATGTTTCTTTTTCTGTGTGACTTATTTCAGTTAGAATCATCATACCTGAATCCACTCATTGTGCTGCTACGGGCCTGATGACATAGATTTCATTGCTGAGTGATATTGCTTTGTAAGTAAATACCACATCTTCTTTATCCATTTTTCACTTTCTGTGATATTGAACTTGTACGGTAAACGAGGTTCTTGTAAACAGAGGCGTCCCAAACTTTGGGGTGGCTGTGTCTTTTTCATTTTAATTTCCCTAAGCTATAGGACCATAAGTGGAAGTGCCCTAGGTTCTGTTGCTTTGTTTTTTAGTTGTTTCAGGAAACACCATACACTTCTCCCAAGTGGTTGTTGGCAATTTACATCCCGCCCATCAGCATAACAAGGCTCCCAGTTCTCCATGGCCTGTCCTGCCTTTCTGGATTTTACACTTTTTTCAGATGGCCCTTTTGACCGGGGGGAAGTGAGACTTCATTGTAGTGCAGATTTCCTTTGCAAGCTTGCTTGGTTGGCCAAAAAGGGCGTATGCGTTTTTTCCTGAATATATTCAGGAAAAAACGCATACGCCCTTTTTGGCCAAGTGCATCATTGTGGACGTTCTGCCTCTTTTCCTATGCTTTCAATGCAATTCCAGTCTACCTCCTGAAATCGGTTTCCTGCAATTCTGCCCCGCTTTCAAGTCCTCTTGGCAGCCTTACTTCAGTCTATTTTTGGACGATAGCTGTCATTTATAACTCTGCAGGTTTGTGAATTACAGTGCCCCTGAGCTCCTTTCTTCAACTCGCTTTCTTGTGAGCTGGCCGCAACACCGCAGGATGGCTTCAGGCCCTAATCTGGTTCCGGCCCGGCATGCTGAGCCTTTGGTTAATTCCTCTTCCTGGTGGGAAATGAGAGTTGAATTTGCCCGTCTAGACACCTCCAGCTAGCCTCTCATTGGTTCTCGCTATTCCTGTTCATCTTCCGCAGAAATTGCAAACTGGGCCAAACAGGAGGTTAAAGGGACTGACTCTCCAAGTCGGGAGAGTGTTAGTAAAGCATCTGGAATGTTGCACCCGAGTACCAGGGGAGGAAAACTGAGACATATTTGAACACGTCTCCCGTTCACATGGTTGATCATACTCTGGGTTCCACATGCATGTTTTAGCTGAAGGAAGAATACCTTAAACCTGGAGAGTTGAGACACGTGTAATGGGTACCATGCAATATGACTTCAAAGGGTCTTCATTTGCTCACCGAACCTCTCCAATCCTATCACTGCTGCGTTTATGCCCCTGTACACACGCTTGATTCTCTCTTGGAGACATAGCAATCCATAGGTTTTAAGATACTTACTAGTCAGGTACATTCTTAGGCGTTTAATATGGGGTTTTGAGTCCATTTCGTTGAGCAAGGAGTAGCTCTTGTCTATTCCATATTTGGCTTAAGGAACTTTATCTGTGCTCATTTCAATCTCTGGTTTTATGCAGCACCCCAACTCACCTTTCCCCTTAAGCAAGCATAAGTTGGTTTTCTAAATTTGAGACCCTGTTCTGTTTTGGAATGCAGTTCCTGTGTAGCCAAGTTTACATTCCGTGTATTAGTGATATCTTATGATGTTTCTTTTTCTGTGTGACTTATTTCAGTTAGAATCATCATACCTGAATCCACTCATTGTGCTGCTAAGGGCCTGATGACACAGATTTCATTGCTGAGTGATATTGCTTTGTAAGTAAATACCACAACTTCTTTATCCATTTTTCACTTTCTGCGATGTTGAACTTGTACTGTAAACGAGGTTCTTGTAAACAGAGCCATTCCAAACTTTGGGGTGGCTGTGTCTTTTTCATTTTAATTTCCCTAAGCTATAGGACCATAAGTGGAAGTGCCCTAGGTTCTGTTGCTTTGTTTTTTAGATGTTTCAGGAAACACCATACACTTCTCCCGAGTGTCTGTTGGCAATTTACATCCCGCCCATCAGCATAACAAGGCTCCCAGTTCTCCATGGCCTGTCCTGCCTTTCTGGATTTTACACTTTTTTCAGATGGCCCTTTTGACCGGGGGGAAGTGAGACTTCATTGTAGTGCAGATTTCCTTTGCAAGCTTGCTTGGTTGGCCAAAAAGGGCGTATGCGTTTTTTCCTGAATATATTCAGGAAAAAACGCATACGCCCTTTTTGGCCAAGTGCATCATTGTGGACGTTCTGCCTCTTTTCCTATGCTTTCAATGCAATTCCAGTCTACCTCCTGAAATCGGTTTCCTGCAATTCTGCCCCGCTTTCAAGTCCTCTTGGCAGCCTTACTTCAGTCTGTTTTTGGACGATAGCTGTCATTTATAACTCTGCAGGTTTGTGAATTACAGTGCCCCTGAGCTCCTTTCTTCAACTCGCTTTCTTGTGAGCTGGCCGCAACACCGCAGGATGGCTTCAGGCCCTAATCTGGTTCCGGCCCGGCATGCTGAGCCTTTGGTTAATTCCTCTTCCTGGTGGGAAATGAGAGTTAAATTTGCCCGTCCAGACACCTCCAGCTAGCCTCTCATTGGTTCTCGCTATTCCTGTTCATCTTCCGCAGAAATTGCAAACTGGGCCAAACAGGAGGTTAAAGGGACTGACTCTCCAAGTTGGGAGAGTGTTAGTAAAGCATCTGGAATGTTGCACCCGAGTACCAGGGGAGGAAAACTGAGACATATTTGAATACATCTCCCGTTCACATGGTTGTTCATACTCTGGGTTCCACATGCATGTTTTAGCTGAAGGAAGAATACCTTAAACCTGGAGAGTTGAGACCCGTGTAATGGGTACCATGCAATATGACTTCAAAGGGTCTTCATTTGCTCACCGAACCTCTCCAATCCTATCACTGCTGCGTTTATGCCCCTGTACACACGCTTGATTCTCTTTTGGAGACATAGCAATCCATAGGTTTTAAGATACTTACTAGTCAGATGCATTCTTAGGCGTTTAATATGGGGTTTTGAGTCCATTTCGTTGAGCAAGGAGTAGCTCTTGTCTATTCCATATTTGGCTTAAGGAACTTTATCTGTGCTCATTTCAATCTCTGGTTTTATGCAGCACCCCAACTCACCTTTCCCCTTAAGCAAGCATAAGTTGGTTTTCTAAATTTGAGACCCTGTTCTGTTTTGGAATGCAGTTCCTGTGTAGCCAAGTTTACATTCCGTGTATTAGTGATATCTTATGATGTTTCTTTTTCTGTGTGACTTATTTCAGTTAGAATCATCATACCTGAATCCACTCATTGTGCTGCTAAGGGCCTGATGACACAGATTTCATTGCTGAGTGATATTGCTTTGTAAGTAAATACCACAACTTCTTTATCCATTTTTCACTTTCTGCGATGTTGAACTTGTACTGTAAACGAGGTTCTTGTAAACAGAGCCATTCCAAACTTTGGGGTGGCTGTGTCTTTTTCATTTTAATTTCCCTAAGCTATAGGACCATAAGTGGAAGTGCCCTAGGTTCTGTTGCTTTGTTTTTTAGATGTTTCAGGAAACACCATACACTTCTCCCGAGTGTCTGTTGGCAATTTACATCCCGCCCATCAGCATAACAAGGCTCCCAGTTCTCCATGGCCTGTCCTGCCTTTCTGGATTTTACACTTTTTTCAGATGGCCCTTTTGACCGGGGGGAAGTGAGACTTCATTGTAGTGCAGATTTCCTTTGCAAGCTTGCTTGGTTGGCCAAAAAGGGCGTATGCGTTTTTTCCTGAATATATTCAGGAAAAAACACATACGCCCTTTTTGGCCAAGTGCATCATTGTGGACGTTCTGCCTCTTTTCCTATGCTTTCAATGCAATTCCAGTCTACCTCCTGAAATCGGTTTCCTGCAATTCTGCCCCGCTTTCAAGTCCTCTTGGCAGCCTTACTTCAGTCTGTTTTTGGACGATAGCTGTCATTTATAACTCTGCAGGTTTGTGAATTACAGTGCCCCTGAGCTCCTTTCTTCAACTCGCTTTCTTGTGAGCTGGCCGCAACACCGCAGGATGGCTTCAGGCCCTAATCTGGTTCCGCCCCGGCATGCTGAGCCTTTGGTTAATTCCTCTTCCTGGTGGGAAATGAGAGTTAAATTTGCCCGTCCAGACACCTCCAGCTAGCCTCTCATTGGTTCTCGCTATTCCTGTTCATCTTCCGCAGAAATTGCAAACTGGGCCAAACAGGAGGTTAAAGGGACTGACTCTCCAAGTTGGGGGAGTGTTAGTAAAGCGTCTGGAATGTTGCACCCGAGTACCAGGGGAGGAAAACTGAGACATATTTGAATACATCTCCCGTTCACATGGTTGTTCATACTCTGGGTTCCACATGCATGTTTTAGCTGAAGGAAGAATACCTTAAACCTGGAGAGTTGAGACCCGTGTAATGGGTACCATGCAATATGACTTCAAAGGGTCTTCATTTGCTCACCGAACCTCTCCAATCCTATCACTGCTGCGTTTATGCCCCTGTACACACGCTTGATTCTCTTTTGGAGACATAGCAATCCATAGGTTTTAAGATACTTACTAGTCAGGTACATTCTTAGGCGTGTAATATGGGGTGTTGAGTCCATTTCGTTGAGCAAGGAGTAGCTCTTGTCTATTCCATATTTGGCTTAAGGAACTTTATCTGTGCTCATTTCAATCTCTGGTTTTATGCAGCACCCCAACTCACCTTTCCCCTTAAGCAAGCATAAGTTGGTTTTCTAAATTTGAGACCCTGTTCTGTTTTGGAATGCAGTTCCTGTGTAGCCAAGTTTACATTCCGTGTATTAGTGATATCTTATGATGTTTCTTTTTCTGTGTGACTTATTTCAGTTAGAATCATCATACCTGAATCCACTCATTGTGCTGCTAAGGGCCTGATGACACAGATTTCATTGCTGAGTGATATTGCTTTGTAAGTAAATACCACAACTTCTTTATCCATTTTTCACTTTCTGCGATGTTGAACTTGTACTGTAAACGAGGTTCTTGTAAACAGAGCCGTTCCAAACTTTGGGGTGGCTGTGTCTTTTTGATTTTAATTTCCCTAAGCTATAGGACCATAAGTGGAAGTGCCCTAGGTTCTGTTGCTTTGTTTTTTAGTTGTTTCAGGAAACACCATACACTTCTCCCAAGTGGTTGTTGGCAATTTACATCCCGCCCATCAGCATAACAAGGCTCCCAGTTCTCCATGGCCTGTCCTGCCTTTCTGGATTTTACACTTTTTTCAGATGGCCCTTTTGACCGGGGAGAAGTGAGACTTCATTGTAGTGCAGATTTCCTTTGCAAGCTTGCTTGGTTGGCCAAAAAGGGCGTATGCGTTTTTTCCTGAATATATTCAGGAAAAAACGCATACGCCCTTTTTGGCCAAGTGCATCATTGTGGACGTACTGCCTCTTTTCCTATGCTTTCAATGCAATTCCAGTCTACCTCCTGAAATCGGTTTCCTGCAATTCTGCCCCGCTTTCAAGTCCTCTTGGCAGCCTTACTTCAGTCTATTTTTGGACGATAGCTGTCATTTATAACTCTGCAGGTTTGTGAATTACAGTGCCCCTGAGCTCCTTTCTTCAACTCGCTTTCTTGTGAGCTGGCCGCAACACCGCAGGATGGCTTCAGGCCCTAATCTGGTTCCGGCCCGGCATGCTGAGCCTTTCGTTAATTCCTCTTCCTGGTGGGAAATGAGAGTTAAATTTGCCCGTCCAGACACCTCCAGCTAGCCTCTCATTGGTTCTCACTATTCCTGTTCATCATCCGCAGAAATTGCAAACTGGGCCAAACAGGAGGTTAAAGGGACTGACTCTCCAAGTGGGGAGAGTGTTAGTAAAGCGTCTGGAATGTTGCACCCGAGTACCAGGGGAGGAAAACTGAGACATATTTGAACACGTCTCCCGTTCACATGGTTGATCATACTCTGGGTTACACATGCATGTTTTAGCTGAAGGAAGAATACCTTAAACCTGGAGAGTTGAGACCCTTGTAATGGGTACCATGCAATATGACTTCAAAGGGTCTTCATTTGCTCACCAAACCTCTCCAATCCTATCACTGCTGCGTTTATGCCCCTGTTCACATGCTTGATTCTCTTTCAGAGACATAGCAATGCATAGGTTGTAAGATACTTACTAGTCAGGTACATTCTTAGGCGTTTAATATGCGGTGTTGAGTCCGTTTCGTTGAGCAAGGAGTAGCTCTTGTCTATTCCATATTTAACTTAAGGAACTTTATCTGTGCTCATTTCAATCTCTGGTTTTATGCAGCACCCCAACTCACCTTTCCCTTTAAGCAAGCATAAGTTGGTTTTCTAAATTTGAGACCCTGTTCTGTTCTGTAATTCAGTTCCTGTGTAGCCAAGTTTCCATTCCGTGTATTACTGATATCTTATGATGTTTCTTTTTCTGTGTGACTTATTTCAGTTAGAATCATCATACCTGAATCCACTCATTGTGCTGCTAAGGGCCTTGTGACACAGATTTCATTGCTGAGTGATATTGCTTTGTAAGTAAATACCACAACTTCTTTATCCATTTTTCACTTTCTGCGATGTTGAACTTGTACTGTAAACGAGGTTCTTGTAAACAGAGCCGTTCGAAACTTTGGGGTGGCTGTGTCTTTTTGATTTTAATTTCCCTAAGCTATAGGACCATAAGTGGAAGTGCCCTAGGTTCTGTTGCTTTGTTTTTTAGATGTTTCAGGAAACACCATACACTTCACCCCAGTGGCTGTTGGCAATTTACATCCCGCCCATCAGCATAACAAGGCTCCCAGTTCTCCATGGCCTGTCCTGCCTTTCTGGATTTTACACTTTTTTCAGATGGCCCTTTTGACCGGGGGGAAGTGAGACTTCATTGTAGTGCAGATTTCCTTTGCAAGCTTGCTTGGTTGGCCAAAAAGGGCGTATGTGTTTTTTCCTGAATATATTCAGGAAAAAACGCATACGCCCTTTTTGGCCAAGTGCATCATTGTGGACGTTCTGCCTCTTTTCCTATGCTTTCAGTGCAATTCTAGTCTACCTCCTGAAATCGGTTTCCTGCAATTCTGCCCCGCTTTCAAGTCCTCTTGGCAGCCTTACTTCAGTCTATTTTTGGACGATAGCTGTCATTTATAACTCTGCAGGTTTGTGAATTACAGTGCCCCTGAGCTCCTTTCTTAAACTCGCTTTGTTGTGACCTGGCGGCAACACCGCAGGATGGCTTCAGGCCCTAATCTGGTTCCGGCCCGGCATGCTGAGCCTTTGGTTAATTCCTCTTCCTGGTGGGAAATGAGAGTTAAATTTGCCCGTCCAGACACCTCCAGCTAGCCTCTCATTGGTTCTCGCTATTCCTGTTCATCTTCCGCAGAAATTGCAAACTGGGCCAAACAGGAGGTTAAAGGGACTGACTCTCCAAGTCGGGAGAGTGTTAGTAAAGCGTCTGGAATGTTGCACCCGAGTACCAGGGGAGGAAAACTGAGACATATTTGAATACATCTCCCGTTCACATGGTTGTTCATACTCTGGGTTCCACATGCATGTTTTAGCTGAAGGAAGAATACCTTAAACCTGGAGAGTTGAGACCCGTGTAATGGGTACCATGCAATATGACTTCAAAGGGTCTTCATTTGCTCACCGAACCTCTCCAATCCTATCACTGCTGCGTTTATGCCCCTGTACACACGCTTGATTCTCTTTTGGAGACATAGCAATCCATAGGTTTTAAGATACTTACTAGTCAGATGCATTCTTAGGCGTTTAATATGGGGTTTTGAGTCCATTTCGTTGAGCAAGGAGTAGCTCTTGTCTATTCCATATTTGGCTTAAGGAACTTTATCTGTGCTCATTTCAATCTCTGGTTTTATGCAGCACCCCAACTCACCTTTCCCCTTAAGCAAGCATAAGTTGGTTTTCTAAATTTGAGACCCTGTTCTGTTTTGGAATGCAGTTCCTGTGTAGCCAAGTTTACATTCCGTGTATTACTGATATCTTATGATGTTTCTTTTTCTGTGTGACTTATTTCAGTTAGAATCATCGTACCTGAATCCACTCATTATGCTGCTACGGACCTGATGACATAGATTACATTGCTGAGTGATACTGCATTGTACGTAAGTACCACAAGTTCTTTATCCATTTTTCACTTTCTGTGATATTGAACTTGTACGGTAAACGAGGTTCTTGTAAACGGAGGCGTCCCAAACTTTGGGGTGGCTGTGTCTTTTTGATTTTAATTTCCCTAAGCTATAGGACCATAAGTGGAAGTGCCCTAGGTTCTGTTGCTTTGTTTTTTAGATGTTTCAGGAAACACCATACACTTCTCCCAAGTGTCTGTTGGCAATTTACATCCCGCCCATCAGCATAACAAGGCTCCCAGTTCTCCATGGCCTGTCCTGCCTTTCTGGATTTTACACTTTTTTCAGATGGCCCTTTTGACCGGGGGGAAGTGAGACTTCATTGTAGTGCAGATTTCCTTTGCAAGCTTGCTTGGTTGGCCAAAAAGGGCGTATGCGTTTTTTCCTGAATATATTCAGGAAAAAACGCATACGCCCTTTTTGGCCAAGTGCATCATTGTGGACGTTCTGCCTCTTTTCCTATGCTTTCAATGCAATTCCAGTCTACCTCCTGAAATCGGTTTCCTGCAATTCTGCCCCGCTTTCAAGTCCTCTTGGCAGCCTTACTTCAGTCTATTTTTGGACGATAGCTGTCATTTATAACTCTGCAGGTTTGTGAATTACAGTGCCCCTGAGCTCCTTTCTTCAACTCGCTTTCTTGTGAGCTGGCCGCAACACCGCAGGATGGCTTCAGGCCCTAATCTGGTTCCGGCCCGGCATGCTGAGCCTTTGGTTAATTCCTCTTCCTGGTGGGAAATGAGAGTTGAATTTGCCCATCCAGACACCTCCAGGTATCCTCTCATTGGTTCTCGCTATTCCTGTTCATCTTCCGCAGAAATTGCAAACTGGGCCAAACAGGAGGTTAAAGGGACTGACTCTCCAAGTCGGGAGAGTGTTAGTAAAGCGTCTGGAATGTTGCACCCGAGTACCAGGGGAGGAAAACTGAGACATATTTGAATACATCTCCCGTTCACATGGTTGTTCATACTCTGGGTTCCACATGCATGTTTTAGCTGAAGGAAGAATACCTTAAACCTGGAGAGTTGAGACCCGTGTAATGGGTACCATGCAATATGACTTCAAAGGGTCTTCATTTGCTCACCGAACCTCTCCAATCCTATCACTGCTGCGTTTATGCCCCTGTACACACGCTTGATTCTCTTTTGGAGACATAGCAATCCATAGGTTTTAAGATACTTACTAGTCAGATGCATTCTTAGGCGTTTAATATGGGGTTTTGAGTCCATTTTGTTGAGCAAGGAGTAGCTCTTGTCTATTCCATATTTGGCTTAAGGAACTTTATCTGTGCTCATTTCAATCTCTGGTTTTATGCAGCACCCCAACTCACCTTTCCCCTTAAGCAAGCATAAGTTGGTTTTCTAAATTTGAGACCCTGTTCTGTTTTGGAATGCAGTTCCTGTGTAGCCAAGTTTACATTCCGTGTATTAGTGATATCTTATGATGTTTCTTTTTCTGTGTCACTTATTTCAGTTAGAATCATCGTACCTGAATCCACTCATTATGCTGCTACGGACCTGATGACATAGATTTCATTGCTGAGTGATACTGCATTGTACGTAAGTACCACAAGTTCTTTATCCATTTTTCACTTTCTGTGATATTGAACTCGTACGGTAAACGAGGTTCTTGTAAACGGAGGCGTCCCAAACTTTGGGGTGGCTGTGTCTTTTTCATTTTAATTTCCCTAAGCTATAGGACCATAAGTGGAAGTGCCCTAGGTTCTGTTGCTTTGTTTTTTAGTTGTTTCAGGAAACACCATACACTTCTCCCAAGTGGTTGTTGGCAATTTACATCCCGCCCATCAGCATAACAAGGCTCCCAGTTCTCCATGGCCTGTCCTGCCTTTCTGGATTTTACACTTTTTTCAGATGGCCCTTTTGACCGGGGGGAAGTGAGACTTCATTGTAGTGCAGATTTCCTTTGCAAGCTTGCTTGGTTGGCCAAAAAGGGCGTATGCGTTTTTTCCTGAATATATTCAGGAAAAAACGCATACGCCCTTTTTGGCCAAGTGCATCATTGTGGACGTTCTGCCTCTTTTCCTATGCTTTCAATGCAATTCCAGTCTACCTCCTGAAATCGGTTTCCTGCAATTCTGCCCCGCTTTCAAGTCCTCTTGGCAGCCTTACTTCAGTCTATTTTTGGACGATAGCTGTCATTTATAACTCTGCAGGTTTGTGAATTACAGTGCCCCTGAGCTCCTTTCTTCAACTCGCTTTCTTGTGAGCTGGCCGCAACACCGCAGGATGGCTTCAGGCCCTAATCTGGTTCCGGCCCGGCATGCTGAGCCTTTGGTTAATTCCTCTTCCTGGTGGGAAATGAGAGTTGAATTTGCCCGTCCAGACACCTCCAGCTAGCCTCTCATTGGTTCTCGCTATTCCTGTTCATCTTCCGCAGAAATTGCAAACTGGGCCAAACAGGAGGTTAAAGGGACTGACTCTCCAAGTCGGGAGAGTGTTAGTAAAGCATCTGGAATGTTGCACCCGAGTACCAGGGGAGGAAAACTGAGACATATTTGAACACGTCTCCCGTTCACATGGTTGATCATACTCTGGGTTCCACATGCATGTTTTAGCTGAAGGAAGAATACCTTAAACCTGGAGAGTTGAGACACGTGTAATGGGTACCATGCAATATGACTTCAAAGGGTCTTCATTTGCTCACCGAACCTCTCCAATCCTATCACTGCTGCGTTTATGCCCCTGTACACACGCTTGATTCTCTCTTGGAGACATAGCAATCCATAGGTTTTAAGATACTTACTAGTCAGGTACATTCTTAGGCGTTTAATATGGGGTTTTGAGTCCATTTCGTTGAGCAAGGAGTAGCTCTTGTCTATTCCATATTTGGCTTAAGGAACTTTATCTGTGCTCATTTCAATCTCTGGTTTTATGCAGCACCCCAACTCACCTTTCCCCTTAAGCAAGCATAAGTTGGTTTTCTAAATTTGAGACCCTGTTCTGTTTTGGAATGCAGTTCCTGTGTAGCCAAGTTTACATTCCGTGTATTAGTGATATCTTATGATGTTTCTTTTTCTGTGTGACTTATTTCAGTTAGAATCATCATACCTGAATCCACTCATTGTGCTGCTAAGGGCCTGATGACACAGATTTCATTGCTGAGTGATATTGCTTTGTAAGTAAATACCACAACTTCTTTATCCATTTTTCACTTTCTGCGATGTTGAACTTGTACTGTAAACGAGGTTCTTGTAAACAGAGCCATTCCAAACTTTGGGGTGGCTGTGTCTTTTTCATTTTAATTTCCCTAAGCTATAGGACCATAAGTGGAAGTGCCCTAGGTTCTGTTGCTTTGTTTTTTAGATGTTTCAGGAAACACCATACACTTCTCCCGAGTGTCTGTTGGCAATTTACATCCCGCCCATCAGCATAACAAGGCTCCCAGTTCTCCATGGCCTGTCCTGCCTTTCTGGATTTTACACTTTTTTCAGATGGCCCTTTTGACCGGGGGGAAGTGAGACTTCATTGTAGTGCAGATTTCCTTTGCAAGCTTGCTTGGTTGGCCAAAAAGGGCGTATGCGTTTTTTCCTGAATATATTCAGGAAAAAACGCATACGCCCTTTTTGGCCAAGTGCATCATTGTGGACGTTCTGCCTCTTTTCCTATGCTTTCAATGCAATTCCAGTCTACCTCCTGAAATCGGTTTCCTGCAATTCTGCCCCGCTTTCAAGTCCTCTTGGCAGCCTTACTTCAGTCTGTTTTTGGACGATAGCTGTCATTTATAACTCTGCAGGTTTGTGAATTACAGTGCCCCTGAGCTCCTTTCTTCAACTCGCTTTCTTGTGACCTGGCCGCAACACCGCAGGATGGCTTCAGGCCCTAATCTGGTTCCGGCCCGGCATGCTGAGCCTTTGGTTAATTCCTCTTCCTGGTGGGAAATGAGAGTTAAATTTGCCCGTCCAGACACCTCCAGCTAGCCTCTCATTGGTTCTCGCTATTCCTGTTCATCTTCCGCAGAAATTGCAAACTGGGCCAAACAGGAGGTTAAAGGGACTGACTCTCCAAGTTGGGAGAGTGTTAGTAAAGCGTCTGGAATGTTGCACCCGAGTACCAGGGGAGGAAAACTGAGACATATTTGAATACATCTCCCGTTCACATGGTTGTTCATACTCTGGGTTCCACATGCATGTTTTAGCTGAAGGAAGAATACCTTAAACCTGGAGAGTTGAGACCCATGTAATGGGTACCATGCAATATGACTTCAAAGGGTCTTCATTTGCTCACCGAACCTCTCCAATCCTATCACTGCTGCGTTTATGCCCCTGTACACACGCTTGATTCTCTTTTGGAGACATAGCAATCCATAGGTTTTAAGATACTTACTAGTCAGATGCATTCTTAGGCGTTTAATATGGGGTTTTGAGTCCATTTCGTTGAGCAAGGAGTAGCTCTTGTCTATTCCATATTTGGCTTAAGGAACTTTATCTGTGCTCATTTCAATCTCTGGTTTTATGCAGCACCCCAACTCACCTTTCCCCTTAAGCAAGCATAAGTTGGTTTTCTAAATTTGAGACCCTGTTCTGTTTTGGAATGCAGTTCCTGTGTAGCCAAGTTTACATTCCGTGTATTAGTGATATCTTATGATGTTTCTTTTTCTGTGTGACTTATTTCAGTTAGAATCATCATACCTGAATCCACTCATTGTGCTGCTAAGGGCCTGATGACACAGATTTCATTGCTGAGTGATATTGCTTTGTAAGTAAATACCACAACTTCTTTATCCATTTTTCACTTTCTGCGATGTTGAACTTGTACTGTAAACGAGGTTCTTGTAAACAGAGCCATTCCAAACTTTGGGGTGGCTGTGTCTTTTTCATTTTAATTTCCCTAAGCTATAGGACCATAAGTGGAAGTGCCCTAGGTTCTGTTGCTTTGTTTCTTAGATGTTTCAGGAAACACCATACACTTCTCCCGAGTGTCTGTTGGCAATTTACATCCCGCCCATCAGCATAACAAGGCTCCCAGTTCTCCATGGCCTGTCCTGCCTTTCTGGATTTTACACTTTTTTCAGATGGCCCTTTTGACCGGGGGGAAGTGAGACTTCATTGTAGTGCAGATTTCCTTTGCAAGCTTGCTTGGTTGGCCAAAAAGGGCGTATGCGTTTTTTCCTGAATATATTCAGGAAAAAACACATACGCCCTTTTTGGCCAAGTGCATCATTGTGGACGTTCTGCCTCTTTTCCTATGCTTTCAATGCAATTCCAGTCTACCTCCTGAAATCGGTTTCCTGCAATTCTGCCCCGCTTTCAAGTCCTCTTGGCAGCCTTACTTCAGTCTGTTTTTGGACGATAGCTGTCATTTATAACTCTGCAGGTTTGTGAATTACAGTGCCCCTGAGCTCCTTTCTTCAACTCGCTTTCTTGTGAGCTGGCCGCAACACCGCAGGATGGCTTCAGGCCCTAATCTGGTTCCGGCCCGGCATGCTGAGCCTTTGGTTAATTCCTCTTCCTGGTGGGAAATGAGAGTTAAATTTGCCCGTCCAGACACCTCCAGCTAGCCTCTCATTGGTTCTCGCTATTCCTGTTCATCTTCCGCAGAAATTGCAAACTGGGCCAAACAGGAGGTTAAAGGGACTGACTCTCCAAGTTGGGAGAGTGTTAGTAAAGCGTCTGGAATGTTGCACCCGAGTACCAGGGGAGGAAAACTGAGACATATTTGAATACATCTCCCGTTCACATGGTTGTTCATACTCTGGGTTCCACATGCATGTTTTAGCTGAAGGAAGAATACCTTAAACCTGGAGAGTTGAGACCCGTGTAATGGGTACCATGCAATATGACTTCAAAGGGTCTTCATTTGCTCACCGAACCTCTCCAATCCTATCACTGCTGCGTTTATGCCCCTGTACACACGCTTGATTCTCTTTTGGAGACATAGCAATCCATAGGTTTTAAGATACTTACTAGTCAGATGCATTCTTAGGCGTTTAATATGGGGTTTTGAGTCCATTTCGTTGAGCAAGGAGTAGCTCTTGTCTATTCCATATTTGGCTTAAGGAACTTTATCTGTGCTCATTTCAATCTCTGGTTTTATGCAGCACCCCAACTCACCTTTCCCCTTAAGCAAGCATAAGTTGGTTTTCTAAATTTGAGACCCTGTTCTGTTTTGGAATGCAGTTCCTGTGTAGCCAAGTTTACATTCCGTGTATTAGTGATATCTTATGATGTTTCTTTTTCTGTGTGACTTATTTCAGTTAGAATCATCATACCTGAATCCACTCATTGTGCTGCTAAGGGCCTGATGACACAGATTTCATTGCTGAGTGATATTGCTTTGTAAGTAAATACCACAACTTCTTTATCCATTTTTCACTTTCTGCGATGTTGAACTTGTACTGTAAACGAGGTTCTTGTAAACAGAGCCATTCCAAACTTTGGGGTGGCTGTGTCTTTTTCATTTTAATTTCCCTAAGCTATAGGACCATAAGTGGAAGTGCCCTAGGTTCTGTTGCTTTGTTTTTTAGATGTTTCAGGAAACACCATACACTTCTCCCGAGTGTCTGTTGGCAATTTACATCCCGCCCATCAGCATAACAAGGCTCCCAGTTCTCCATGGCCTGTCCTGCCTTTCTGGATTTTACACTTTTTTCAGATGGCCCTTTTGACCGGGGGGAAGTGAGACTTCATTGTAGTGCAGATTTCCTTTGCAAGCTTGCTTGGTTGGCCAAAAAGGGCGTATGCGTTTTTTCCTGAATATATTCAGGAAAAAACACATACGCCCTTTTTGGCCAAGTGCATCATTGTGGACGTTCTGCCTCTTTTCCTATGCTTTCAATGCAATTCCAGTCTACCTCCTGAAATCGGTTTCCTGCAATTCTGCCCCGCTTTCAAGTCCTCTTGGCAGCCTTACTTCAGTCTGTTTTTGGACGATAGCTGTCATTTATAACTCTGCAGGTTTGTGAATTACAGTGCCCCTGAGCTCCTTTCTTCAACTCGCTTTCTTGTGAGCTGGCCGCAACACCGCAGGATGGCTTCAGGCCCTAATCTGGTTCCGGCCCGGCATGCTGAGCCTTTGGTTAATTCCTCTTCCTGGTGGGAAATGAGAGTTGAATTTGCCCATCCAGACACCTCCAGGTATCCTCTCATTGGTTCTCGCTATTCCTGTTCATCTTCCGCAGAAATTGCAAACTGGGCCAAACAGGAGGTTAAAGGGACTGACTCTCCAAGTCGGGAGAGTGTTAGTAAAGCGTCTGGAATGTTGCACCCGAGTACCAGGGGAGGAAAACTGAGACATATTTGAATACATCTCCCGTTCACATGGTTGTTCATACTCTGGGTTCCACATGCATGTTTTAGCTGAAGGAAGAATACCTTAAACCTGGAGAGTTGAGACCCGTGTAATGGGTACCATGCAATATGACTTCAAAGGGTCTTCATTTGCTCACCGAACCTCTCCAATCCTATCACTGCTGCGTTTATGCCCCTGTACACACGCTTGATTCTCTTTTGGAGACATAGCAATCCATAGGTTTTAAGATACTTACTAGTCAGATGCATTCTTAGGCGTTTAATATGGGGTTTTGAGTCCATTTTGTTGAGCAAGGAGTAGCTCTTGTCTATTCCATATTTGGCTTAAGGAACTTTATCTGTGCTCATTTCAATCTCTGGTTTTATGCAGCACCCCAACTCACCTTTCCCCTTAAGCAAGCATAAGTTGGTTTTCTAAATTTGAGACCCTGTTCTGTTTTGGAATGCAGTTCCTGTGTAGCCAAGTTTACATTCCGTGTATTAGTGATATCTTATGATGTTTCTTTTTCTGTGTCACTTATTTCAGTTAGAATCATCGTACCTGAATCCACTCATTATGCTGCTACGGACCTGATGACATAGATTTCATTGCTGAGTGATACTGCATTGTACGTAAGTACCACAAGTTCTTTATCCATTTTTCACTTTCTGTGATATTGAACTCGTACGGTAAACGAGGTTCTTGTAAACGGAGGCGTCCCAAACTTTGGGGTGGCTGTGTCTTTTTCATTTTAATTTCCCTAAGCTATAGGACCATAAGTGGAAGTGCCCTAGGTTCTGTTGCTTTGTTTTTTAGTTGTTTCAGGAAACACCATACACTTCTCCCAAGTGGTTGTTGGCAATTTACATCCCGCCCATCAGCATAACAAGGCTCCCAGTTCTCCATGGAAAGTCCTGCCTTTCTGGATTTTACACTTTTTTCAGATGGCCCTTTTGACCGGGGGGAAGTGAGACTTCATTGTAGTGCAGATTTCCTTTGCAAGCTTGCTTGGTTGGCCAAAAAGGGCGTATGCGTTTTTTCCTGAATATATTCAGGAAAAAACGCATACGCCCTTTTTGGCCAAGTGCATCATTGTGGACGTTCTGCCTCTTTTCCTATGCTTTCAATGCAATTCCAGTCTACCTCCTGAAATCGGTTTCCTGCAATTCTGCCCCGCTTTCAAGTCCTCTTGGCAGCCTTACTTCAGTCTATTTTTGGACGATAGCTGTCATTTATAACTCTGCAGGTTTGTGAATTACAGTGCCCCTGAGCTCCTTTCTTCAACTCGCTTTCTTGTGAGCTGGCCGCAACACCGCAGGATGGCTTCAGGCCCTAATCTGGTTCCGGCCCGGCATGCTGAGCCTTTGGTTAATTCCTCTTCCTGGTGGGAAATGAGAGTTGAATTTGCCCGTCCAGACACCTCCAGCTAGCCTCTCATTGGTTCTCGCTATTCCTGTTCATCTTCCGCAGAAATTGCAAACTGGGCCAAACAGGAGGTTAAAGGGACTGACTCTCCAAGTCGGGAGAGTGTTAGTAAAGCATCTGGAATGTTGCACCCGAGTACCAGGGGAGGAAAACTGAGACATATTTGAACACGTCTCCCGTTCACATGGTTGATCATACTCTGGGTTCCACATGCATGTTTTAGCTGAAGGAAGAATACCTTAAACCTGGAGAGTTGAGACACGTGTAATGGGTACCATGCAATATGACTTCAAAGGGTCTTCATTTGCTCACCGAACCTCTCCAATCCTATCACTGCTGCGTTTATGCCCCTGTACACACGCTTGATTCTCTCTTGGAGACATAGCAATCCATAGGTTTTAAGATACTTACTAGTCAGGTACATTCTTAGGCGTTTAATATGGGGTTTTGAGTCCATTTCGTTGAGCAAGGAGTAGCTCTTGTCTATTCCATATTTGGCTTAAGGAACTTTATCTGTGCTCATTTCAATCTCTGGTTTTATGCAGCACCCCAACTCACCTTTCCCCTTAAGCAAGCATAAGTTGGTTTTCTAAATTTGAGACCCTGTTCTGTTTTGGAATGCAGTTCCTGTGTAGCCAAGTTTACATTCCGTGTATTAGTGATATCTTATGATGTTTCTTTTTCTGTGTGACTTATTTCAGTTAGAATCATCATACCTGAATCCACTCATTGTGCTGCTAAGGGCCTGATGACACAGATTTCATTGCTGAGTGATATTGCTTTGTAAGTAAATACCACAACTTCTTTATCCATTTTTCACTTTCTGCGATGTTGAACTTGTACTGTAAACGAGGTTCTTGTAAACAGAGCCATTCCAAACTTTGGGGTGGCTGTGTCTTTTTCATTTTAATTTCCCTAAGCTATAGGACCATAAGTGGAAGTGCCCTAGGTTCTGTTGCTTTGTTTTTTAGATGTTTCAGGAAACACCATACACTTCTCCCGAGTGTCTGTTGGCAATTTACATCCCGCCCATCAGCATAACAAGGCTCCCAGTTCTCCATGGCCTGTCCTGCCTTTCTGGATTTTACACTTTTTTCAGATGGCCCTTTTGACCGGGGGGAAGTGAGACTTCATTGTAGTGCAGATTTCCTTTGCAAGCTTGCTTGGTTGGCCAAAAAGGGCGTATGCGTTTTTTCCTGAATATATTCAGGAAAAAACGCATACGCCCTTTTTGGCCAAGTGCATCATTGTGGACGTTCTGCCTCTTTTCCTATGCTTTCAATGCAATTCCAGTCTACCTCCTGAAATCGGTTTCCTGCAATTCTGCCCCGCTTTCAAGTCCTCTTGGCAGCCTTACTTCAGTCTGTTTTTGGACGATAGCTGTCATTTATAACTCTGCAGGTTTGTGAATTACAGTGCCCCTGAGCTCCTTTCTTCAACTCGCTTTCTTGTGACCTGGCCGCAACACCGCAGGATGGCTTCAGGCCCTAATCTGGTTCCGGCCCGGCATGCTGAGCCTTTGGTTAATTCCTCTTCCTGGTGGGAAATGAGAGTTAAATTTGCCCGTCCAGACACCTCCAGCTAGCCTCTCATTGGTTCTCGCTATTCCTGTTCATCTTCCGCAGAAATTGCAAACTGGGCCAAACAGGAGGTTAAAGGGACTGACTCTCCAAGTTGGGAGAGTGTTAGTAAAGCGTCTGGAATGTTGCACCCGAGTACCAGGGGAGGAAAACTGAGACATATTTGAATACATCTCCCGTTCACATGGTTGTTCATACTCTGGGTTCCACATGCATGTTTTAGCTGAAGGAAGAATACCTTAAACCTGGAGAGTTGAGACCCATGTAATGGGTACCATGCAATATGACTTCAAAGGGTCTTCATTTGCTCACCGAACCTCTCCAATCCTATCACTGCTGCGTTTATGCCCCTGTACACACGCTTGATTCTCTTTTGGAGACATAGCAATCCATAGGTTTTAAGATACTTACTAGTCAGATGCATTCTTAGGCGTTTAATATGGGGTTTTGAGTCCATTTCGTTGAGCAAGGAGTAGCTCTTGTCTATTCCATATTTGGCTTAAGGAACTTTATCTGTGCTCATTTCAATCTCTGGTTTTATGCAGCACCCCAACTCACCTTTCCCCTTAAGCAAGCATAAGTTGGTTTTCTAAATTTGAGACCCTGTTCTGTTTTGGAATGCAGTTCCTGTGTAGCCAAGTTTACATTCCGTGTATTAGTGATATCTTATGATGTTTCTTTTTCTGTGTGACTTATTTCAGTTAGAATCATCATACCTGAATCCACTCATTGTGCTGCTAAGGGCCTGATGACACAGATTTCATTGCTGAGTGATATTGCTTTGTAAGTAAATACCACAACTTCTTTATCCATTTTTCACTTTCTGCGATGTTGAACTTGTACTGTAAACGAGGTTCTTGTAAACAGAGCCATTCCAAACTTTGGGGTGGCTGTGTCTTTTTCATTTTAATTTCCCTAAGCTATAGGACCATAAGTGGAAGTGCCCTAGGTTCTGTTGCTTTGTTTCTTAGATGTTTCAGGAAACACCATACACTTCTCCCGAGTGTCTGTTGGCAATTTACATCCCGCCCATCAGCATAACAAGGCTCCCAGTTCTCCATGGCCTGTCCTGCCTTTCTGGATTTTACACTTTTTTCAGATGGCCCTTTTGACCGGGGGGAAGTGAGACTTCATTGTAGTGCAGATTTCCTTTGCAAGCTTGCTTGGTTGGCCAAAAAGGGCGTATGCGTTTTTTCCTGAATATATTCAGGAAAAAACACATACGCCCTTTTTGGCCAAGTGCATCATTGTGGACGTTCTGCCTCTTTTCCTATGCTTTCAATGCAATTCCAGTCTACCTCCTGAAATCGGTTTCCTGCAATTCTGCCCCGCTTTCAAGTCCTCTTGGCAGCCTTACTTCAGTCTGTTTTTGGACGATAGCTGTCATTTATAACTCTGCAGGTTTGTGAATTACAGTGCCCCTGAGCTCCTTTCTTCAACTCGCTTTCTTGTGAGCTGGCCGCAACACCGCAGGATGGCTTCAGGCCCTAATCTGGTTCCGGCCCGGCATGCTGAGCCTTTGGTTAATTCCTCTTCCTGGTGGGAAATGAGAGTTAAATTTGCCCGTCCAGACACCTCCAGCTAGCCTCTCATTGGTTCTCGCTATTCCTGTTCATCTTCCGCAGAAATTGCAAACTGGGCCAAACAGGAGGTTAAAGGGACTGACTCTCCAAGTTGGGAGAGTGTTAGTAAAGCGTCTGGAATGTTGCACCCGAGTACCAGGGGAGGAAAACTGAGACATATTTGAATACATCTCCCGTTCACATGGTTGTTCATACTCTGGGTTCCACATGCATGTTTTAGCTGAAGGAAGAATACCTTAAACCTGGAGAGTTGAGACCCGTGTAATGGGTACCATGCAATATGACTTCAAAGGGTCTTCATTTGCTCACCGAACCTCTCCAATCCTATCACTGCTGCGTTTATGCCCCTGTACACACGCTTGATTCTCTTTTGGAGACATAGCAATCCATAGGTTTTAAGATACTTACTAGTCAGATGCATTCTTAGGCGTTTAATATGGGGTTTTGAGTCCATTTCGTTGAGCAAGGAGTAGCTCTTGTCTATTCCATATTTGGCTTAAGGAACTTTATCTGTGCTCATTTCAATCTCTGGTTTTATGCAGCACCCCAACTCACCTTTCCCCTTAAGCAAGCATAAGTTGGTTTTCTAAATTTGAGACCCTGTTCTGTTTTGGAATGCAGTTCCTGTGTAGCCAAGTTTACATTCCGTGTATTAGTGATATCTTATGATGTTTCTTTTTCTGTGTGACTTATTTCAGTTAGAATCATCATACCTGAATCCACTCATTGTGCTGCTAAGGGCCTGATGACACAGATTTCATTGCTGAGTGATATTGCTTTGTAAGTAAATACCACAACTTCTTTATCCATTTTTCACTTTCTGCGATGTTGAACTTGTACTGTAAACGAGGTTCTTGTAAACAGAGCCATTCCAAACTTTGGGGTGGCTGTGTCTTTTTCATTTTAATTTCCCTAAGCTATAGGACCATAAGTGGAAGTGCCCTAGGTTCTGTTGCTTTGTTTTTTAGATGTTTCAGGAAACACCATACACTTCTCCCGAGTGTCTGTTGGCAATTTACATCCCGCCCATCAGCATAACAAGGCTCCCAGTTCTCCATGGCCTGTCCTGCCTTTCTGGATTTTACACTTTTTTCAGATGGCCCTTTTGACCGGGGGGAAGTGAGACTTCATTGTAGTGCAGATTTCCTTTGCAAGCTTGCTTGGTTGGCCAAAAAGGGCGTATGCGTTTTTTCCTGAATATATTCAGGAAAAAACACATACGCCCTTTTTGGCCAAGTGCATCATTGTGGACGTTCTGCCTCTTTTCCTATGCTTTCAATGCAATTCCAGTCTACCTCCTGAAATCGGTTTCCTGCAATTCTGCCCCGCTTTCAAGTCCTCTTGGCAGCCTTACTTCAGTCTGTTTTTGGACGATAGCTGTCATTTATAACTCTGCAGGTTTGTGAATTACAGTGCCCCTGAGCTCCTTTCTTCAACTCGCTTTCTTGTGAGCTGGCCGCAACACCGCAGGATGGCTTCAGGCCCTAATCTGGTTCCGGCCCGGCATGCTGAGCCTTTGGTTAATTCCTCTTCCTGGTGGGAAATGAGAGTTAAATTTGCCCGTCCAGACACCTCCAGCTAGCCTCTCATTGGTTCTCGCTATTCCTGTTCATCTTCCGCAGAAATTGCAAACTGGGCCAAACAGGAGGTTAAAGGGACTGACTCTCCAAGTTGGGAGAGTGTTAGTAAAGCGTCTGGAATGTTGCACCCGAGTACCAGGGGAGGAAAACTGAGACATATTTGAATACATCTCCCGTTCACATGGTTGTTCATACTCTGGGTTCCACATGCATGTTTTAGCTGAAGGAAGAATACCTTAAACCTGGAGAGTTGAGACCCGTGTAATGGGTACCATGCAATATGACTTCAAAGGGTCTTCATTTGCTCACCGAACCTCTCCAATCCTATCACTGCTGCGTTTATGCCCCTGTACACACGCTTGATTCTCTTTTGGAGACATAGCAATCCATAGGTTTTAAGATACTTACTAGTCAGATGCATTCTTAGGCGTTTAATATGGGGTTTTGAGTCCATTTCATTGAGCAAGGAGTAGCTCTTGTCTATTCCATATTTGGCTTAAGGAACTTTATCTGTGCTCATTTCAATCTCTGGTTTTATGCAGCACCCCAACTCACCTTTCCCCTTAAGCAAGCATAAGTTGGTTTTCTAAATTTGAGACCCTGTTCTGTTTTGGAATGCAGTTCCTGTGTAGCCAAGTTTACATTCCGTGTATTAGTGATATCTTATGATGTTTCTTTTTCTGTGTGACTTATTTCAGTTAGAATCATCATACCTGAATCCACTCATTGTGCTGCTAAGGGCCTGATGACACAGATTTCATTGCTGAGTGATATTGCTTTGTAAGTAAATACCACAACTTCTTTATCCATTTTTCACTTTCTGCGATGTTGAACTTGTACTGTAAACGAGGTTCTTGTAAACAGAGCCATTCCAAACTTTGGGGTGGCTGTGTCTTTTTCATTTTAATTTCCCTAAGCTATAGGACCATAAGTGGAAGTGCCCTAGGTTCTGTTGCTTTGTTTTTTAGATGTTTCAGGAAACACCATACACTTCTCCCGAGTGTCTGTTGGCAATTTACATCCCGCCCATCAGCATAACAAGGCTCCCAGTTCTCCATGGCCTGTCCTGCCTTTCTGGATTTTACACTTTTTTCAGATGGCCCTTTTGACCGGGGGGAAGTGAGACTTCATTGTAGTGCAGATTTCCTTTGCAAGCTTGCTTGGTTGGCCAAAAAGGGCGTATGCGTTTTTTCCTGAATATATTCAGGAAAAAACACATACGCCCTTTTTGGCCAAGTGCATCATTGTGGACGTTCTGCCTCTTTTCCTATGCTTTCAATGCAATTCCAGTCTACCTCCTGAAATCGGTTTCCTGCAATTCTGCCCCGCTTTCAAGTCCTCTTGGCAGCCTTACTTCAGTCTGTTTTTGGACGATAGCTGTCATTTATAACTCTGCAGGTTTGTGAATTACAGTGCCCCTGAGCTCCTTTCTTCAACTCGCTTTCTTGTGAGCTGGCCGCAACACCGCAGGATGGCTTCAGGCCCTAATCTGGTTCCGGCCCGGCATGCTGAGCCTTTGGTTAATTCCTCTTCCTGGTGGGAAATGAGAGTTAAATTTGCCCGTCCAGACACCTCCAGCTAGCCTCTCATTGGTTCTCGCTATTCCTGTTCATCTTCCGCAGAAATTGCAAACTGGGCCAAACAGGAGGTTAAAGGGACTGACTCTCCAAGTTGGGAGAGTGTTAGTAAAGCGTCTGGAATGTTGCACCCGAGTACCAGGGGAGGAAAACTGAGACATATTTGAATACATCTCCCATTCACATGGTTGTTCATACTCTGGGTTCCACATGCATGTTTTAGCTGAAGGAAGAATACCTTAAACCTGGAGAGTTGAGACCCGTGTAATGGGTACCATGCAATATGACTTCAAAGGGTCTTCATTTGCTCACCGAACCTCTCCAATCCTATCACTGCTGCGTTTATGCCCCTGTACACACGCTTGATTCTCTTTTGGAGACATAGCAATCCATAGGTTTTAAGATACTTACTAGTCAGATGCATTCTTAGGCGTTTAATATGGGGTTTTGAGTCCATTTCGTTGAGCAAGGAGTAGCTCTTGTCTATTCCATATTTGGCTTAAGGAACTTTATCTGTGCTCATTTCAATCTCTGGTTTTATGCAGCACCCCAACTCACCTTTCCCCTTAAGCAAGCATAAGTTGGTTTTCTAAATTTGAGACCCTGTTCTGTTTTGGAATGCAGTTCCTGTGTAGCCAAGTTTACATTCCGTGTATTAGTGATATCTTATGATGTTTCTTTTTCTGTGTGACTTATTTCAGTTAGAATCATCGTACCTGAATCCACTCATTATGCTGCTACGGACCTGATGACATAGATTTCATTGCTGAGTGATACTGCATTGTACGTAAGTACCACAAGTTCTTTATCCATTTTTCACTTTCTGTGATATTGAACTTGTACAGTAAACGAGGTTCTTGTAAACGGAGGCGTCCCAAACTTTGGGGTGGCTGTGTCTTTTTGATTTTAATTTCCCTAAGCTATAGGACCATAAGTGGAAGTGCCCTAGGTTCTGTTGCTTTGTTTTTTAGATGTTTCAGGAAACACCATACACTTCTCTGGAGTGGTTGTTGGCAATTTACATCACGCCCATCAGCATAACAAGGCTCCCAGTTCTCCATGGCCTGTCCTGACTTTCTGGATTTTACACTTTTTTCAGATGGCCCTTTTGACCGGGGGGAAGTGAGACTTCATTGTAGTGCAGATTTCCTTTGCAAGCTTGCTTGGTTGGCCAAAAAGGGCGTATGCGTTTTTTCCTGAATATATTCAGGAAAAAACGCATATGCCCTTTTTGGCCAAGTGCATCATTGTGGACGTTCTGCCTCTTTTCCTATGCTTTCAATGCAATTCCAGTCTACCTCCTGAAATCGGTTTCCTGCAATTCTGCCCCGCTTTCAAGTCCTCTTGGCAGCCTTACTTCAGTCTATTTTTGGACGATAGCTGTCATTTATAACTCTGCAGGTTTGTGAATTACAGTGCCCCTGAGCTCCTTTCTTCAACTCGCTTTCTTGTGAGCTGGCCGCAACACCGCAGGATGGCTTCAGGCCCTAATCTGGTTCCGGCCCGGCATGCTGAGCCTTTGGTTAATTCCTCTTCCTGGTGGGAAATTAGAGTTGAATTTTCCCATCCAGACACCTCCAGGTAGCCTCTCATTGGTTCTCGCTATTCCTGTTCATCTTCCGCAGAAATTGCAAACTGGGCCAAACAGGAGGTTAAAGGGACTGACTCTCCAAGTCAGGAGAGTGTTAGTAAAGCGTCTGGAATGTTGCACCCGAGTACCAGGGGAGGAAAACTGAGACATATTTGAACACGTCTCCCGTTCACATGGTTGATCATACTCTGGGTTCCACATGCATGTTTTAGCTGAAGGAAGAATACCTTAAACCTGGAGAGTTGAGACCCGTGTAATGGGTACCATGCAATATGACTTCAAAGGGTCTTCATTTGCTCACCGAACCTCTCCAATCCTATCACTGCTGCGTTTATGCCCCTGTACACACGCTTGATTCTCTTTTGGAGACATAGCAATCCATAGGTTTTAAGATACTTACTAGTCAGGTACATTCTTAGGCGTTTAATATGGGGTGTTGAGTCCATTTCGTTGAGCAAGGAGTAGCTCTTGTCTATTCCATATTTGGCTTAAGGAACTTTATCTGTGCTCATTTCAATCTCTGGTTTTATGCAGCACCCCAACTCACCTTTCCCCTTAAGCAAGCATAAGTTGGTTTTCTAAATTTGAGACCCTGTTCTGTTTTGGAATGCAGTTCCTGTGTAGCCAAGTTTACATTCCGTGTATTAGTGATATCTTATGATGTTTCTTTTTCTGTGTGACTTATTTCAGTTAGAATCATCATACCTGAATCCACTCATTGTGCTGCTAAGGGCCTGATGACACAGATTTCATTGCTGAGTGATATTGCTTTGTAAGTAAATACCACAACTTCTTTATCCATTTTTCACTTTCTGCGATGTTGAACTTGTACTGTAAACGAGGTTCTTGTAAACAGAGCCGTTCCAAACTTTGGGGTGGCTGTGTCTTTTTCATTTTAATTTCCCTAAGCTATAGGACCATAAGTGGAAGTGCCCTAGGTTCTGTTGCTTTGTTTTTTAGTTGTTTCAGGAAACACCATACACTTCTCCCAAGTGGTTCTTGGCAATTTTCATCCCGCCCATCAGCATAACAAGGCTCCCAGTTCTCCATGGCCTGTCCTGCCTTTCTGGATTTTACACTTTTTTCAGATGGCCCTTTTGACCGGGGGGAAGTGAGACTTCATTGTAGTGCAGATTTCCTTTGCAAGCTTGCTTGGTTGGCCAAAAAGGGCGTATGCGTTTTTTCCTGAATATATTCAGGAAAAAACGCATACGCCCTTTTTGGCCAAGTGCATCATTGTGGACGTTCTGCCTCTTTTCCTATGCTTTCAATGCAATTCCAGTCTACCTCCTGAAATCGGTTTCCTGCAATTCTGCCCCGCTTTCAAGTCCTCTTGGCAGCCTTACTTCAGTCTATTTTTGGACGATAGCTGTCATTTATAACTCTGCAGGTTTGTGAATTACAGTGCCCCTGAGCTCCTTTCTTCAACTCGCTTTCCTGTGAGCTGGCCGCAACACCGCAGGATGGCTTCAGGCCCTAATCTGGTTCCGGCCCGGCATGCTGAGCCTTTGGTTAATTCCTCTTCCTGGTGGGAAATGAGAGTTAACTTTGCCCGTCCAGACACCTCCAGCTAGCCTCTCATTGGTTCTCGCTATTCCTGTTCATCTTCCGCAGAAATTGCAAACTGGGCCAAACAGGAGGTTAAAGGGACTGACTCTCCAAGTGGGGAGAGTGTTAGTAAAGCGTCTGGAATGTTGCACCCGAGTACCAGGGGAGGAAAACTGAGACATATTTGAACACGTCTCCCGTTCACATGGTTGATCATACTCTGGGTTCCACATGCATGTTTTAGCTGAAGGAAGAATACCTTAAACCTGGAGAGTTGAGACCCGTGTAATGGGTACCATGCAATATGACTTCAAAGGGTCTTCATTTGCTCACCGAACCTCTCCAATCCTATCACTGCTGCATTTATGCCCCTGTACACACGCTTGATTCTCTTTTGGAGACATAGCAATCCATAGGTTTTAAGATACTTACTAGTCAGGTACATTCTTAGGCGTTTAATATGGGGTTTTGAGTCCATTTCGTTGAGCAAGGAGTAGCTCTTGTCTATTCCATATTTGGCTTAAGGAACTTTATCTGTGCTCATTTCGATCTCTGGTTTTATGCAGCACCCCAACTCACCTTTCCCCTTAAGCAAGCATAAGTTGGTTTTCTAAATTTGAGACCCTGTTCTGTTTTGGAATGCAGTTCCTGTGTAGCCAAGTTTACATTCCGTGTATTAGTGATATCTTATGATGTTTCTTTTTCTGTGTGACTTATTTCAGTTAGAATCATCGTACCTGAATCCACTCATTATGCTGCTACGGACCTGATGACATAGATTTCATTGCTGAGTGATACTGCATTGTACGTAAGTACCACAAGTTCTTTATCCATTTTTCACTTTCTGTGATATTGAACTTGTACGGTAAACGAGGTTCTTGTAAACAGAGGCGTCCCAAACTTTGGGGTGGCTGTGTCTTTTTGATTTTAATTTCCCTAAGCTATAGGACCATAAGTGGAAGTGCCCTAGGTTCTGTTGCTTTGTTTTTTAGATGTTTCAGGAAACACCATACACTTCTCCGGAGTGGTTGTTGGCAATTTACATCCCGCCCATCAGCATAACAAGGCTCCCAGTTCTCCATGGCCTGTCCTGCCTTTCTGGATTTTACACTTTTTTCAGATGGCCCTTTTGACCGGGGGGAAGTGAGACTTCATTGTAGTGCAGATTTCCTTTGCAAGCTTGCTTGGTTGGCCAAAAAGGGCGTATGCGTTTTTTCCTGAATATATTCAGGAAAAAACGCATATGCCCTTTTTGGCCAAGTGCATCATTGTGGACGTTCTGCCTCTTTTCCTATGCTTTCAATGCAATTCCAGTCTACCTCCTGAAATCGGTTTCCTGCAATTCTGCCCCGCTTTCAAGTCCTCTTGGCAGCCTTACTTCAGTCTATTTTTGGACGATAGCTGTCATTTATAACTCTGCAGGTTTGTGAATTACAGTGCCCCTGAGCTCCTTTCTTCAACTCGCTTTCTTGTGAGCTGGCCGCAACACCGCAGGATGGCTTCAGGCCCTAATCTGGTTCCGGCCCGGCATGCTGAGCCTTTGGTTAATTCCTCTTCCTGGTGGGAAATGAGAGTTGAATTTGCCCATCCAGACACCTCCAGGTAGCCTCTCATTGGTTCTCGCTATTCCTGTTCATCTTCCGCAGAAATTGCAAACTGGGCCAAACAGGAGGTTAAAGGGACTGACTCTCCAAGTCGGGAGAGTGTTAGTAAAGCGTCTGGAATGTTGCACCCGAGTACCAGGGGAGGAAAACTGAGACATATTTGAACACGTCTCCCGTTCACATGGTTGATCATACTCTGGGTTCCACATGCATGTTTTAGCTGAAGGAAGAATACCTTAAACCTGGAGAGTTGAGACCCGTGTAATGGGTACCATGCAATATGACTTCAAAGGGTCTTCATTTGCTCACCGAACCTCTCCAATCCTATCACTGCTGCGTTTATGCCCCTGTACACACGCTTGATTCTCTTTTGGAGACATAGCAATCCATAGGTTTTAAGATACTTACTAGTCAGGTACATTCTTAGGCGTTTAATATGGGGTTTTGAGTCCATTTCATTGAGCAAGGAGTAGCTCTTGTCTATTCCATATTTGGCTTAAGGAACTTTATCTGTGCTCATTTCAATCTCTGGTTTTATGCAGCACCCCAACTCACCTTTCCCCTTAAGCAAGCATAAGTTGGTTTTCTAAATTTGAGACCCTGTTCTGTTTTGGAATGCAGTTCCTGTGTAGCCAAGTTTACATTCCGTGTATTAGTGATATCTTATGATGTTTCTTTTTCTGTGTGACTTATTTCAGTTAGAATCATCATACCTGAATCCACTCATTGTGCTGCTAAGGGCCTGATGACACAGATTTCATTGCTGAGTGATATTGCTTTGTAAGTAAATACCACAACTTCTTTATCCATTTTTCACTTTCTGCGATGTTGAACTTGTACTGTAAACGAGGTTCTTGTAAACAGAGCCATTCCAAACTTTGGGGTGGCTGTGTCTTTTTCATTTTAATTTCCCTAAGCTATAGGACCATAAGTGGAAGTGCCCTAGGTTCTGTTGCTTTGTTTTTTAGATGTTTCAGGAAACACCATACACTTCTCCCGAGTGTCTGTTGGCAATTTACATCCCGCCCATCAGCATAACAAGGCTCCCAGTTCTCCATGGCCTGTCCTGCCTTTCTGGATTTTACACTTTTTTCAGATGGCCCTTTTGACCGGGGGGGAAGTGAGACTTCATTGTAGTGCAGATTTCCTTTGCAAGCTTGCTTGGTTGGCCAAAAAGGGCGTATGCGTTTTTTCCTGAATATATTCAGGAAAAAACACATACGCCCTTTTTGGCCAAGTGCATCATTGTGGACGTTCTGCCTCTTTTCCTATGCTTTCAATGCAATTCCAGTCTACCTCCTGAAATCGGTTTCCTGCAATTCTGCCCCGCTTTCAAGTCCTCTTGGCAGCCTTACTTCAGTCTGTTTTTGGACGATAGCTGTCATTTATAACTCTGCAGGTTTGTGAATTACAGTGCCCCTGAGCTCCTTTCTTCAACTCGCTTTCTTGTGAGCTGGCCGCAACACCGCAGGATGGCTTCAGGCCCTAATCTGGTTCCGGCCCGGCATGCTGAGCCTTTGGTTAATTCCTCTTCCTGGTGGGAAATGAGAGTTAAATTTGCCCGTCCAGACACCTCCAGCTAGCCTCTCATTGGTTCTCGCTATTCCTGTTCATCTTCCGCAGAAATTGCAAACTGGGCCAAACAGGAGGTTAAAGGGACTGACTCTCCAAGTTGGGAGAGTGTTAGTAAAGCGTCTGGAATGTTGCACCCGAGTACCAGGGGAGGAAAACTGAGACATATTTGAATACATCTCCCGTTCACATGGTTGTTCATACTCTGGGTTCCACATGCATGTTTTAGCTGAAGGAAGAATACCTTAAACCTGGAGAGTTGAGACCCGTGTAATGGGTACCATGCAATATGACTTCAAAGGGTCTTCATTTGCTCACCGAACCTCTCCAATCCTATCACTGCTGCGTTTATGCCCCTGTACACACGCTTGATTCTCTTTTGGAGACATAGCAATCCATAGGTTTTAAGATACTTACTAGTCAGATGCATTCTTAGGCGTTTAATATGGGGTTTTGAGTCCATTTCATTGAGCAAGGAGTAGCTCTTGTCTATTCCATATTTGGCTTAAGGAACTTTATCTGTGCTCATTTCAATCTCTGGTTTTATGCAGCACCCCAACTCACCTTTCCCCTTAAGCAAGCATAAGTTGGTTTTCTAAATTTGAGACCCTGTTCTGTTTTGGAATGCAGTTCCTGTGTAGCCAAGTTTACATTCCGTGTATTAGTGATATCTTATGATGTTTCTTTTTCTGTGTGACTTATTTCAGTTAGAATCATCATACCTGAATCCACTCATTGTGCTGCTAAGGGCCTGATGACACAGATTTCATTGCTGAGTGATATTGCTTTGTAAGTAAATACCACAACTTCTTTATCCATTTTTCACTTTCTGCGATGTTGAACTTGTACTGTAAACGAGGTTCTTGTAAACAGAGCCATTCCAAACTTTGGGGTGGCTGTGTCTTTTTCATTTTAATTTCCCTAAGCTATAGGACCATAAGTGGAAGTGCCCTAGGTTCTGTTGCTTTGTTTTTTAGATGTTTCAGGAAACACCATACACTTCTCCCGAGTGTCTGTTGGCAATTTACATCCCGCCCATCAGCATAACAAGGCTCCCAGTTCTCCATGGCCTGTCCTGCCTTTCTGGATTTTACACTTTTTTCAGATGGCCCTTTTGACCGGGGGGAAGTGAGACTTCATTGTAGTGCAGATTTCCTTTGCAAGCTTGCTTGGTTGGCCAAAAAGGGCGTATGCGTTTTTTCCTGAATATATTCAGGAAAAAACACATACGCCCTTTTTGGCCAAGTGCATCATTGTGGACGTTCTGCCTCTTTTCCTATGCTTTCAATGCAATTCCAGTCTACCTCCTGAAATCGGTTTCCTGCAATTCTGCCCCGCTTTCAAGTCCTCTTGGCAGCCTTACTTCAGTCTGTTTTTGGACGATAGCTGTCATTTATAACTCTGCAGGTTTGTGAATTACAGTGCCCCTGAGCTCCTTTCTTCAACTCGCTTTCTTGTGAGCTGGCCGCAACACCGCAGGATGGCTTCAGGCCCTAATCTGGTTCCGGCCCGGCATGCTGAGCCTTTGGTTAATTCCTCTTCCTGGTGGGAAATGAGAGTTAAATTTGCCCGTCCAGACACCTCCAGCTAGCCTCTCATTGGTTCTCGCTATTCCTGTTCATCTTCTGCAGAAATTGCAAACTGGGCCAAACAGGAGGTTAAAGGGACTGACTCTCCAAGTTGGGAGAGTGTTAGTAAAGCGTCTGGAATGTTGCACCCGAGTACCAGGGGAGGAAAACTGAGACATATTTGAATACATCTCCCGTTCACATGGTTGTTCATACTCTGGGTTCCACATGCATGTTTTAGCTGAAGGAAGAATACCTTAAACCTGGAGAGTTGAGACCCGTGTAATGGGTACCATGCAATATGACTTCAAAGGGTCTTCATTTGCTCACCGAACCTCTCCAATCCTATCACTGCTGCGTTTATGCCCCTGTACACACGCTTGATTCTCTTTTGGAGACATAGCAATCCATAGGTTTTAAGATACTTACTAGTCAGATGCATTCTTAGGCGTTTAATATGGGGTTTTGAGTCCATTTCGTTGAGCAAGGAGTAGCTCTTGTCTATTCCATATTTGGCTTAAGGAACTTTATCTGTGCTCATTTCAATCTCTGGTTTTATGCAGCACCCCAACTCACCTTTCCCCTTAAGCAAGCATAAGTTGGTTTTCTAAATTTGAGACCCTGTTCTGTTTTGGAATGCAGTTCCTGTGTAGCCAAGTTTACATTCCGTGTATTAGTGATATCTTATGATGTTTCTTTTTCTGTGTGACTTATTTCAGTTAGAATCATCGTACCTGAATCCACTCATTATGCTGCTACGGACCTGATGACATAGATTTCATTGCTGAGTGATACTGCATTGTACGTAAGTACCACAAGTTCTTTATCCATTTTTCACTTTCTGTGATATTGAACTTGTACAGTAAACGAGGTTCTTGTAAACGGAGGCGTCCCAAACTTTGGGGTGGCTGTGTCTTTTTGATTTTAATTTCCCTAAACTATAGGACCATAAGTGGAAGTGCCCTAGGTTCTGTTGCTTTGTTTTTTAGATGTTTCAGGAAACACCATACACTTCTCTGGAGTGGTTGTTGGCAATTTACATCCCGCCCATCAGCATAACAAGGCTCCCAGTTCTCCATGGCCTGTCCTGACTTTCTGGATTTTACACTTTTTTCAGATGGCCCTTTTGACCGGGGGGAAGTGAGACTTCATTGTAGTGCAGATTTCCTTTGCAAGCTTGCTTGGTTGGCCAAAAAGGGCGTATGCGTTTTTTCCTGAATATATTCAGGAAAAAACGCATACGCCCTTTTTGGCCAAGTGCATCATTGTGGACGTTCTGCCTCTTTTCCTATGCTTTCAATGCAATTCCAGTCTACCTCCTGAAATCGGTTTCCTGCAATTCTGCCCCGCTTTCAAGTCCTCTTGGCAGCCTTACTTCAGTCTATTTTTGGACGATAGCTGTCATTTATAACTCTGCAGGTTTGTGAATTACAGTGCCCCTGAGCTCCTTTCTTCAACTCGCTTTCTTGTGAGCTGGCCGCAACACCGCAGGATGGCTTCAGGCCCTAATCTGGTTCCGGCCCGGCATGCTGAGCCTTTGGTTAATTCCTCTTCCTGGTGGGAAATTAGAGTTGAATTTTCCCATCCAGACACCTCCAGGTAGCCTCTCATTGGTTCTCGCTATTCCTGTTCATCTTCCGCAGAAATTGCAAACTGGGCCAAACAGGAGGTTAAAGGGACTGACTCTCCAAGTCAGGAGAGTGTTAGTAAAGCGTCTGGAATGTTGCACCCGAGTACCAGGGGAGGAAAACTGAGACATATTTGAACACGTCTCCCGTTCACATGGTTGATCATACTCTGGGTTCCACATGCATGTTTTAGCTGAAGGAAGAATACCTTAAACCTGGAGAGTTGAGACCCGTGTAATGGGTACCATGCAATATGACTTCAAAGGGTCTTCATTTGCTCACCGAACCTCTCCAATCCTATCACTGCTGCGTTTATGCCCCTGTACACACGCTTGATTCTCTTTTGGAGACATAGCAATCCATAGGTTTTAAGATACTTACTAGTCAGGTACATTCTTAGGCGTTTAATATGGGGTGTTGAGTCCATTTCGTTGAGCAAGGAGTAGCTCTTGTCTATTCCATATTTGGCTTAAGGAACTTTATCTGTGCTCATTTCAATCTCTGGTTTTATGCAGCACCCCAACTCACCTTTCCCCTTAAGCAAGCATAAGTTGGTTTTCTAAATTTGAGACCCTGTTCTGTTTTGGAATGCAGTTCCTGTGTAGCCAAGTTTACATTCCGTGTATTAGTGATATCTTATGATGTTTCTTTTTCTGTGTGACTTATTTCAGTTAGAATCATCATACCTGAATCCACTCATTGTGCTGCTAAGGGCCTGATGACACAGATTTCATTGCTGAGTGATATTGCTTTGTAAGTAAATACCACAACTTCTTTATCCATTTTTCACTTTCTGCGATGTTGAACTTGTACTGTAAACGAGGTTCTTGTAAACAGAGGCGTCCCAAACTTTGGGGTGGCTGTGTCTTTTTGATTTTAATTTCCCTAAGCTATAGGACCATAAGTGGAAGTGCCCTAGGTTCTGTTGCTTTGTTTTTTAGATGTTTCAGGAAACACCATACACTTCTCCCAAGTGGTTCTTGGCAATTTTCATCCCGCCCATCAGCATAACAAGGCTCCCAGTTCTCCATGGCCTGTCCTGCCTTTCTGGATTTTACACTTTTTTCAGATGGCCCTTTTGACCGGGGGGAAGTGAGACTTCATTGTAGTGCAGATTTCCTTTGCAAGCTTGCTTGGTTGGCCAAAAAGGGCGTATGCGTTTTTTCCTGAATATATTCAGGAAAAAACGCATACGCCCTTTTTGGCCAAGTGCATCATTGTGGACGTTCTGCCTCTTTTCCTATGCTTTCAATGCAATTCCAGTCTACCTCCTGAAATCGGTTTCCTGCAATTCTGCCCCGCTTTCAAGTCCTCTTGGCAGCCTTACTTCAGTCTATTTTTGGACGATAGCTGTCATTTATAACTCTGCAGGTTTGTGAATTACAGTGCCCCTGAGCTCCTTTCTTCAACTCGCTTTCCTGTGAGCTGGCCGCAACACCGCAGGATGGCTTCAGGCCCTAATCTGGTTCCGGCCCGGCATGCTGAGCCTTTGGTTAATTCCTCTTCCTGGTGGGAAATGAGAGTTAACTTTGCCCGTCCAGACACCTCCAGCTAGCCTCTCATTGGTTCTCGCTATTCCTGTTCATCTTCCGCAGAAATTGCAAACTGGGCCAAACAGGAGGTTAAAGGGACTGACTCTCCAAGTGGGGAGAGTGTTAGTAAAGCGTCTGGAATGTTGCACCCGAGTACCAGGGGAGGAAAACTGAGACATATTTGAACACGTCTCCCGTTCACATGGTTGATCATACTCTGGGTTCCACATGCATGTTTTAGCTGAAGGAAGAATACCTTAAACCTGGAGAGTTGAGACCCGTGTAATGGGTACCATGCAATATGACTTCAAAGGGTCTTCATTTGCTCACCAAACCTCTCCAATCCTATCACTGCTGCATTTATGCCCCTGTACACACGCTTGATTCTCTTTTGGAGACATAGCAATCCATAGGTTTTAAGATACTTACTAGTCAGGTACATTCTTAGGCGTTTAATATGCGGTGTTGAGTCCATTTCGTTGAGCAAGGAGTAGCTCTTGTCTATTCCATATTTGGCTTAAGGAACTTTATCTGTGCTCATTTCGATCTCTGGTTTTATGCAGCACCCCAACTCACCTTTCCCCTTAAGCAAGCATAAGTTGGTTTTCTAAATTTGAGACCCTGTTCTGTTTTGGAATGCAGTTCCTGTGTAGCCAAGTTTACATTCCGTGTATTAGTGATATCTTATGATGTTTCTTTTTCTGTGTGACTTATTTCAGTTAGAATCATCGTACCTGAATCCACTCATTATGCTGCTAAGGGCCTGATGACACAGATTTCATTGCTGAGTGATATTGCTTTGTAAGTAAATACCACAACTTCTTTATCCATTTTTCACTTTCTGCGATGTTGAACTTGTACTGTAAACGAGGTTCTTGTAAACAGAGGCGTCCCAAACTTTGGGGTGGCTGTGTCTTTTTCATTTTAATTTCCCTAAGCTATAGGACCATAAGTGGAAGTGCCCTAGGTTCTGTTGCTTTGTTTTTTAGTTGTTTCAGGAAACACCATACACTTCTCCTGAGTGTCTGTTGGCAATTTACATCCCGCCCATCAGCATAACAAGGCTCCCAGTTCTCAATGGCCTGTTGCCTTTCTGGAGTTTACCCTTTTTTCAGATGGCCCTTTTGACCGGGGGAAGTGAGACTTCATTGTAGTGCAGATTTCCTTTGCAAGCTTGCTTGGTTGGCCAAAAAGGGCGTATGCGTTTTTTCCTGAATATATTCAGGAAAAAACGCATACGCCCTTTTTGGCCAAGTGCATCATTGTGGACGTTCTGCCTCTTTTCCTATGCTTTCAATGCAATTCCAGTCTACCTCCTGAAATCGGTTTCCTGCAATTCTGCCCCGCTTTCAAGTCCTCTTGGCAGCCTTATTTCAGTCTATTTTTGGACGATAGCTGTCATTTATAACTCTGCAGGTTTGTGAATTACAGTGCCCCTGAGCTGCTTTCTTCAACTCGCTTTCTTTTGAGCTGGCCGCAACACCGCAGGATGGCTTCAGGCCCTAATCTGGTTCCGGCAGGGCACGCTGAGCCTTTGGTTATTTCCTCTTCCTGGTGGGAAATGAGAGTTAAATTTGCCCGTCCAGACACCTCCAGTTAGCCTCTCATTGGTTCTCGCTATTCCTGTTCATCTTCCGCAGAAATTGCAAACTGTGCCAAACAGGAGGTTAAAGGTGCTGACTTTCCAAGTGGGGAGAGTGTTAGTAAAGCGTCTGGAATGTTGCACCCGAGTACCAAGGTACGAAAACTGAGACATATTTGAACACGTCTCCCGTTCACATGGTTGATCATACTTGGGTTCCACATGCATGTTTTAGCTGAAGGAAGAATACCTAAAACCTGGGTAGTTGAAACCCGTGGAATGGGTACCATGCAATATGACTTCAAAGGGTCTTCATTTGCTCACCGAACCTCTCCAATCCTATCACTGCTGCGTTTATGCCCCTGTACACATGCTTGATTCTCTTTCGGAGACATAGCAATCCATAGGTTTTAAGATACTTACTAGTCAGGTACATTCTTAGGCGTTTAATATGCGGTGTTGAGTCCATTTCGTTGAGCAAGGAGTAGCTCTTGTCTATTTCATATTTGGCTTAAGGAAATTTATCTGTGCTCATTTCAATCTCTGGTTTTATGCAGCACCCCAACTCACCTTTCCCCTTAAGCAAGCATAAGTTGGTTTTCTAAATTTGAGACCCTGTTCTGTTCTGTAATTCAGTTCCTGTGTAGCCAAGTTTACATTCCGTGTATTACTGATATCTTATGATGTTTCTTTTTCTGTGTGACTTATTTCAGTTAGAATCATCATACCTGAATCCACTCATTGTGCTGCTAAGGGCCTGATGACACAGATTTCATTGCTGAGTGATATTGCTTTGTAAGTAAATACCACAACTTCTTTATCCATTTTTCACTTTCTGCGATGTTGAACTTGTACTGTAAACGAGGTTCTTGTAAACAGAGACATTCCAAACTTTGGGGTGGCTGTGTCTTTTTGATTTTAATTTCCCTAAGCTATAGGACCATAAACGGAAGTGCCCTAGGCTCTGTTGCTTTGTTTTTTAGATGTTTCAGGAAACACCATACACTTCTCCTGAGTGTGTGTTGGCAATTTACATACCGCCCATCAGCATAACAAGGCTCCGAGTTCTCAATGGCCTGTCCTGCCTTTCTGGATTTTACACTTTTTTCAGATGGCCCTTTTGACCGGGGGGAAGTGAGACTTCATTGTAGTGCAGATTTCCTTTGCAAGCTTGCTTGGTTGGCCAAAAAGGGCGTATGCGTTTTTTCCTGAATATATTCAGGAAAAAACGCATACGCCCTTTTTGGCCAAGTGCATCATTGTGGACGTTCTGCCTCTTTTCCTATGCTTTCAATGCAATTCCAGTCTACCTCCTGAAATCGGTTTCCTGCAATTCTGCCCCGCTTTCAAGTCCTCTTGGCAGCCTTACTTCAGTCTATTTTTGGACGATAGCTGTCATTTATAACTCTGCAGGTTTGTGAATTACAGTGCCCCTGAGCTCCTTTCTTCAACTCGCTTTCTTTTGAGCTGGCCGCAACACCGCAGGATGGCTTCAGGCCCTAATGTGGTTCCGGTACGGCACGCTGAGCCTTTGGTTATTTCCTCTTCCTGGTGGGAAATGAGAGTTAAATTTGCCCGTCCAGACACCTCCAGCTAGCCTCTCATTGGTTCTCACTATTCCTGTTCATCTTCCGCAGAAATTGCAAACTGGGCCAAACAGGAGGTTAAAGGGACTGACTCTCCAAGTGGAGAGAGTGTTAGTAAAGCGTCTGGAATGTTGCACCCGAGTACCAGGGTACGAAAACTGAGACATATTTGAACACGTCTCCCGATCACATGGTTGATCATACTCTGGGTTCCACATGCATGTTTTAGCTGAAGGAAGAATACCTAAAATCTTCGTAGTTGAAACCCGTGGAATGGGTACCATGCAATATGACTTCAAAGGGTCTTCATTTGCTCACTGAACCGCTCCAATCCTATCACTGCTGCGTTTATGCCCCTGTACACATGCTTGATTCTCTTTCAGAGACATAGCAATCTATAGGTTTTAAGATACTTACTAGTCAGGTACATTCTTAGGCGTTTAATATGCGGTGTTGAGTCCATTTCGTTGAGCAAGGAGTAGCTCTTGTCTATTCCATATTTGGCTTAAGGAACTTTGTGCTCATTTCAATCTCTGGTTTTATGCAGCACCCCAACTCACCTTTCCCCTTAAGCAAGCATAAGTTGGTTTTCTAAATTTGAGACACTGTTCTGTTCTGTAATTCAGTTCCTGTGTAGCCAAGTTTACATTCCGTGTATTACTGATATCTTATGATGTTTCTTTTTCTGTGTGACTTATTTCAGTTAGAATCATCATACCTGAATCCACTCATTGTGCTGCTAAGGGCCTGATGACACAGATTTCATTGCTGAGTGATATTGCTTTGTAAGTAAATACCACAACTTCTTTATCCATTTTTCACTTTCTGCGATGTTGAACTTGTACTGTAAACGAGGTTCTTGTAAACAGAGCCGTTCCAAACATTGGGGTGGCTGTGTCTTTTTGATTTTAATTTCCCTAAGCTATAGGACCATAAGTGGAAGTGCCCTAGGCTCTGTTGCTTTGTTTTTTAGATGTTTCAGGAAACACCATACACTTCTCCCGAGTGGTTGTTGGCAATTTACATCCCGCCCATCAGCATAACAAGGCTCCCAGTTCTCCATGGCCTGTCCTGCCTTTCTGGATTTTACACTTTTTTCAGATGGCCCTTTTGACCGGGGGGAAGTGAGACTTCATTGTAGTGCAGATTTCCTTTGCAAGCTTTCTTGTTTGGCCAAAAAGGGTGTATGCGTTTTTTCCTGAATATATTCAGGAAAAAACGCATACGCCCTTTTTGGCCAAGTGCATCATTGTGGACGTTCTGCCTCTTTTCCTATGCTTTCAATGCAATTCCAGTCTACCTCCTGAAATCGGTTTTCTGCAATTCTGCCCCGCTTTCAAGTCCTCTTGGCAGCCTTACTTCAGTATATTTTTGGACGATAGCTGTCATTTATAACTCTGCAGGTTTGTGAATTACAGTGCCCCTGAGCTCCTTTCTTCAACTCCCTTTCTTGTGACCTGGCCGCAACACCGCAGGATGGCTTCAGGCCCTAATGTGGTTCCGGTACGGCACGCTGAGCCTTTGGTTATTTCCTCTTCCTGGTGGGAAATGAGAGTTAAATTTGCCCGTCCAGACACCTCCAGCTAGCCTCTCATTGGTTCTCGCTATTCCTGTTCATCTTCCGCAGAAATTGCAAACTGTGCCAAACAGGAGGTTAAAGGCGCTGACTCTCCAAGTGGGGAGAGTGTTAGTAAAGCGTCTGGAATGTTGCACCCGAGTACCAGGGGAGGAAAACTGAGACATATTTGAACACGTCTCCCATTCACATGGTTGATCATACTCTGGGTTCCACATGCATGTTTTAGCTGAAGGAAGAATACCTTAAACCTGGAGAATTGAGACCCGTGGAATGGGTACCATGCAATATGACTTCAAAGGGTCTTCATTTGCTCACCGAATCTCTCCAATCCTATCACTGCTGCGTTTATGACCCTTGTACACACGCTTGATTCTCTTTTGGAGACATAGCAATCCATAGGTTTTAAGATACTTACTAGTCAGGTATATTCTTAGACGTTTAATATGGGGTGTGGAGTCCATTTCGTTGAGCAAGGAGTAGCTCTTGTCTATTCCATATTTGGCTTAAGGAACTTTATCTGTGCTCATTTCAATCTCTGGTTTTATGCAGCACCCCAACTCACCTTTCGCCTTAAGCAAGCATAAGTTGGTTTTCTAAATTTGAGACCCTGTTCTGTTCTGTAATTCAGTTCCTGTGTAGCCAAGTTTACATTCCGTGTATTAGTGATATCTTATGATGTTTCTTTTTCTGTGTGACTTATTTCAGTTAGAATCATCGTACCTGAATCAACTCATTAATCTGTTACGGGCCTGATGACATAGATTTCATTGCTGAGTGATACTGCATTGTACGTAAGTACGACAAGTTCTTTATCCATTTTTCACTTTCTGTGATATTGAACTTGTACGGTAAACGAGGTTCTTGTAAACGGAGGCGTCCCAAACTTTGGGGTGGCTGTGTCTTTTTGATTTTAATTTCCCTAAGCTATAGGACCATAAATGGAAGTGCCCTAGGCTCTGTTGCTTTGTTTTTTAGATGTTTCAGGAAACACCATACACTTCTCCTGAGTGTCTGTTGGCAATTTACATCCCGCCCATCAGCATAACAAGGCTCCCAGTTCTCAATGGCCTGTTGCCTTTCTGGATTTTACACTTTTTTCAGATGGCCCTTTTGACTGGGGGGAAGTGAGACTTCATTGTAGTGCAGATTTCCTTTGCAAGCTTGCTTGGTTGGCCAAAAAGGGCGTATGCGTTTTTTCCTGAATATATTCAGGAAAAAACGCATACGCCCTTTTTGGCCAAGTGCATCATTGTGGACGTTCTGCCTCTTTTCCTATGCTTTCAATGCAATTCCAGTCTATCTCCTGAAATCGGTTTCCTGCAATTCTGCCCCGCTTTCAAGTCCTCTTGGCAGCCTTACTTCAGTCTATTTTTGGACGATAGCTGTCATTTATAACTCTGCAGGTTTGTGAATTACAGTGCCCCTGAGCTCCTTTCTTCAACTCGCTTTCTTTTGAGCTGGCCGCAACACCGCAGGATGGCTTCAGGCCCTAATCTGGTTCCGGTACGGCATGCTGAGCCTTTGGTTATTTCCTCTTCCTGGTGGGAAATGAGAGTTAAATTTGCCCGTCCAGACACCTCCAGCTAGTCTCTCATTGGTTCTCGCTATTCCTGTTCATCTTCCGCAGAAATTGCAAACTGGGCCAAACAGGAGGTTATAGGGACTGACTCTCCAAGTCGGGAGAGTGTTAGTAAAGCGTCTGGAATGTTGCACCCGAGTACCATGGTACGAAAACTGAGACATATTTGAACACGTCTCCCGATCACATGGTTGATCATAATCTAGGTTCCACATGCATGTTTTAGCTGAAGGAAGAATACCTTAAACCTGGGTATTTGAAACCCGTGGAATGGGTACCATGCAATATGACTTCAAAGGGTCTTCATTTGCTCACCGAACCTCTCCAATCCTATCACTGCTGCGTTTATGCCCCTGTACACATGCTTGATTCTCTTTTGGAGACATAGCAATCCATAGGTTTTAAGATACTTACTAGTCAGGTACATTCTTAGGCGTTTAATATGCGGTGTTGAGTCCATTTCATTGAGCAAGGAGTAGCTCTTGTCTATTCCATTTTTGGCTTAAGGAACTTTATCTGTGCTCATTTCAATCTCTGGTTTTATGCAGCACCCCAACTCACCTTTCCCCTTAAGCAAGCATAAGTTGGTTTTCTAAATTTGAGACCCTGTTCTGTTCTGTAATTCAGTTCCTGTGTAGCCAAGTTTACATTCCGTGTATTACTGATATCTTATGATGTTTCTTTTTCTGTGTGACTTATTTCAGTTAGAATCATCATACCTGAATCCACTCATTGTGCTGCTAAGGGCCTGATGACACAGATTTCATTGCTGAGTGATATTGCTTTGTAAGTAATGACCACAACTTTTTTATCCATTTTTCACTTTCTGCGATGTTGAACTTGTACTGTAAACGAGGTTCTTGTAAACAGAGCCATTCCAAACTTTGGGGTGGCTGTGTCTTTTTGATTTTAAATTCCCTAAGCTATAGGACCATAAGTGGAAGTGCCCTAGGCTCTGTTGCTTTGTTTTTTAGATGTTTCAGAAAACACCATACACTTCTCCTGAGTGTCTGTTGGCAATTTACATCCCGCCCATCAGCATAACAAGGCTCCCAGTTCTCCATGGCCTGTCCTGCCTTTCTGGATTTTACACTTTTTTCAGATGGCCCTTTTGACCGGGGAGAAGTGAGACTTCATTGTAGTGCAGATTTCCTTTGCAAGTTTGCTTGGTTGGCCAAAAAGGGCGTATGCGTTTTTTCCTGAATATATTCAGGAAAAAACGCATACGCCCTTTTTGGCCAAGTGCATCATTGTGGACGTTCTGCCTCTTTTCCTATGCTTTCAATGCAATTCCAGTCTATCTCCTGAAATCGGTTTCCTGCAATTCTGCCCCGCTTTCAAGTCCTCTTGGCAGCCTTACTTCAGTCTATTTTTGGACGATAGCTGTCATTTATAACTCTGCAGGTTTGTGAATTACAGTGCCCCTGAGCTCCTTTCTTCAACTCGCTTTCTTGTGACCTGGCCGCAACACCGCAGGATGTCTTCAGGCCCTAATCTGGTTCTGGCACGGCACGCTGAGCCTTTGGTTAATTCCTCTTCCTGGTGGGAAATGAGAGTTAAATTTGCCCATCCAGACACCTCCAGCTAGTCTCTCATTGGTTCTCGCTATTCCTGTTCATCTTCCACAGAAATTGCAAACTGGGCCAAGCAGGAGGTTAAAGGGACTGACTCTCCAAGTGGGGAGAGTGTTAGTAAAGCGTCTGGAATGTTGCACCCGAGTACCAGGGCAGGAAAACTGAGACATATTTGAACACGTCTCCCGTTCACTTGGTTGATCATACTTGGGTTCCACATGCATGTTTTAGCTGAAGGAAGAATACCTTAAACCTGGAGTGGTAAGACCCGTGTAATGGGTACCATGCAATATGACTTCAAAGGGTCTTCATTTGCTCACCGAACCTCTCCAATCCTATCACTGCTGCGTTTATGCCCCTGTACACATGCTTGATTCTCTTTCGGAGACATAGCAATCCATAGGTTTTAAGATACTTACTAGTCAGATACATTCTTAGGCGTTTAATATGCGGTGTTGAGTCCATTTCGTTGAGCAAGGAGTAGCTCTTGTCTATTCCATATTTGGCTTAAGGAACTTTATCTGTGCTCATTTCAATCTCTGGTTTTATGCAGCACCCCAACTCACCTTTACCCTTAAGCAAGCATAAGTTGGTTTTCTAAATTTGAGACCCTGTTCTGTTCTGTAATTCAGTTCCTGTGTAGCCAAGTTTACATTCCGTGTATTACTGATATCTTATGATGTTTCTTTTTCTGTGTGACTTATTTCAGTTAGAATCATCATACCTGAATCCACTCATTGTGCTGCTAAGGGCCTTGTGACACAGATTTCATTGCTGAGTGATATTGCTTTGTAAGTAAATACCACAACTTCTTTATCCATTTTTCACTTTCTGTGATGTTGAACTTGTACTGTAAACGAGGTTCTTGTAAACAGAGCCGTTCCAAACTTTGGGGTGCCTGTGTCTTTTTGATTTTAATTTCCCTAAGCTATAGGACCATAAGTGGAAGTGCCCTAGGTTCTGTTGCTTTGTTTTTTAGATGTTTCAGGAAACACCATACACTTCTCCCCAGTGGTTGTTGGCAATTTACATCCCACCCATCAGCATAACAAGGCTCCCAGTTCTCCATGGCCTGTCCTGCCTTTCTGGATTTTACCCTTTTTTCAGATGGCCCTTTTGACCGGGGGGAAGTGAGACTTCATTGTAGTGCAGATTTCCTTTGCAAGCTTGCTTGGTTGGCCAAAAAGTGCGTATGCGTTTTTTCCTGAATATATTCAGGAAAAAACACATACGCCCTTTTTGGCCAAGTGCATCATTGTGGACGTTCTGCCTCTTTTCCTACGCTTTCAATGCAATTCCAGTCTACCTCCTGAAATCGGTTTCCTGCAATTCTGCCCCGCTTTCAAGTCCTCTTGGCAGCCTTACTTCAGTCTATTTTTGGACGATAGCTGTCATTTATAACTCTGCACGTTTGTGAATTACAGTGCCCCTGAGCTCCTTTCTTCAACTCGCTTTCTTTTGAGCTGGCCGCAACACCGCAGGATGGCTTCAGGCCCTAATCTGGTTCCGGCACGGCACGCTGAGCCTTTGGTTATTTCCTCTTCCTGGTGGGAAGTGAGAGTTAAATTTGCCCGTCCAGACACCTCCAGCTAGCCTCTCATTGGTTCTCGCTATTCCTGTTCATCTTCCGCAGAAATTGCAAACTGTGCCAAACAGGAGGTTAAAGGCGCTGACTCTCCAAGTGGGGAGAGTGTTAGTAAAGCGTCTGGAATGTTGCACCCGAGTACCACGGGAGGAAAACTGAGACATATTTGAACACGTCTCCCGATCACATGGTTGATCATACTCTGGGATCCACATGCATGTTTTAGCTGAAGGAAGAATACCTAAAATCTGGGTAGTTGAAACCCGTGGAATGGGTACCATGCAATATGACTTCAAAAGGTCTTCATTTGCTCACTGAACCTCTCCAATCCTATCACTGCTGCGTTTACGCCACTGTACACATGCTTGATTCTCTTTCAGAGACATAGCAATCCATAGGTTTTAAGATACTTACTAGTCAGGTACATTCTTAGGCGTTTAATATGCGGTGTTGAGTCCATTTCGTTGAGCAAGGAGTAGCTCTTGTCTATTCCATATTTGGCTTAAGGAACTTTATCTGTGCTCATTTCAATCTCTGGTTTTATGCAGCACGCCAACTCACCTTTACCCTTAAGCAAGCATAAGTTGGTTTTCTAAATTTGCGACCCTGTTCTGTTCTGTAATTCAGTTCCTGTGTAGCCAAGTTTACATTCCGTGTATTACTGATATCTTATGATGTTTCTTTTTCTGTGTGACTTATTTCAGTTAGAATCATCATACCTGAATCCACTCATTGTGCTGCTAAGGGCCTGATGACACAGATTTCATTGCTGAGTGATATTGCTTTGTAAGTAAATACCACAACTTCTTTATCCATTTTTCACTTTCTGCGATGTTGAACTTGTACTGTAAACGAGGTTCTTGTAAACAGAGCCGTTCCAAACTTTGGGGTGGCTGTGTCTTTTTGATTTTAAATTCCCTAAGCTATAGGACCATAAGTGGAAGTGCCCTAGGCTCTGTTGCTTTGTTTTTTAGATGTTTCAGGAAACACCATACACTTCTCCCGAGTGTTTGTTGGCAATTTACATCCCGCCCTTCAGCATAACAAGGCTCCCAGTTCTCCATGGCCTGTCCTGCCTTTCTGGGTTTTACCTTTTTTTCAGATGGCCCTTTTGACCGGGGGGAAGTGAGACTTCATTGTAGTGCAGATTTCCTTTGCAAGCTTGCTTGGTTGGCCAAAAAGGGCGTATGCGTTTTTTCCTGAATATATTCAGGAAAAAACGCATACGCCCTTTTTGGCCAAGTGCATCATTGTGGACGTTCTGCCTCTTTTCCTATGCTTTCAATGCAATTCCAGTCTACCTCCTGAAATCGGTTTCCTGCAATTCTGCCCCGCTTTCAAGTCCTCTTGGCAGCCTTACTTCAGTCTATTTTTGGACGATAGCTGTCATTTATAACTCTGCAGGTTTGTGAATTACAGTGCCCCTGAGCTCCTTTCTTCAACTCGCTTTCTTGTGAGCTGGCCGCAACACCGCAGGATGGCTTCAGGCCCTAATCTGGTTCCGGCCCAGCACGCTGAGCCTTTGGTTAATTCCTCTTCCTGGTGGGAAATGAGAGTTGAATTTGCCCGTCCAGACACCTCCAGCTAGCCTGTCATTGGTTCTCGCTATTCCTGTTCATCTTCCGCAGAAATTGCAAACTGGGCCAAACAGGAGGTTAAAGGGACTGACTCTCCAAGTCGGGAGAGTGTTAGTAAAGCGTCTGGAATGTTGCACCCGAGTACCAGGGGAGGAAAACTGAGACATATTTGAACACGTCTCCCGTTCACATGGTTGATCATACTCTGGGTTCCACATGCATGTTTTAGCTGAAGGAAGAATACCTTAAACCTGGAGAGTTGAGACCCGTGTAATGGGTACCATGCAATATGACTTCAAAGGGTCTTCATTTGCTCACCGAACCTCTCCAATCCTATCACTGCTGCGTTTATGCCCCTGTACACACGCTTGATTCTCTTTTGGAGACATAGCAATCCATAGGTTTTAAGATACTTACTTGTCAGGTACATTCTTAGGCGTTTAATATGGGGTTTTGAGTCCATTTTGTTGAGCAAGGAGTAGCTCTTGTCTATTCCATATTTGGCTTAAGGAACTTTATCTGTGCTCATTTCAATCTCTGGTTTTATGCAGCACCCCAACTCACCTTTCCCCTTAAGCAAGCATAAGTTGGTTTTCTAAATTTGAGACCCTGTTCTGTTTTGGAATGCAGTTCCTGTGTAGCCAAGTTTACATTCCGTGTATTAGTGATATCTTATGATGTTTCTTTTTCTGTGTGACTTATTTCAGTTAGAATCATCATACCTGAATCCACTCATTGTGCTGCTAAGGGCCTGATGACACAGATTTCATTGCTGAGTGATATTGCTTTGTAAGTAAATACCACAACTTCTTTATCCATTTTTCACTTTCTGCGATGTTGAACTTGTACTGTAAACGAGGTTCTTGTAAACAGAGCCGTTCCAAACTTTGGGGTGGCTGTGTCTTTTTCATTTTAATTTCCCTAAGCTATAGGACCATAAGTGGAAGTGCCCTAGGTTCTGTTGCTTTGTTTTTTAGTTGTTTCAGGAAACACCATACACTTCTCCCAAGTGGTTCTTGGCAATTTACATCCCGCCCATCAGCATAACAAGGCTCCCAGTTCTCCATGGCCTGTCCTGCCTTTCTGGATTTTACACTTTTTTCAGATGGCCCTTTTGACCGGGGGGAAGTGAGACTTCATTGTAGTGCAGATTTCCTTTGCAAGCTTGCTTGGTTGGCCAAAAAGGGCGTATGCGTTTTTTCCTGAATATATTCAGGAAAAAACGCATACGCCCTTTTTGGCCAAGTGCATCATTGTGGACGTTCTGCCTCTTTTCCTATGCTTTCAATGCAATTCCAGTCTACCTCCTGAAATCGGTTTCCTGCAATTCTGCCCCGCTTTCAAGTCCTCTTGGCAGCCTTACTTCAGTCTATTTTTGGACGATAGCTGTCATTTATAACTCTGCAGGTTTGTGAATTACAGTGCCCCTGAGCTCCTTTCTTCAACTCGCTTTCTTGTGAGCTGGCCGCAACACCGCAGGATGGCTTCAGGCCCTAATCTGGTTCCGGCACGGCACGCTGAGCCTCTGGTTATTTCCTCTTCCTGGTGGGAAATGAGAGTTAAATTTGCCCGTCCAGACACCTCCAGCTAGCCTCTCATTGGTTCTCGCTATTCCTGTTCATCTTCCGCAGAAATTGCAAACTGGGCCAAACAGGAGGTTAAAGGCGCTGACTCTCCAAGTGGGGAGAGTGTTAGTAAAGCGTCTGGAATGTTGCACCCGAGTACCAGGGGAGGAAAACTGAGACATATTTGAACACGTCTCCCGATCTCATGGTTGATCATACTCTGGGTTCCACATGCATGTTTTAGCTGAAGGAAGAATACCTAAAACCTGGGTAGTTGAAACCCGTGGAATGGGTACCATGCAATATGACTTCAAAGGGTCTTCATTTGCTCACCAAACCTCTCCAATCCTATCACTGCTGCGTTTATGCCCCTGTACACATGCTTGATTCTCTTTCAGAGACATAGCAATCCATAGGTTTTAAGATACTTACTAGTCAGGTACATTCTTAGGCGTTTAATATGCGGTGTTGAGTCCATTTCTTTGAGCAAGGAGTAGCTCTTGTCTATTCCATATTTGGCTTAAGGAACTTTATCTGTGCTCATTTCAATCTCTGGTTTTATGCAGCACCCCAACTCACCTTTCCCCTTAAGCAAGCATAAGTTGGTTTTCTAAATTTGAGACCCTGTTCTGTTCTGTAATTCAGTTCCTGTGTAGCCAAGTTTACATTCCGTGTATTACTGATATCTTATGATGTTTCTTTTTCTGTGTGACTTATTTCAGTTAGAATCATCATACCTGAATCCACTCATTGTGCTGCTAAGGGCCTGATGACACAGATTTCATTGCTGAGTGATATTGCTTTGTAAGTAAATACCACAACTTTTTTATCCATTTTTCACTTTCTGCGATGTTGAACTTGTACTGTAAACGAGGTTCTTGTAAACAGAGCCATTCGAAACTTTGGGGTGGCTGTGTCTTTTTGATTTTAAATTCCCTAAACTATAGGACCATAAGTGGAAGTGCCCTAGGCTCTCTTGCTTTGTTTTTTAGATGTTTCAGGAAACACCATACACTTTTCCCGAGTGTCTGTTGGCAATTTACATCCCGCCCATCAGCATAACAAGGCTCCCAGTTCTCCATGGCCTGTCCTGCCTTTCTGGATTTTACACTTTTTTCAGATGGCCCTTTTGACCGGGGGGAAGTGAGACTTCATTGTAGTGCAGATTTCCTTTGCAAGTTTGCTTGGTTGGCCAAAAAGGGCGTATGCGTTTTTTCCTGAATATATTCAGGAAAAAACGCATACGCCCTTTTTGGCCAAGTGCATCATTGTGGACGTTCTGCCTCTTTTCCTATGCTTTCAATGCAATTCCAATCTACCTCCTGAAATCGGTTTCCTGCAATTCTGCCCCGCTTTCAAGTCCTCTTGGCAGCCTTACTTCAGTCTATTTTTGGACGATAGCTGTCATTTATAACTCTGCAGGTTTGTGAATTACAGTGCCCCTGAGCTCCTTTCTTCAACTCGCTTTCTTTTGAGCTGGCCGCAACACCGCAGGATGGCTTCAGGCCCTAATCTGGTTCCGGCACGGCACGCTGAGCCTCTGGTTAATTCCTCTTCCTGGTGTGAAATGAGAGTTAAATTTGCCCGTTCAGACACCTCCAGCTAGTCTCTCATTGGTTCTCACTATTCCTGTTCATCTTCCGCAGAAATTGCAAACTGGGCCAAACAGGAGGTTAAAGGCGCTGACTCTCCAAGTGGCGAGAGTGTTAGTAAAGCGTCTGGAATGTTGCACCCGAGTACCAGGGGAGGAAAACTGAGACATATTTGAACACGTCTCCTGATCTCATGGTTGATCATACTCTGGGTTCCACATGCATGTTTTAGCTGAAGGAAGAATACCTAAAACCTGGGTAGTTGAAACCCGTGGAATGGGTACCATGCAATATGACTTCAAAGGGTCTTCATTTGCTCACCAAACCTCTCTAATCCTATCACTGCTGCGTTTATGCCCCTGTACACATGCTTGATTCTCTTTCGGAGACATAGCAATCCCTAGGTTTTAAGATACTTACTAGTCAGGCACATTCTTAGGCGTTTAATATGCGGTGTTGAGTCCATTTCTTTGAGCAAGGAGTAGCTCTTGTCTATTCCATATTTGGCTTAAGGAACTTTATCTGTGCTCATTTCAATCTCTGGTTTTATGCAGCACCCCAACTCACCTTTCCCCTTAAGCAAGCATAAGTTGCTTTTCTAAATTTGAGACCCTGTTCTGTTCTGTAATTCAGTTCCTGTGTAGCCAAGTTTACATTCCGTGTATTACTGATATCTTATGATGTTTCTTTTTCTGTGTGACTTATTTCAGTTAGAATCATCATACCTGAATCCAGTCATTGTGCTGCTAAGGGCCTGATGACACAGATTTCATTGCTGAGTGATATTGCTTTGTATGTAAATACCACAACTTTTTTATCCATTTTTCACTTTCTGCGATGTTGAACTTGTACTGTAAACGAGGTTCTTGTAAACAGAGCCATTCAAAACTTTGGGGTGGCTGTGTCTTTTTGATTTTAAATTCCCTAAACTATAGGACCATAAGTGGAAGTGCCCTAGGCTCTCTTGCTTTCTTTTTTAGATGCTTCAAGAAACACCATACACTTCTCCCGAGTGGTTGTTGGCAATTTACATCCCGCCCTTCAGCATAACAAGGCTCCCAGTTCTCCATGGCCTGTCCTGCCTTTCTGGATTTTACACTTTTTTCAGATGGCCCTTTTGACCGGGGGGAAGTGAGACTTCATTGTAGTGCAGATTTCCTTTGCAAGCTTGCTTGGTTGGCCAAAAAGGGCGTATGCGTTTTTTCCTGAATATATTCAGGAAAAAACGCATACGCCCTTTTTGGCCAAGTGCATCATTGTGGACGTTCTGCCTCTTTTCCTATGCTTTCAATGCAATTCCAGTCTACCTCCTGAAATCGGTTTCCTGCAATTCTGCCCCGCTTTCAAGTCCTCTTGGCAGCCTTACTTCAGTCTATTTTTGGACGATAGCTGTCATTTATAACTCTGCAGGTTTGTGAATTACAGTGCCCCTGAGCTCCTTTCTTCAACTCGCTTTCTTGTGAGCTGGCCGCAACACCGCAGGATGGCTTCAGGCCCTAATCTGGTTCCGGCACGGCACGCTGAGCCTCTGGTTATTTCCTCTTCCTGGTGGGAAATGAGAGTTAAATTTGCCCGTTCAGACACCTCCAGCTAGCCTCTCATTGGTTCTCGCTATTCCTGTTCATCTTCCGCAGAAATTGCAAACTGGGCCAAACAGGAGGTTAAAGGCGCTGACTCTCCAAGTGGGGAGAGTGTTAGTAAAGCGTCTGGAATGTTGCACCCGAGTACCAGGGGAGGAAAACTGAGACATATTTGAACACGTCTCCCGATCTCATGGTTGATCATACTCTGGGTTCCACATGCATGTTTTAGCTGAAGGAAGAATACCTAAAACCTGGGTAGTTGAAACCCGTGGAATGGGTACCATGCAATATGACTTCAAAGGGTCTTCATTTGCTCACCAAACCTCTCCAATCCTATCACTGCTGCGTTTATGCCCCTGTACACATGCTTGATTCTCTTTCAGAGACATAGCAATCCATAGGTTTTAAGATACTTACTAGTCAGGTACATTCTTAGGCGTTTAATATGCGGTGTTGAGTCCATTTCTTTGAGCAAGGAGTAGCTCTTGTCTATTCCATATTTGGCTTAAGGAACTTTATCTGTGCTCATTTCAATCTCTGGTTTTATGCAGCACCCCAACTCACCTTTCCCCTTAAGCAAGCATAAGTTGGTTTTCTAAATTTGAGACCCTGTTCTGTTCTGTAATTCAGTTCCTGTGTAGCCAAGTTTACATTCCGTGTATTACTGATATCTTATGATGTTTCTTTTTCTGTGTGACTTATTTCAGTTAGAATCATCATACCTGAATCCACTCATTGTGCTGCTAAGGGCCTGATGACACAGATTTCATTGCTGAGTGATATTGCTTTGTATGTAAATACCACAACTTTTTTATCCATTTTTCACTTTCTGCGATGTTGAACTTGTACTGTAAACGAGGTTCTTGTAAACAGAGCCATTCAAAACTTTGGGGTGGCTGTGTCTTTTTGATTTTAAATTCCCTAATCTATAGGACCATAAGTGGAAGTGCCCTAGGCTCTCTTGCTTTGTTTTTTAGATGTTTCAGGAAACACCATACACTTCTCCCGAGTGTCTTTTGGCAATTTACATCCCGCCCATCAGCATAACAAGGCTCCCAGTTCTCCATGGCCTGTCCTGCCTTTCTGGATTTTACACTTTTTTCAGATGGCCCTTTTGACCGGGGGGAAGTGAGACTTCATTGTAGTGCAGATTTCCTTTGCAAGCTTGCTTGGTTGGCCAAAAAGGGCGTATGCGTTTTTTCCTGAATATATTCAGGAAAAAACGCATACGCCCTTTTTGGCCAAGTGCATCATTGTGGACGTTCTGCCTCTTTTCCTATGCTTTCAATGCAATTCCAGTCTACCTCCTGAAATCGGTTTCCTGCAATTCTGCCCCGCTTTCAAGTCCTCTTGGAAGCCTTACTTCAGTCTATTTTTGGACGATAGCTGTCATTTATAACTCTGCAGGTTTGTGAATTACAGTGCCCCTGAGCTCCTTTCTTCAACTCGCTTTCTTGTGACCTGGCCGCAACACCGCCGGATGGCTTCAGGCCCTAATCTGGTTCCGGCCCGGCATTCTGAGCCTTTGGTTAATTCCTCTTCCTGGTGGGAAATGAGAGTTAAATTTGCCCGTCCAGACACCTCCAGCTAGCCTCTCATTGGTTCTCGCTATTCCTGTTCATCTTCCGCAGAAATTGCAAACTGGGCCAAACAGGAGGTTAAAGGGACTGACTCTCCAAGTCGGGAGAGTGTTAGTAAAGCGTCTGGAATGTTACACCCGAGTACCAGGGTAGGAAAACTGAGACATATTTGAACACGTCTCCCGTTCACATGGTTGATCATACTCTGGGTTCCACATGCATGTTTTAGCTGAAGGAAGAATACCTTAAACCTGGAGAGTTGAGACCCGTGTAATGGGTACCATGCAATATGATTTCAAAGGGTCTTCATTTGCTCACCGAACCTCTCCAATCCTATCACTGCTGCGTTTATGCCCCTGTACACACGCTTGATTCTCTTTTGGAGACATAGCAATCCATAGGTTTTAAGATACTTACTAGTCAGGTACATTCTTAGGCGTTTAATATGGGGTTTTGAGTCCATTTCGTTGAGCAAGGAGTAGCTCTTGTCTATTCCATATTTGGCTTAAGGAACTTTATCTGTGCTCATTTCAATCTCTGGTTTTATGCAGCACCCCAACTCACCTTTCCCCTTAAGCAAGCATAAGTTGGTTTTCTAAATTTGAGACCCTGTTCTGTTTTGGAATGCAGTTCCTGTGTAGCCAAGTTTACATTCCGTGTATTAGTGATATCTTATGATGTTTCTTTTTCTGTGTGACTTATTTCAGTTAGAATCATCATACCTGAATCCACTCATTGTGCTGCTAAGGGCCTGATGACACAGATTTCATTGCTGAGTGATATTGCTTTGTAAGTAAATACCACAACTTCTTTATCCATTTTTCACTTTCTGCGATGTTGAACTTGTACTGTAAACGAGGTTCTTGTAAACAGAGCCGTTCCAAACTTTGGGGTGGCTGTGTCTTTTTGATTTTAATTTCCCTAAGCTATAGGACCATAAGTGGAAGTGCCCTAGGTTCTGTTGCTTTGTTTTTTAGTTGTTTCAGGAAACACCATACACTTCTCCCAAGTGGTACTTGGCAATTTACATCCCGCCCATCAGCATAACAAGGCTCCCAGTTCTCCATGGCCTGTCCTGCCTTTCTGGATTTTACACTTTTTTCAGATGGCCCTTTTGACCGGGGGGAAGTGAGACTTCATTGTAGTGCAGATTTCCTTTGCAAGTTTGCTTGGTTGGCCAAAAAGGGCGTATGCTTTTTTTCCTGAATATATTCAGGAAAAAACGCATACGCCCTTTTTGGCCAAGTGCATCATTGTGGACGTTCTGCCTCTTTTCCTATGCTTTCAATGCAATTCCAGTCTACCTCCTGAAATCGGTTTCCTGCAATTCTGCCCCGCTTTCAAGTCCTCTTGGCAGCCTTACTTCAGTCTATTTTTGGACGATAGCTGTCATTTATAACTCTGCAGGTTTGTGAATTACAGTGCCCCTGAGCTCCTTTCTTCAACTCGCTTTCTTGTGACCTGGCCGCAACACCGCAGGATGTCTTCAGGCCCTAATCTGGTTCCGGCACGGCACGCTGAGCCTTTGGTTAATTCCTCTTCCTGGTGGGAAATGAGAGTTAAATTTGCCCGTTCAGACACCTCCAGCTAGTCTCTCATTGGTTCTCGCTATTCCTGTTCATCTTCCGCAGAAATTGCAAACTGGGCCAAACAGGAGGTTAAAGGCGCTGACTCTCCAAGTGGGGAGAGTATTAGTAAAGCGTCTGGAATGTTGCACCCGAGTACCAGGGGAGGAAAACTGAGACATATTTGAACACGTCTCCTGATCTCATGGTTGATCATACTCTGGGTTCCACATGCATGTTTTAGCTGAAGGAAGAATACCTAAAACCTGGGTAGTTGAAACCCGTGGAATGGGTACCATGCAATATGACTTCAAAGGGTCTTCATTTGCTCACCAAACCACTCTAATCCTATCACTGCTGCGTTTATGCCCCTGTACACATGCTTGATTCTCTTTCGGAGACATAGAAATCCCTAGGTTTTAAGATACTTACTAGTCAGGTACATTCTTAGGCGTTTAATATGCGGTGTTGAGTCCATTTCTTTGAGCAAGGAGTAGCTCTTGTCTATTCCATATTTGGCTTAAGGAACTTTATCTGTGCTCATTTCAATCTCTGGTTTTATGCAGCACCCCAACTCACCTTTCCCCTTAAGCAAGCATAAGTTGCTTTTCTAAATTTGAGACCCTGTTCTGTTCTGTAATTCAGTTCCTGTGTAGCCAAGTTTACATTCCGTGTATTACTGATATCTTATGATGTTTCTTTTTCTGTGTGACTTATTTCAGTTAGAATCATCATACCTGAATCCACTCATTGTGCTGCTAAGGGCCTGATGACACAGATTTCATTGCTGAGTGATATTGCTTTGTATGTAAATACCACAACTTTTTTATCCATTTTTCACTTTCTGCGATGTTGAACTTGTACTGTAAACGAGGTTCTTGTAAACAGAGCAATTCAAAACTTTGGGGTGGCTGTGTCTTTTTGATTTTAAATTCCCTAAACTATAGGACCATAAGTGGAAGTGCCCTAGGCTCTCTTGCTTTGTTTTTTAGATGTTTCAGGAAACACCATACACTTTTCCCCAGTGTCTGTTGGCAATTTACATCCCGCCCATCAGCATAACAAGGCTCCCAGTTCTCCATGGCCTGTCCTGCCTTTCTGGATTTTACACTTTTTTCAGATGGCCCTTTTGACCGGGGGGAAGTGAGACTTCATTGTAGTGCAGATTTCCTTTGCAAGTTTGCTTGGTTGGCCAAAAAGGGCGTATGCGTTTTTTCCTGAATATATTCAGGAAAAAACGCATACGCCCTTTTTGACCAAGTGCATCATTGTGGACGTTCTGCCTCTTTTCCTATGCTTTCAATGCAATTCCAATCTACCTCCTGAAATCGGTTTCCTGCAATTCTGCCCCGCTTTCAAGTCCTCTTGGCAGCCTTACTTCAGTCTATTTTTGGACGATAGCTGTCATTTATAACTCTGCAGGTTTGTGAATTACAGTGCCCCTGAGCTCGTTTCTTCAACTCGCTTTCTTGTGACCTGGCCGCAACACCGCAGGATGTCTTCAGGCCCTAATCTGGTTCCGGCACGGCACGCTGAGCCTTTGGTTAATTCCTCTTCCTGGTGGGAAATGAGAGTTAAATTTGCCCGTTCAGACACCTCCAGCTAGTCTCTCATTGGTGCTCGCTATTCCTGTTCATCTTCCGCAGAAATTGCAAACTGGGCCAAACAGGAGGTTAAAGGGACTGACTCTCCAAGTCGGGAGAGTGTTAGTAAAGCGTCTGGAATGTTGCACCCGAGTACCAGGGTACGAAAACTGAGACATATTTGAATACGTCTCCTGATCACATGGTTGATCATACTCTAGGTTCCACATGCATGTTTTAGCTGAAGGAAGAATACCTTAAACCTGGGTAGGTGAAACCCGTGGAATGGGTACCATGCAATATGACTTCAAAGGGTCTTCATTTGCTCACCGAACCTCTCCAATCCTATCACTGCTGCGTTTATGACCCTGTACACATGCTTGATTCTCTTTCGGAGACATAGCAATCCATAGGTTTTAAGATACTTACTAGTCAGGTACATTCTTAGGCGTTTAATATGCGGTGTTGAGTCCATTTCGTTGAGCAAGGAGTAGCTCTTGTCTATTCCATATTTGGCTTAAGGAACTTTATCTGTGCTCATTTCGATCTCTGGTTTTATGCAGCACCCCAACTAACCTTTCCCCTTAAGCAAGCATAAGTTGGTTTTCTAAATTTGAGACCCTGTTCTGTTCTGTAATTCAGTTCCTGTGTAGCCAAGTTTCCATTCCGTGTATTACTGATATCTTATGATGTTTCTTTTTCTGTGTGACTTATTTCAGTTAGAATCATCATACCTGAATCCACTCATTGTGCTGCTACGGGCCTGATGACATAGATTTCATTGCTGAGTGATACTGCATTGTAAGTGAATACCACAACTTCTTTATCCATTTTTCACTTTCTGCGATGTTGAACTTGTACTGTAAACGAGGTTCTTGTAAACAGAGCCGTTCCAAACTTTGGGGTGGCTGTGTCTTTTTCATTTTAATTTCCCTAAGCTATAGGACCATAAGTGGAAGTGCCCTAGGCTCTGTTGCTTTGTTTTTTAGATGTTTCAGGAAACACCATACACTTCTCCCAAGTGTCTGTTGGCAATTTACATCCCGCCCATCAGCATAACAAGGCTCCCAGTTCTCCATGGCCTGTCCTGCCTTTCTGGATTTTACACTTTTTTCAGATGGCCCTTTTGACCGGGGGGAAGTGAGACTTCATTGTAGTGCAGATTTCCTTTGCAAGCTTGCTTGGTTGGCCAAAAAGGGCGTATGCGTTTTTTCCTGAATATATTCAGGAAAAAACGCATACGCCCTTTTTGGCCAAGTGCATCATTGTGGACGTTCTGCCTCTTTTCCTATGCTTTCAATGCAATTCCAGTCTACCTCCTGAAATCGGTTTCCTGCAATTCTGCCCCGCTTTCAAGTCCTCTTGGCAGCCTTACTTCAGTCTATTTTTGGACGATAGCTGTCATTTATAACTCTGCAGGTTTGTGAATTACAGTGCCCCTGAGCTCCTTTCTTCAACTCGCTTTCTTGTGACCTGGCCGCAACACCGCAGGATGGCTTCAGGCCCTAATCTGGTTCCGGCCCGGCATGCTGAGCCTTTGGTTAATTCCTCTTCCTGGTGGGAAATGAGAGTTAAATTTGCCCGTCCAGACACCTGCAGCTAGCCTCTCATTGGTTCTCGCTATTCCTGTTCATCTTCCGCAGAAATTGCAAACTGGGCCAAACAGGAGGTTAAAGGCGCTGACTCTCCAAGTGGGGAGAGTGTTAGTAAAGCGTCTGGAATGTTGCACCCGAGTACCAGGGTACGAAAACTGAGACATATTTGAACACGTCTCCCGATCACATGGTTGATCATACTCTGGGTTCCACATGCATGTTTTAGCTGAAGGAAGAATACCTAAAACCTGGGTAGTTGAAACCCGTGGAATGGGTACCATGCAATATGACTTCAAAGGGTCTTCATTTGCTCACCGAACCTCTCCAATCCTATCACTGCTGCGTTTATGCCCCTGTACACATGCTTGATTCTCTTTCGGAGACATAGCAATCTATAGGTTTTAAGATACTTACTAGTCAGGTACATTCTTAGGCGTTTAATATGCGGTGTTGAGTCCATTTCGTTGAGCAAGGAGTAGCTCTTGTCTATTCCATATTTGGCTTAAGGAACTTTATCTGTGCTCATTTCAATCTCTGGTTTTATGCAGCACCCCAACTCACCTTTCACCTTAAGCAAGCATAAGTTGGTTTTCTAAATTTGAGACCCTGTTCTGTTCTGCAATTCAGTTCCTGTGTAGCCAAGTTTACATTCCGTGTATTACTGATATCTTATGATGTTTCTTTTTCTGTGTGACTTATTTCAGTTAGAATCATCATACCTGAATCCACTCATTGTGCTGCTACGGGCCTGATGACATAGATTTCATTGCTGAGTGATACTGCATTGTAGGTGAATACCACAACTTCTTTATCCATTTTTCACTTTCTGTGATATTGAACTTGTACTGTAAACGAGGTTCTTGTAAACAGAGCCGTTCCAAACTTTGGGGTAGCTGTGTCTTTTTGATTTAAATTTCCCTAAGCTATAGGACCATAAGTGGAAATGCCCTAGGCTCTGTTGCTTTGTTTTTTAGATGTTTGAGGAAACACCATACACTTCTCCCAAGTGTCTGTTGGCAATTTACATCCCGCCCATCAGCATAACAAGGCTCCCAGTTCTCCATGGCCTGTCCTGCCTTTCTGGATTTTACACTTTTTTCAGATGGCCCTTTTGACCGGGGGGAAGTGAGACTTCATTGTAGTGCAGATTTCCTTTGCAAGCTTGCTTGGTTGGCCAAAAAGGGCGTATGCGTTTTTTTCTGAATATATTCAGGAAAAAACGCATACGCCCTTTTTGGCCAAGTGCATCATTGTGGACGTTCTGCCTCTTTTCCTATGCTTTCAATGCAATTCCAGTCTACCTCCTGAAATCGGTTTCCTGCAATTCTGCCCCGCTTTCAAGTCCTCTTGGCAGCCTTACTTCAGTCTATTTTTGGACGATAGCTGTCATTTATAACTCTGCAGGTTTGTGAATTACAGTGCCCCTGAGCTCGTTTCTTCAACTCGCTTTCTTGTGACCTGGCCGCAACACCGCAGGATGGCTTCAGGCCCTAATCTGGTTCCGGCCCGGCATTCTGAGCCTTTGGTTAATTCCTCTTCCTGGTGGGAAATGAGAGTTAAATTTGCCCGTCCAGACACCTCCAGCTAGGCTCTCATTGGTTCTCGCTATTCCTGTTCATCTTCCGCAGGAATTGCAAACTGGGCCAAACAGGAGGTTAAAGGGACTGACTCTCCAAGTCGGGAGAGTGTTAGTAAAGCGTCTGGAATGTTGCACCCGAATACCAGGGTAGGAAAACTGAGACATATTTGAACGCGTCTCCCGTTCACAGGGTTGAACATACTCTGGGTTCCACATGCATGTTTTAGCTGAAGGAAGAATACCTTAAACCTGGAGAGTTGAGACCCGTGTAATGGGTACCATGCAATATGACTTCAAAGGGTCTTCATTTGCTCACCGAACCTCTCCAATCCTATCACTGCTGCGTTTATGCCCCTGTACACACGCTTGATTCTCTTTTGGAGACATAGCAATCCATAGGTTTTAAGATACTTACTAGTCAGGTACATTCTTAGGCGTTTAATATGGGGTTTTGAGTCCATTTCGTTGAGCAAGGAGTAGCTCTTGTCTATTCCATATTTGGCTTAAGGAACTTTATCTGTGCTCATTTCAATCTCTGGTTTTATGCAGCACCCCAACTCACCTTTCCCCTTAAGCAAGCATAAGTTGGTTTTCTAAATTTGAGACCCTGTTCTGTTCTGTAATTCAGTTCCTGTGTAGCCAAGTTTACATTCCGTGTATTACTGATATCTTATGATGTTTCTTTTTCTGTGTGACTTATTTCAGTTAGAATCATCATACCTGAATCCACTCATTGTGCTGCTACGGGCCTGATGACATAGATTTCATTGCTGAGTGATACTGCATTGTAAGTGAATACCACAACTTCTTTATCCATTTTTCACTTTCTGCGATGTTGAACTTGTACGGTAAACGAGGTTCTTGTAAACAGAGCCGTTCCAAACTTTGAGGTGGCTGTGTCTTTTTGATTTTAATTTCCCTAAGCTATAGGACCATAAGTGGAAGTGCCCTAGGCTCTGTTGCTTTGTTTTTTAGATGTTTCAGGAAACACCATACACTTCTCCTGAGTGTCTGTTGGTAATTTACATCCCGCCCATCAGCATAACAAGGCTCCCAGTTCTCCATGGCCTGTCCTGCCTTTCTGGATTTTACACTTTTTTCAGATGGCCCTTTTGACCGGGGGGAAGTGAGACTTCATTGTAGTGCAGATTTCCTTTGCAAGTTTGCTTGGTTGGCCAAAAAGGGCGTATGCGTTTTTTCCTGAATATATTCAGGAAAAAACGCATACGCCCTTTTTGGCCAAGTGCATCATTGTGGACGTTCTGCCTCTTTTCCTATGCTTTCAATGCAATTCCAGTCTACCTCCTGAAATCGGTTTCCTGCAATTCTGCCCCGCTTTCAAGTCCTCTTGGCAGCCTTACTTCAGTCTATTTTTGGACGATAGCTGTCATTTATAACTCTGCAGGTTTGTGAATTACAGTGCCCCTGAGCTCCTTTCTTCAACTCGCTTTCTTGTGAGCTGGCCGCAACACCGCAGGATGGCTTCAGGCCCTAATCTGGTTCCGGCACGGCACGCTGAGCCTTTGGTTAATTCCTCTTCCTGGTGGGAAATGAGAGTTAAATTTGCCCGTCCAGACACCTCCAGCTAGTCTCTCATTGGTTCTCACTATTCCTGTTCATCTTCTGCAGAAATTGCAAACTGGGCCAAACAGGAGGTTAAAGGGACTGACTCTCCAAGTCGGGAGAGTGTTAGAAAAGCGTCTGGAATGTTGCACCCGAGTACCAGGGTACGAAAACTGGGACATATTTGAACACGTCTCCCGATCACATGGTTGATCATACTCTAGGTTCCACATGCATGTTTTAGCTGAAGGAAGAATACCTAAAACCTGGGTAGCTGAAACCCGTGGAATGGGTACCATGCAATATGACTTCAAAGGGTCTTCATTTGCTCACGAACCTCGCCAATCCTATCACTGCTGCGTTTATGCCCCTGTACACATGCTTGATTCTCTTTCGGAGACATAGCAATCCATAGGTTTTAAGATACTTACTAGTCAGGTACATTCTTAGGCGTTTAATATGGGGTGTTGAGTCCATTTCGTTGAGCAAGGAGTAGCTCTTGTCTATTCCATATTTGGCTTAAGGAACTTTATCTGTGCTCATTTCAATCTCTGGTTTTATGCAGCACCCCAACTCACCTTTCCCCTTTAGCAAGCATAAGTTGGTTTTCTAAATTTGAGACACTGTTCTGTTCTGTAATTCAGTTCCTGTGTAGCCAAGTTTACACTCCGTGTATTACTGATATGTTATGATGTTTCTTTTACTGTGTGACTTATTTCAGTTAGAATCATCATACCTGAATCCACTCATTGTGCTGCTAAGGGCCTGATGACACAGATTTCATTGCTGAGTGATATTGTTTTGTAAGTAAATACCACAACTTCTTTATCCATTTTTCACTTTCTGCGATGTTGAACTTGTACTGTAAACGAGGTTCTTGTAAACAGAGCCGTTCCAAATTTTGGGGTGGCTGTGTCTTTTTGATTTTAATTTCCCTAAGCTATAGGACCATAAGTGGAAGTGCCCTAGGTTCTTTTGCTTTGTTTTTTAGATGTTTCAGGAAACACCATACACTTCTCCCGAGTGGTTGTTGGCAATTTACATCCCGCCCATCAGCATAACAAGGCTCCCACTTCTCCATGGCCTGTCCTGCCTTTCTGGATTTTACCCTTTTTTCAGATGGCCCTTTTGACCGGGGGGAAGTGAGACTTCATTTTAGTGCAGATTTCCTTTGCAAGCTTGCTTGGTAGGCCAAAAAGGGCGTATGCGTTTTTTCCTGAATATATTCAGGAAAAAACGCATACGCCCTTTTTGGCCAAGTGCATCATTGTGGACGTTCTGCCTCTTTTCCTATGCTTTCAATGCAATTCCAGTCTACCTCCTGAAATCGGTTTCCTGCAATTCTGCCCCGCTTTCAAGTCTTCTTGGCAGCCTTACTTCAGTCTATTTTTGGACGATAGCTGTCATTTATAACTCTGCAGGTTTGTGAATTACAGTGCCCCTAAGCTCCTTTCTTCACCTCGCTTTCTTGTGACCTGGCCGCAACACCGCAGCATGGCTTCAGGCCCTAATCTGGTTCCGGCACGGCACGCTGAGCCTTTGGTTATTTCCTCTTCCTGGTGGGAAATGAGAGTTAAATTTGCCCGTCCAGACACCTCCAGCTAGTGTCTCATTGGTTCTCCCTATTCCTGTTCATCTTCCGCAGAAATTGCAAACTGGGCCAAACAGGAGGTTAAAGGCGCTGACTCTCCAAGTGGGGAGAGTGTTAGTAAAGCGTCTGGAATGTTGCACCCGAGTACCAGGGGAGGAAAACTGAGACATATTTGAACACGTCTCCCGTTCACACGGTTGATCATACTCTGGGTTCCACATGCGTGTTTTAGCTGAAGGAAGAATACCTAAAACCTGGAGAGTTGAGACCCGTGGAATGGGTACCATGCAATATGTCTTCAAAGGGTCTTCATTTGCTCACCGAACCTCTCCAATCCTATCACTGCTGCGTTTATGCCCCTGTACACACGCTTGATTCTCTTTTGGAGACATAGCAATCCATAGGTTTTAAGATACTTACTAGTCAGGTACATTCTTAGGCGTTTAATATGGGGTGTTGAGTCCATTTTATTGAGCAAGGAGTAGCTCTTGTCTATTCCATATTTAGCTTAAGGAACTTTATCTGTGCTCATTTCAATCTCTGGTTTTATGCAGCACCCCAACTCACCTTTCCCCTTAAGCAAGCATAAGTTGGTTTTCTAAATTTGAGACCCTGTTCTGTTTTGGAATGCAGTTCCTGTGTAGCCAAGTTTACATTCCGTGTATTAGTGATATCTTATGATGTTTCTTTTTCTGTGTGACTTATTTCAGTTAGAATCATCGTACCTGAATCCACTCATTATGCTGCTACGGTCCTGATGACATAGATTTCATTGCTGAGTGATACTGCATTGTACGTAAGTACCACAAGTTCTTTATCCATTTTTCACTTTCTGTGATATTGAACATGTACGGTAAATGAGGTTCTTGTAAACTGAGGCGTCCCAAACTTTGGGGTGGCTGTGTCTTTTTGATTTTAATTTCCCTAAGCTATAGGACCATAAGTGGAAGTGCCCTAGGCTCTGTTGCTTTGTTTTTTAGATGTTTCAGGAAACACCATACACTTCTCCCAAGTGTCTGTTGGCAATTTACATCCCGCCCGTCAGCATAACAAGGCTCCCAGTTCTCCATGGCCTGTCCTGCCTTTCTGGATTTTACACTTTTTTCAGATGGCCCTTTTGACCGAGGGGAAGTGAGACTTCATTGTAGTGCAGATTTCCTTTGCAAGTTGGCTTGGTTGGCCAAAAAGGGCGTATGCGTTTTCTCCTGAATATATTCAGGAAAAAACGCATACGCCCTTTTTGGCCAAGTGCATCATTGTGGACGTTCTGCCTCTTTTCCTATGCTTTCAATGCAATTCCAGTCTACCTCCTGAAATCGGTTTCCTGCAATTCTGCCCCGCTTTCAAGTCCTCTTGGCAGCCTTACTTCAGTCTATTTTTGGACGATAGCTGTCATTTATAACTCTGCAGGTTTGTGAATTACAGTGCCCCTGAGCTCCTTTCTTCAACTCGCTTTCTTGTGAGCTGGCCGCAACACCGCAGGATGGCTTCAGGCCCTAATCTGGTTCCGGCACGGCACGCTGAGCCTTTGGTTATTTCCTCTTCCTGGTGGGAAATGAGAGTTAAATTTGCCCGTCCAGACACCTCCAGCTAGCCTCTCATTGGTTCTCGCTATTCCTGTTGATCTTCCGCAGAAATTGCAAACTGTGCCAAACAGGAGGTTAAAGGCGCTGACTCTCCAAGTGGGGAGAGTGTTAGTAAAGCGTCTGGAATGTTGCACCCGAGTACCAGGGGAGGAAAACTGAGACATATTTGAACACGTCTCCCGATCACATGGTTGATCATACTCTGGGTTCCACATGCATGTTTTAGCTGAAGGAAGAATACCTAAAACCTGGGTAGTTGAAACCCGTGGAATGGGTACCATGCAATATGACTTCAAAGGGTCTTCATTTGCTCACCGAACCTCTCCAATCCTATCACTGCTGCGTTTATGCCCCTGTACACATGCTTGATTCTCTTTCAGAGACATAGCAATCCATAGGTTTTAAGATACTTACTAGTCAGGTACATTCTTAGGCGTTTAATATGCGGTGTTGAGTCCATTTCGTTGAGCAAGGAGTAGCTCTTGTCTATTCCATATTTGGCTTAAGGAACTTTATCTGTGCTCATTTCAATCTCTGGTTTTATGCAGCACCCCAACTCACCTTTCCCCTTAAGCAAGCATAAGTTGGTTTTCTAAATTTGAGAACCTGTTCTGTTTTGGAATTCAGTTCCTGTGTAGCCAAGTTTACATTCCGTGTATTACTGATATCTTATGATGTTTCTTTTTCTGTGTGACTTATTTCAGTTAGAATCATCGTACCTGAATCTACTCATTATGCTGCTACGGGCCTGATGACATAGATTTCATTGCTGAGTGATACTGCATTGTACGTAAGTACCACAAGTTCTTTATCCATTTTTCACTTTCTGCGATGTTGAACTTGTACTGTAAACGAAGTTCTTGTAAACAGAGCCGTTCCAAACTTTGGGGTGGCTGTGTCTTTTTGATTTTAGTTTCCCTAAGCTATAGGACCATAAGTGGAAGTGCCCTAGGTTCTGTTGCTTTGTTTTTTAGATGTTTCAGGAAACACCATACACTTCTCCCGAGTGGTTGTTGGCAATTTACATCCCGCCCATCAGCATAACAAGGCTCCCAGTTCTCCATGGCCTGTCCTGCCTTTCTGGATTTTACACTTTTTTCAGATGGCCCTTTTGACCGAGGGGAAGTGAGACTTCATTGTAGTGCAGATTTCCTTTGCAAGTTGGCTTGGTTGGCCAAAAAGGGCGTATGCGTTTTTTCCTGAATATATTCAGGAAAAAACGCATACGCCCTTTTTGGCCAAGTGCATCATTGTGGACGTTCTGCCTCTTTTCCTATGCTTTCAATGCAATTCCAGTCTACCTCCTGAAATCGGTTTCCTGCAATTCTGCCCCGCTTTCAAGTCCTCTTGGCAGCCTTACTTCAGTCTATTTTTGGACGATAGCTGTCATTTATAACTCTGCAGGTTTGTGAATTACAGTGCCCCTGAGCTCCTTTCTTCAACTCGCTTTCTTGTGACCTGGCCGCAACACCGCAGGATGGCTTCAGGCCCTAATCTGGTTCCGGCACGGCACGCTGAGCCTTTGGTTATTTCCTCTTCCTGGTGGGAAATGAGAGTTAAATTTGCCCGTCCAGACACCTCCAGCTAGCCTCTCATTGGTTCTCGCTATTCCTGTTCATCTTCCGCAGAAATTGCAAACTGTGCCAAACAGGAGGTTAAAGGCGCTGACTCTCCAAGTCGGGAGAGTGTTAGTAAAGTGTCTGGAATGTTGCACCCGAGTACCAGGGTACGAAAACTGAGACATATTTGAACACGTCTCCTGATCACATGGTTGTTCATACTCTAGGCTCCACATGCATGTTTTAGCTGAAGGAAGAATACCTTAAACCTGGGTAGTTGAAACCCGTGGAATGGGTACCATGCAATATGACTTCAAAGGGTCTTCATTTGCTCACCAAACCTCTCCAATCCTATCACTGCTGCGTTTATGCCCCTGTACACATGCTTGATTCTCTTTCGGAGACATAGCAATCCATAGGTTTTAAGATACTTACTAGTCAGGTACATTCTTAGGCGTTTAATATGCGGTGTTGAGTCCATTTCGTTGAGCAAGGAGTAGCTCTTGTCTATTCCATATTTGACTTAAGGAACTTTATCTGTGCTCATTTCAATCTCTGGTTTTATGCAGCACCCCAACTCACCTTTACCCTTAAGCAAGCATAAGTTGGTTTTCTAAATTTGAGACCCTGTTCTGTTCTGTAATTCAGTTCCTGTGTAGCCAAGTTTACATTCCATGTATTACTGATATCTTATGATGTTTCTTTTTCTGTGTGACTTATTTCAGTTAGAATCATCATACCTGAATCCACTCATTGTGCTGCTAAGGGCCTGATGACACAGATTTCATTGCTGAGTGATATTGCTTTGTAAGTAAATACCACAACTTCTTTATCCATTTTTCACTTTCTGCAATGTTGAACTTGTACTGTAAACGAGGTTCTTGTAAACAGAGGCGTCCCAAACTTTGGGGTGGCTGTGTCTTTTTGATTTTAATTTCCCTAAGCTATAGGACCATAAGTGGCAGTGTCCTAGGCTCTGTTGCTTTGTTTTTTAGATGTTTCAGGAAACACCATACACTTCTCCCGAGTGTCTGTTGGCAATTTACATCCCGCCCATCAGCATAACAAGGCTCCCAGTTCTCCATGGCCTGTCCTGCCTTTCTGGATTTTACACTTTTTTCAGATGGCCCTTTTGACCGGGGGGAAGTGAGACTTCATTGTAGTGCAGATTTCCTTTGCAAGCTTGCTTGGTTGGCCAAAAAGGGCGTATGCGTTTTTTCCTGAATATATTCAGGAAAAAACGCATACGCCCTTTTTGGCCAAGTGCATCATTGTGGACGTTCTGCCTCTTTTCCTATGCTTTCAATGCAATTCCAGTCTACCTCCTGAAATCGGTTTCCTGCAATTCTGCCCCACTTTCAAGTCCTCTTGGCAGCCTTACTTCAGTCTATTTTTGGACGATAGCTGTCATTTATAACTCTGCAGGTTTGTGAATTACAGTGCCCCTGAGCTCCTTTCTTCAACTCGCTTTCTTTTGAGCTGGCCGCAACACCGCAGGATGGCTTCAGGCCCTAATCTGGTTTTGGCAAGGCACGCTGAACCTTTGGTTAATTCCTCTTCCTGGTGGGAAATGAGAGTTAAATTTGCCCGTCCAGAAACCTCCAGCTAGTCTCTCATTGGTTCTCGCTATTCCTGTTCATCTTCCGCAGAAATTGCAAACTGGGCCAAACAGGAGGTTAAAGGGACTGACTCTCCAAGTCGGGAGAGTGTTAGTAAAGCGTCTGGAATGTTGCACCCGAGTACCAGGGTACGAAAACTGAGACATATTTGAACACGTCTCCCGATCACATGGTTGATCATACTCTAGGTTCCACATGCATGTTTTAGCTGAAGGAAGAATACCTTAAACCTGGGTAGTTGAAAGCCGTGGAATGGGTACCATGCAATATGACTTCAAAGGGTCTTCATTTGCTCACCGAACCTCTCCAATCCTATCACTGCTGCGTTTATGCCCCTGTACACATGCTTGATTCTCTTTCAGAGACATAGCAATCCATAGGTTTTAAGATACTTACTAGTCAGGTACATTCTTAGGCGTTTAATATGCGGTGTTGAGTCCATTTCGTTGAACAAGGAGTAGCTCTTGTCTATTCCATATTTGGCTTAAGGAAATTTATCTGTGCTCATTTCAATCTCTGGTTTTATGCAGCACCCCAACTCACCTTTACCCTTAAGCAAGCATAAGTTGGTTTTCTAAATTTGAGACCCTGTTCTGTTCTGTAATTCAGTTCCTGTGTAGCCAAGTTTCCATTCCATGTATTACTGATATCTTATGATGTTTCTTTTTCTGTGTGACTTATTTCAGTTAGAATCATCATACCTGAATCCACTCATTGTGCTGCTAAGGGCCTTGTGACATAGATTTCATTGCTGAGTGATATTGCTTTGTAAGTAAATACCACAACTTCTTTATCCATTTTTCACTTTCTGCGATGTTGAACTTGTACTGTAAATGATGTTCTTGTAAACAGAGGCGTCCCAAACTTTGGGGTGGCTGTGTCTTTTTGATTTTAATTTCCCTAAGCTATAGGACCATAAGTGGCAGTGCCCTAGGCTCTGTTGCTTTGTTTTTTAGATGTTTCAGGAAACACCATACACTTCTCCCGAGTGTCTGTTGGCAATTTACATCCCGCCCATCAGCATAACAAGGCTCCCAGTTCTCCATGGCCTGTCCTGCCTTTCTGGATTTTACACTTTTTTCAGATGGCCCTTTTGACCGGGGGGGAGTGAGACTTCATTGTAGTGCAGATTTCCTTTGCAAGCTTGCTTGGTTGGCCAAAAAGGGCGTATGCGTTTTTTCCTGAATATATTCAGGAAAAAACGCATACGCCCTTTTTGGCCAAGTGCATCATTGTGGACGTTCTGCCTCTTTTCCTATGCTTTCAATGCAATTCCAGTCTACCTCCTGAAATCGGTTTCCTGCAATTCTGCCCCGCTTTCAAGTCCTCTTGGCAGCCTTACTTCAGTCTATTTTTGGACGATAGCTGTCATTTATAACTCTGTAGGTTTGTGAATTACAGTGCCCCTGAGCTCCTTTCTTCAACTCGCTTTCTTTTAAGCTGGCCGCAACACCGCAGGATGGCTTCAGGCCCTAATCTGGTTTTGGCAAGGCATGCTGAACCTTTGGTTAATTCCTCTTCCTGGTGGGAAATGAGAGTTAAATTTGCCCGTCCAGACACCTCCAGCTAGTCTCTCATTGGTTCTCGCTATTCCTGTTCATCTTCCGCAGAAATTGCAAACTGGGCCAAACAGGAGGTTAAAGGGACTGACTCTCCAAGTCGGGAGAGTGTTAGTAAAGCGTCTGGAATGTTGCACCCGAGTACCAGGGTACGAAAACTGAGACATATTTGAACACGTCTCCCGATCACATGGTTGATCATACTCTAGGTTCCACATGCATGTTTTAGCTGAAGGAAGAATACCTTAAACCTGGGTAGTTGAAACCCGTGGAATGGGTACCATGCAATATGACTTCAAAGGGTCTTCATTTGCTCACCGAACCTCTCCAATCCTATCACTGCTGCGTTTATGCCCCTGTACACATGCTTGATTCTCTTTCAGAGACATAGCAATCCATAGGTTTTAAGATACTTACTAGTCAGGTACATTCTTAGGCGTTTAATATGCGGTGTTGAGTCCATTTCGTTGAACAAGGAGTAGCTCTTGTCTATTCCATATTTGGCTTAAGGAAATTTATCTGTGCTCATTTCAATCTCTGGTTTTATGCAGCACCCCAACTCACCTTTACCCTTAAGCAAGCATAAGTTGGTTTTCTAAATTTGAGACCCTGTTCTGTTCTGTAATTCAGTTCCTGTGTAGCCAAGTTTCCATTCCATGTATTACTGATATCTTATGATGTTTCTTTTTCTGTGTGACTTATTTCAGTTAGAATCATCATACCTGAATCCACTCATTGTGCTGCTAAGGGCCTTGTGACATAGATTTCATTGCTGAGTGATATTGCTTTGTAAGTAAATATCACAACTTCTTTATCCATTTTTCACTTTCTGCGATGTTGAACTTGTACTGTAAACGATGTTCTTGTAAACAGAGGCGTCCCAAACTTTGGGGTGGCTGTGTCTTTTTGATTTTAATTTCCCTAAGCTATAGGACCATAAGTGGCAGTGCCCTAGGCTCTGTTGCTTTGTTTTTTAGATGTTTCAGGAAACACCATACACTTCTCCCGAGTGTCTGTTGGCAATTTACATCCCGCCCATCAGCATAACAAGGCTCCCAGTTCTCCATGGCCTGTCCTGCCTTTCTGGATTTTACACTTTTTTCAGATGGCCCTTTTGACCGGGGGGAAGTGAGACTTCATTGTAGTGCAGATTTCCTTTGCAAGCTTGCTTGGTTGGCCAAAAAGGGCGTATGCGTTTTTTCCTGAATATATTCAGGAAAAAACGCATACGCCCTTTTTGGCCAAGTGCATCATTGTGGACGTTCTGCCTCTTTTCCTATGCTTTCAATGCAATTCCAGTCTACCTCCTGAAATCGGTTTCCTGCAATTCTGCCCCGCTTTCAAGTCCTCTTGGCAGCCTTACTTCAGTCTATTTTTGGACGATAGCTGTCATTTATAACTCTGCAGGTTTGTGAATTACAGTGCCCCTGAGCTCCTTTCTTCAACTCGCTTTCTTGTGACCTGGCCGCAACACCGCAGGATGGCTTCAGGCCCTAATCTGGTTCCGGCACGGCACGCTGAGCCTTTGGTTATTTCCTCTTCCTGGTGGGAAATGAGAGTTAAATTTGCCCGTCCAGACACCTCCAGCTAGCCTCTCATTGGCTCTCGCTATTCCTGTTCATCTTCCGCAGAAATTGCAAACTGGGCCAAACAGGAGGTTAAAGGGACTGACTCTCCAAGTCGGGAGAGTGTTAGTAAAGCGTCTGGAATGTTGCACCCGAGTACCAGGGTACGAAAACTGAGACATATTTGAACACGTCTCCCGATCACATGGTTGATCATACTCTAGGTTCCACATGCATGTTTTAGCTGAAGGAAGAATACCTTAAACCTGGGTAGTTGAAACCCGTGGAATGGGTACCATGCAATATGACTTCAAAGGGTCTTCATTTGCTCACCAAACCTCTCCAATCCTATCACTGCTGTGTTTATGCCCCTGTACACATGCTTGATTCTCTTTCGGAGACATAGCAATCCATAGGTTTTAAGATACTTACAAGTCAGGTACATTCTTAGGCGTTTAGTATGCGGTGTTGAGTCCATTTCGTTGAGCAAGGAGTAGCTCTTGTCTATTCCATATTTGGCTTAAGGAACTTTATCTGTGCTCATTTCAATCTCTGGTTTTATGCAGCACCCCAACTCACCTTTACCCTTAAGCAAGCATAAGTTGGTTTTCTAAATTTGAGTCCCTGTTCTGTTCTGTAATTCAGTTCCTGTGTAGCCAAGTTTCTATTCCGTGTATTACTGATATCTTATGATGTTTCTTTTTCTGTGTGACTTATTTCAGTTAGAATCATCATACCTGAATCCACTCATTGTGCTGCTAAGGGCCTGATGACATAGATTTCATTGCTGAGTGATATTGCTTTGTAAGTGAATACCACAACTTCTTTGTCCATTTTTCACTTTCTGCGATGTTGAACTTGTACGGTAAACGATGTTCTTGTAAACAGAGGCGTCCCAAACTTTGGGGTGGCTGTGTCTTTTTGATTTTAATTTCCCTAAGCTATAGGACCATAAGTGGCAGTGCCCTAGGCTCTGTTGCTTTGTTTTTTAGATGTTTTAGGAAACACCATACACTTCTCCCGAGTGTCTGTTGGCAATTTACATCCCGCCCATCAGCATAACAAGGCTCCCAGTTCTCCATGGCCTGTCCTGCCTTTCTGGATTTTACACTTTTTTCAGATGGCCCTTTTGACCGGGGGGAAGTGAGACTTCATTGTAGTGCAGATTTCCTTTGCAAGCTTGCTTGGTTGGCCAAAAAGGGCGTATGCGTTTTTTCCTGAATATATTCAGGAAAAAACGCATACGCCCTTTTTGGCCAAGTGCATCATTGTGGACGTTCTGCCTCTTTTCCTATGCTTTCAATGCAATTCCAGTCTACCTCCTGAAATCGGTTTCCTGCAATTAGGCCCCGCTTTCAAGTCCTCTTGGCAGCCTTACTTCAGTCTATTTTTGGACGATAGCTGTCATTTATAACTCTGCAGGTTTGTGAATTACAGTGCCCTTGAGCTCCTTTCTTCAACTCGCTTTCTTGTGACCTGGCCGCAACACCGCAGGATGGCTTCAGGCCCTAATCTGGTTCCGGCCCGGCATGCTGAGCCTTTGGTTAATTCCTCTTCCTGGTGGGAAATGAGAGTTAAATTTGCCCGTCCAGACACCTCCAGCTATCCTCTCATTGCTTCTCGCTATTCCTGTTCATCTTCCGCAGAAATTGCAAACTGGGCCAAACAGGAGGTTAAAGGGACTGACTCTCCAAGTCGGGAGAGTGCTAGTAAAGCGTCTGGAATGTTGCACCCGAGTACCAGGGGAGGAAAACTGAGACATATTTGAACACGTCTCCCGTTCACATGGTTGATCATACTTGGGTTCCACATGCATGTTTTAGCTGAAGGAAGAATACCTTAAACCTGTAGAGTTGAGACCCGTGGAATGGGTACCATGCAATATGACTTCAAAGGGTCTTCATTTGCTCACCGAACCTCTCCAATCCTATCACTGCTGCGTTTATGCCCCTGTACACATGCTTGATTCTCTTTTGGAGACATAGCAATCCATAGGTTTTACGATACTTACTAGTCAGGTACATTCTTAGGCATTTAATATGCGGTGTTGAGTCCATTTCGTTGAGCAAGGAGTAGCTCTTGTCTATTCCATATTTGACTTAAGGAACTTTATCTGTGCTCATTTCAATCTCTGGTTTTATGCAGCACCCCAACTCACCTTTTCCTTTAAGCAAGAATAAGTTGGTTTTCTAAATTTGAGACCCTGTTCTGTTCTGTAATTCAGTTCCTGTGTAGCCAAGTTTCCATTCCGTGTATTACTGATATCTTATGATGTTTCTTTTTCTGTGTGACTTATTTCAGTTAGAATCATCATACCTGAATCCACTCATTGTGCTGCTAAGGGCCTGATGACATAGATTTCATTGCTGAGTGATATTGCTTTGTAAGTAAATACCACAACTTCTTTATCCATTTTTCACTTTCTGCGATGTTGAACTTGTACTGTAAACGAGGTTCTTGTAAACAGAGCCGTTTGAAACTTTGGGGTGGCTGTGTCTTTTAGATTTTAATTTCCCTAAGCTATAGGACCATAAGTGGCATTGCCCTAGGCTCTGTTGCTTTGTTTTTTAGATGTTTCAGTTAACACCATACTCTTCTCCCGAGTGGTTCTTGGCAATTTACATCCCGCCCTTCAGAATAACAAGGCTCCCAGTTCTCCATGGCCTGTCCTGCCTTTCTGGATTTTACACTTTTTTCAGATGGCCCTTTTGACCTGGGGGAAGTGAGACTTCATTGTAGTGCAGATTTCCTTTGCAAGCTTGCTTGGTTGGCCAAAAAGGGCGTATGCGTGTTTTCCTGAATATATTCAGGAAAAAACGCATACGCCCTTTTTGGCCAAGTGCATCATTGTGGACGTTCTGCCTCTTTTCCTATGCTTTCAATGCAATTCCAGTCTACCTCCTGAAATCGGTTTCCTGCAATTCTGCCCCGCTTTCAAGTCCTCTTGGCAGCCTTACTTCAGTCTATTTTTGGACGATAGCTGTCATTTATAACTCTGCAGGTTTGTGAATTACAGTGCCCCTGAGCTCCTTTCTTCAACTCGCTTTCTTTTGAGCTGGCCGCAACACCGCAGGATGGCTTCAGGCCCTAATCTGGTTCCGGCACGGCACGCTGAGCCTTTGGTTAATTCCTCTTCCTGGTGGGAAATGAGAGTTAAATTTGCCCGTCCAGACACCTCCAGCTAGTCTCTCATTGGTTCTCACTATTCCTGTTCATCTTCCGCAGAAATTGCAAACTGGGCCAAACAGGAGGTTAAAGGGACTGACTCTCCAAGTCGGGAGAGTGTTAGTAAAGCGTCTGGAATGTTGCACCCGAGTACCAGGGTACGAAAACTGAGACATATTTGAACACGTCTCCCGATCACATGGTTGATCATACTCTGGGTTCCACATGCATGTTTTAGCTGAAGGAAGAATACCTAAAACCTGGGTAGTTGAAACCCATGGAATGGGTACCATGCAATATGACTTCAAAGGGTCTTCATTTGCTCACCGAACCTCTCCAATCCTATCACTGTTGCGTTTATGCCCCTGTACACATGCTTGATTCTCTTTCGGAGACATAGCAATCCATAGGTTTTAAGATACTTACTAGTCAGGTACATTCTTAGGCGTTTAATATGCGGTGTTGAGTCCATTTCGTTGAGCAAGGAGTAGCTCTTGTCTATTCCATATTTGACTTAAGGAACTTTATCTGTGCTCATTTCAATCTCTGGTTTTATGCAGCACCCCAACTCACCTTTCCCCTTAAGCAAGCATAAGTTGGTTTTCTAAATTTGAGACCCTGTTCTGTTCTGTAATTCAGTTCCTGTGTAGCCAAGTTTCCATTCCGTGTATTACTGATATCTTATGATGTTTCTTTTTCTGTGTGACTTATTTCAGTTAGAATCATCATACCTGAATCCACTCATTGTGCTGCTAAGGGCCTGATGACATAGATTTCATTGCTGAGTGATATTGCTTTGTAAGTAAATACCACAACTTCTTTATCCATTTTTCACTTTCTGCGATGTTGAACTTGTACTGTAAACGATGTTCTTGTAAACAGAGGCGTCCCAAACTTTGGGGTGGCTGTGTCTTTTTGATTTTAATTTCCCTAATCTATAGGACCATAAGTGACAGTGCCCTAGGCTCTGTTGCTTTGTTTTTTAGATGTTTCAGGAAACACCATACACTTCTCTCGAGTGGTTCTTGGCAATTTACATCCCGCCCTTCAGAATAACAAGGCTCCCAGTTCTCCATGGCCTGTCCTGACTTTCTGGATTTTACACTTTTTTCAGATGGCCCTTTTGACCAGGGGGAAGTGAGACTTCATTGTAGTGCAGATTTCCTTTGCAAGCTTGCTTGGTTGGCCAAAAAGGGCATATGCGTTTTTTCCTGAATATATTCAGGAAAAAACGCATACGCCCTTTTTGGCCAAGTGCATCATTGTGGACGTTCTGCCTCTTTTCCTATGCTTTCAATGCAATTCCAGTCTACCTCCTGAAATCGGTTTCCTGCAATTCTGCCCCGCTTTCAAGTCCTCTTGGCAGCCTTACTTCAGTCTATTTTTGGACGATAGCTGTCATTTATAACTCTGCAGGTTTGTGAATTACAGTGCCCCTGAGCTCCTTTCTTCAACTCGCTTTCTTGTGACCTGGCCGCAACACCGCAGGATGGCTTCAGGCCCTAATCTGGTTCCGGCACGGCACGCTGAGCCTTTGGTTAATTCCTCTTCCTGGTGGGAAAGGAGAGTTAAATTTGCCCGTCCAGACACCTCCAGCTAGTCTCTCATTGGTTCTCACTATTCCTGTTCATCTTCCGCAGAAATTGCAAACTGGGCCAAACAGGAGGTTAAAGGGACTGACTCTCCAAGTCGGGAGAGTGTTAGTAAAGCGTCTGGAATGTTGCACCCGAGTACCAGGGTACGAAAACTGAGACATATTTGAACACGTCTCCCGATCACATGGTTGATCATACTCTGGGTTCCACATGCATGTTTTAGCTGAAGGAAGAATACCTAAAACCTGGGTAGTTGAAACCCGTGGAATGGGTACCATGCAATATGTCTTCAAAGGGTCTTCATTTGCTCACCGAACCTCTCCAATCCTATCACTGCTGCTTTTATTCCCCTGTATACATGCTTGATTCTCTTTCGGAGACATAGCAATCCATAGGTTTTAAGATACTTACTAGTCAGGTACATTCTTAGGCGTTTAATATGCGGTGTTGAGTCCATTTCGTTAGGCAAGGAGTAGCTCTTGTCTATTCCATATTTGGCTTAAGGAACTTTATCTGTGCTCATTTCAATCTCTGGTTTTATGCAGCACCCCAACTCACCTTTCCCCTTAAGCAAGCATAAGTTGGTTTTCGAAATTTGAGACCCTGTTCTGTTCTGTAATTCAGTTCCTGTGTAGCCAAGTTTACATTCCGTGTATTACTGATATCTTATGATGTTTCTTTTTCTGTGTGACTTATTTCAGTTAGAATCATCATACCTGAATCCACTCATTGTGCTGCTAAGGGCCTGATGACACAGATTTCATTGCTGAGTGATATTGCTTTGTAAGTAAATACCACAACTTCTTTATCCATTTTTCACTTTCTGCGATGTTGAACTTGTACTGTAAACGAGGTTCTTGTAAACAGAGCCGTTCCAAACTTTGGGGTGGCTGTGTCTTTTTGATTTTAATTTCCCTAAGCTATAGGACCATAAGTGGCAGTGCCCTAGGCTCTGTTGCTTTGTTTTTTAGATGTTTCAGGAAACACCATACACTTCTCCCGAGTGTCTGTTGGCAATTTACATCCCGCCCATCAGCATAACAAGGCTCCCAGTTCTCCATGGCCTGTCCTGCCTTTCTGGATTTTACACTTTTTTCAGATGGCCCTTTTGACCGGGGGGAAGTGAGACTTCATTGTAGTGCAGATTTCCTTTGCAAGCTTGCTTGGTTGGCCAAAAAGGGCGTATGCGTTTTTTCCTGAATATATTCAGGAAAAAACGCATAGGCCCTTTTTGGCCAAGTGCATCATTGTGGACGTTCTGCCTCTTTTCCTATGCTTTCAATGCAATTCCAGTCTACCTCCTGAAATCGGTTTCCTGCAATTCTGCCCCGCTTTCAAGTCCTCTTGGCAGCCTTACTTCAGTCTATTTTTGGACGATAGCTGTCATTTATAACTCTGCAGGTTTGTGAATTACAGTGCCCCTGAGCTCCTTTCTTCAACTCGCTTTCTTTTGAGCTGGCCGCAACACCGCAGGATAGCTTCAGGCCCTAATCTGGTTCCGGCACGGCACGCTGAGCCTTTGGTTAATTCCTCTTCCTGGTGGGAAATGAGAGTTAAATTTGCCCGTCCAGACACCTCCAGCTAGTCTCTCATTGGTTCTCGCTATTCCTGTTCATCTTCCGCAGAAATTGCAAACTGGGCCAAACAGGAGGTTAAAGGGACTGACTCTCCAAGTCGGGAGAGTGTTAGTAAAGCATCTGGAATGTTGCACCCGAGTACCAGGGTACGAAAACTGAGACATATTTGAACACATCTCCCGATCACATGGTTGATCATACTCTGGGTTCCACATGCATGTTTTAGCTGAAGGAAGAATACCTTAAACCTGGGTAGTTGAAACCCGTGGAATGGGTACCATGCAATATGACTTCAAAGGGTCTTCATTTGCTCACCGAACCTCTCCAATCCTATCACTGCTGCGTTTATGCCCCTGTACACATGCTTGATTCTCTTTCGGAGACATAGCAATCCATAGGTTTTAAGATACTTACTAGTCAGGTACATTCTTAGGCGTTTAATATGCGGTGTTGAGTCCATTTCGTTGAACAAGGAGTAGCTCTTGCTATTCCATATTTGGCTTAAGGAACTTTATCTGTGCTCATTTCAATCTCTGGTTTTATGTAGCACCCCAACTCACCTTTACCCTTAAGCAAGCATAAGTTGGTTTTCTAAATTTGAGACCCTGTTCTGTTCTGTAATTCAGTTCCTGTGTAGCCAAGTTTACATTCCGTGTATTACTGATATCTTATGATGTTTCTTTTTCTGTGTGACTTATTTCAGTTAGAATCATCATACCTGAATCCACTCATTGTGCTGCTAAGGGCCTGATGACACAGATTTCATTGCTGAGTGACATTGTTTTGTAAGTAAATACCACAACTTCTTTATCCATTTTTCACTTTCTGCAATGTTGAACTTGTACTGTAAACGAGGTTCTTGTAAACAGAGGCGTCCCAAACTTTGGGGTGGCTGTGTCTTTTTGATTTTAATTTCCCTAAGCTATAGGACCATAAGTGGCATTGCCGTAGGCTCTGTTGCTTTGTTTTTTAGATGTTTCAGTTAACACCATACACTTCTCCCGAGTGGTTCTTGGCAATTTACATCCCGCCCTTCAGCATAACAAGGCTCCCAGTTCTCCATGGCCTGTCCTGCCTTTCTGGATTTTACACTTTTTTCAGATGGCCCTTTTGACCGGGGGGAAGTGAGACTTCATTGTAGTGCATATTTCCTTTGCAAGCTTGCTTGGTTGGCCAAAAAGGGCGTATGCGTTTTTTCCTGAATATATTCAGGAAAAAACGCATACGCCCTTTTTGGCCAAGTGCATCATTGTGGACGTTCTGCCTCTTTTCCTATGCTTTCAATGCAATTCCAGTCTACCTCCTGAAATCGGTTTCCTGCAATTCTGCCCCGCTTTCAAGTCCTCTTGGCAGGCTTACTTCAGTCTATTTTTGGACGATAGCTGTCATTTATAACTCTGCAGGTTTGTGAATTACAGTGCCCCTGAGCTCCTTTCTTCAACTCGCTTTCTTTTGAGCTGGCCGCAACACCGCAGGATAGCTTCAGGCCCTAATCTGGTTCTGGCACGGCACGCTGAGCCTTTGGTTAATTCCTCTTCCTGGTGGGAAATGAGAGTTAAATTTGCCCGTCCAGACACCTCCAGCTAGTCTCTCATTGGTTCTCGCTATTCCTGTTCATCTTCCGCAGAAATTGCAAACTGGGCCAAACAGGAGGTTAAAGGGACTGACTCTCCAAGTCGGGAGAGTGTTAGTAAAGCGTCTGGAATGTTGCACCCGAGTACCAGGGTACGAAAACTGAGACATATTTGAACACATCTCCCGATCACATGGTTGATCATACTCTGGGTTCCACATGCATGTTTTAGCTGAAGGAAGAATACCTTAAACCTGGGTAGTTGAAACCCGTGGAATGGGTACCATGCAATATGACTTCAAAGGGTCTTCATTTGCTCACCGAACCTCTCCAATCCTATCACTGCTGCGTTTATGCCCCTGTACACATGCTTGATTCTCTTTCGGAGACATAGCAATCCATAGGTTTTAAGATACTTACTAGTCAGGTACATTCTTAGGCGTTTAATATGCGGTGTTGAGTCCATTTCGTTGAACAAGGAGTAGCTCTTGTCTATTCCATATTTGGCTTAAGGAACTTTATCTGTGCTCATTTCAATCTCTGGTTTTATGCAGCACCCCAACTCACCTTTCCCCTTAAGCAAGCATAAGTTGGTTTTCTAAATTTGAGACCCTGTTCTGTTCTGTAATTCAGTTCCTGTGTAGCCAAGTTTCCATTCCGTGTATTACTGATATCTTATGATGTTTCTTTTTCTGTGTGACTTATTTCAGTTAGAATCATCATACCTGAATCCACTCATTGTGCTGCTAAGGGCCTGATGACACAGATTTCATTGCTGAGTGATATTGTTTTGTAAGTAAATACCACAACTTCTTTATCCATTTTTCACTTTCTGCAATGTTGAACTTGTACTGTAAACGAGGTTCTTGTAAACAGAGGCGTCCCAAACTTTGGGGTGGCTGTGTCTTTTTGATTTTAATTTCCCTAAGCTATAGGACCATAAGTGGCATTGCCCTAGGCTCTGTTGCTTTGTTTTTTAGATGTTTCAGTTAACACCATACACTTCTCCCGAGTGGTTCTTGGCAATTTACATCCCGCCCTTCAGCATAACAAGGCTCCCAGTTCTCCATGGCCTGTCCTGCCTTTCTGGATTTTACACTTTTTTCAGATGGCCCTTTTGACCGGGGGGAAGTGAGACTTCATTGTAGTGCAGATTTCCTTTGCAAGCTTGCTTGGTTGGCCAAAAAGGGCGTATGCGTTTTTTCCTGAATATATTCAGGAAAAAACGCATACGCCCTTTTTGGCCAAGTGCATCATTGTGGACGTTCTGCCTCTTTTCCTATGCTTTCAATGCAATTCCAGTCTACCTCCTGAAATCGGTTTCCTGCAATTCTGCCCCGCTTTCAAGTCCTCTTGGCAGCCTTACTTCAGTCTATTTTTGGACGATAGCTGTCATTTATAACTCTGCAGGTTTGTGAATTACAGTGCCCCTGAGCTCCTTTCTTCAACTCGCTTTCTTTTGAGCTGGCCGCAACACCGCAGGATGGCTTCAGGCCCTAATCTGGTTCCGGCACGGCACGCTGAGCCTTTGGTTAATTCCTCTTCCTGGTGGGAAATGAGAGTTAAATTTGCCCGTCCAGACACCTCCAGCTAGTCTCTCATTGGTTCTCACTATTCCTGTTCATCTTCCGCAGAAATTGCAAACTGGGCCAAACAGGAGGTTAAAGGGACTGACTCTCCAAGTCGGGAGAGTGTTAGTAAAGCGTCTGGAATGTTGCACCCGAGTACCAGGGTACGAAAACTGAGACATATTTGAACACGTCTCCCGATCACATGGTTGACCATACTCTGGGTTCCACATGCATGTTTTAGCTGAAGGAAGAATACCTAAAACCTGGGTAGTTGAAACCCGTGGAATGGGTACCATGCAATATGACTTCAAAGGGTCTTCATTTGCTCACCGAACCTCTCCAATCCTATCACTGCTGCGTTTATGCCCCTGTACACATGCTTGATTCTCTTTCGGAGACATAGCAATCCATAGGTTTTAAGATACTTACTAGTCAGGTACATTCTTAGGCGTTTAATATGCGGTGTTGAGTCCATTTCGTTGAGCAAGGAGTAGCTCTTGTGTATTCCATATTTGGCTTAAGGAACTTTATCTGTGCTCATTTCAATCTCTGGTTTTATGCAGCACCTCAACTCACCTTTCCCCTTAAGCAAGCATAAGTTGGTTTTCTAAATTTGAGACCCTGTTCTGTTCTGTAATTCAGTTCCTGTGTAGCCAAGTTTCCATTCCGTGTATTACTGATATCTTATGATGTTTCTTTTTCTGTGTGACTTATTTCAGTTAGAATAATCATACCTGAATCCACTCATTGTGCTGCTAAGGGCCTGATGACACAGATTTCATTGCTGAGTGATATTGCTTTGTAAGTAAATACCACAAATTCTTTATCCATTTTTCAATTTCTGCAATGTTGAACTTGTACTGTAAACGAGGTTCTTGTAAACAGAGCCGTTCCAAACTTTGGGGTGGCTGTGTCTTTTTGATTTTAATTTCCCTAAGCTATAGGACCATAAGTGGAAGTGCCCTAAGTTCTGTTGCTTTGTTTTTTAGATGTTTCAGGAAACACCATACACTTCTCCCGAGTGTCTGTTGGCAATTTACATCCCGCCCATCAGCATAACAAGGCTCCCAGTTCTCCATGGCCTGTCCTGCCTTTCTGGATTTTACACTTTTTTCAGATGGCCCTTTTGACCGGGGGGAAGTGAGACTTCATTGTAGTGCAGATTTCCTTTGCAAGCTTGCTTGGTTGGCCAAAAAGGGCGTATGCGTTTTTTCCTGAATATATTCAGGAAAAAACGCATACGCCCTTTTTGGCCAAGTGCATCATTGTGGACGTTCTGCCTCTTTTCCTATGCTTTCAATGCAATTCCAGTCTACCTCCTGAAATCAGTTTCCTGCAATTCTGCCCCGCTTTCAAGTCCTCTTGGCAGCCTTACTTCAGTCTATTTTTGGACGATAGCTGTCATTTATAACTCTGCAGGTTTGTGAATTACAGTGCCCCTGAGCTCCTTTCTTCAACTCGCTTTCTTGTGAGCTGGCCGCAACACCGCAGGATGGCTTCAGGCCCTAATCTGGTTCCGGCACGGCATGCTGAGCCTTTGGTTAATTCCTCTTCCTGGTGGGAAATGAGAGTTAAATTTGCCCGTCCAGACACCTCCAGCTAGTCTCTCATTGGTTCTCGCTATTCCTGTTCATCTTCCGCAGAAATTGCAAACTGGGCCAAACAGGAGGTTAAAGGGACTGACTCTCCAAGTCGGGAGAGTGTTAGTAAAGCGTCTGGAATGTTGCACCCGAGTACCAGGGTACGAAAACTGAGACATATTTGAACACATCTCCCGATCACATGGTTGATCATACTCTGGGTTCCACATGCATGTTTTAGCTGAAGGAAGAATACCTTAAACCTGGGTAGTTGAAACCCGTGGAATGGGTACCATGCAATATGACTTCAAAGGGTCTTCATTTGCTCACCGAACCTCTCCAATCCTATCACTGCTGCGTTTATGCCCCTGTACACATGCTTGATTCTCTTTCGGAGACATAGCAATCCATAGGTTTTAAGATACTTACTAGTCAGGTACATTCTTAGGCGTTTAATATGCGGTGTTGAGTCCATTTCGTTGAACAAGGAGTAGCTCTTGTCTATTCCATATTTGGCTTAAGGAACTTTATCTGTGCTCATTTCAATCTCTGGTTTTATGCAGCACCCCAACTCACCTTTACCCTTAAGCAAGCATAAGTTGGTTTTCTAAATTTGAGACCCTGTTCTGTTCTGTAATTCAGTTCCTGTGTAGCCAAGTTTCCATTCCGTGTATTACTGATATCTTATGATGTTTCTTTTTCTGTGTGACTTATTTCAGTTAGAATCATCATACCTGAATCCACTCATTGTGCTGCTAAGGGCCTGATGACACAGATTTCATTGCTGAGTGATATTGTTTTGTAAGTAAATACCACAACTTCTTTATCCATTTTTCACTTTCTGCAATGTTGAACTTGTACTGTAAACGAGGTTCTTGTAAACAGAGGCGTCCGAAACTTTGGGGTGGCTGTGTCTTTTTGATTTTAATTTCCCTAAGCTATAGGACCATAAGTGGCATTGCCCTAGGCTCTGTTGCTTTGTTTTTTAGATGTTTCAGTTAACACCATACACTTCTCCCGAGTGGTTCTTGGCAATTTACATCCCGCCCTTCAGCATAACAAGGCTCCCAGTTCTCCATGGCCTGTCCTGCCTTTCTGGATTTTACACTTTTTTCAGATGGCCCTTTTGACCGGGGGGAAGTGAGACTTCATTGTAGTGCAGATTTCCTTTGCAAGCTTGCTTGGTTGGCCAAAAAGGGCGTATGCGTTTTTTCCTGAATATATTCAGGAAAAAACACATACGCCCTTTTTGGCCAAGTGCATCATTGTGGACGTTCTGCCTCTTTTCCTATGCTTTCAATGCAATTCCAGTCTACCTCCTGAAATCGGTTTCCTGCAATTCTACCCCGCTTTCAAGTCCTCTTGGCAGCCTTACTTCAGTCTATTTTTGGACGATAGCTGTCATTTATAACTCTGCAGGTTTGTGAATTACAGTGCCCCTGAGCTCCTTTCTTCAACTCGCTTTCTTTTGAGCTGGCCGCAACACCGCAGGATGGCTTCAGGCCCTAATCTGGTTCCGGCACGGCACGCTGAGCCTTTGGTTAATTCCTCTTCCTGGTGGGAAATGAGAGTTAAATTTGCCCGTCCAGACACCTCCAGCTAGCCTCTCATTGGTTCTCGCTATTCCTGTTCATCTTCCACAGAAATTGCAAACTGGGCCAAACAGGAGGTTAAAGGGACTGACTCTCCAACTGGGGAGAGTGTTAGTAAAGCGTCTGGAATGTTGCACCCGAGTACCAGGGTACGAAAACTGAGACATATTTAAACACGTCTCCCAATCACATGGTTGATCATACTCTAGGTTCCACATGCATGTTTTAGCTGAAGGAAGAATACCTAAAACCTGGGTAGTTGAAACCCGTGGAATGGGTACCATGCAATATGACTTCAAAGGGTCTTCATTTGCTCACCGAACCTCTCCAATCCTATCACTGCTGCATTTATGCCCCTGTACACATGCTTGATTCTCTTTCGGAGACATAGCAATCCATAGGTTTTAAGATACTTACTAGTCAGGTACATTCTTAGGCGTTTAATATGCGGTGTTGAGTCCATTTCGTTGAGCAAGGAGTAGCTCTTGTGTATTCCATATTTGGCTTAAGGAACTTTATCTGTGCTCATTTCAATCTCTGGTTTTATGCAGCACCCCAACTCACCTTTCCCCTTAAGCAAGCATAAGTTGGTTTTCTAAATTTGAGACCCTGTTCTGTTCTGTAATTCAGTTCCTGTGTAGCCAAGTTTACATTCCGTGTATTACTGATATCTTATGATGTTTCTTTTTCTGTGTGACTTATTTCAGTTAGAATAATCATACCTGAATCCACTCATTGTGCTGCTAAGGGCCTGATGACACAGATTTCATTGCTGAGTGATATTGCTTTGTAAGTAAATACCACAAATTCTTTATCCATTTTTCACTTTCTGCGATGTTGAACTTGTACTGTAAACGAGGTTCTTGTAAACAGAGCCGTTCCAAACTTTGGGGTGGCTGTGTCTTTTTGATTTTAATTTCCCTAAGCTATAGGACCATAAGTGGAAGTGCCCTAGGTTCTGTTGCTTTGTTTTTTAGATGTTTCAGGAAACACCATACACTTCTCCCGAGTGTCTGTTGGCAATTTACATCCCGCCCATCAGCATAACAAGGCTCCCAGTTCTCCATGGCCTGTCCTGCCTTTCTGGATTTTACACTTTTTTCAGATGGCCCTTTTGACCGGGGGGAAGTGAGACTTCATTGTAGTGCAGATTTCCTTTGCAAGCTTGCTTGGTTGGCCAAAAAGGGCGTATGCGTTTTTTCCTGAATATATTCAGGAAAAAACGCATACGCCCTTTTTGGCCAAGTGCATCATTGTGGACGTTCTGCCTCTTTTCCTATGCTTTCAATGCAATTCCAGTCTACCTCCTGAAATCGGTTTCCTGCAATTCTGCCCCGCTTTCAAGTCCTCTTGGCAGCCTTACTTCAGTCTGTTTTTGGACGATAGCTGTCATTTATAACTCTGCAGGTTTGTGAATTACAGTGCCCCTGAGCTCCTTTCTTCAACTCGCTTTCTTGTGAGCTGGCCACAACACCGCAGGATGGCTTCAGGCCCTAATCTGGTTCCGGCACGGCACGCTGAGCCTTTGGTTATTTCCTCTTCCTGGTGGGAAATGAGAGTTAAATTTGCCCATCCAGACACCTCCAGCTAGTCTCTCATTGGTTCTCGCTATTCCTGTTCATCTTCCGCAGAAATTGCAAACTGGGCCAAACAGGAGGTTAAAGGCGCTGACTCTCCAAGTGGGGAGAGTGTTAGTAAAGCATCTGGAATGTTGCACCCGAGTACCAGGGGACTAATACTGAGGCATATTTGAACACGTCTCCCGTTCACACGGTTGATCATACTCTGGGTTCCACATGCATGTTTTAGCTGAAGGAAGAATACCTGAAACCTGCAGAGTTGAGACCCGTGGAATGGGTACCATGCAATATGACTTCAAGGAGTCTTCATTTGCTCACCAAACCTCTCCAATCCTATCACTGCTGCGTTTATACCCCTGTACACACGCTTGATTCTCTTTTGGAGACATAGCAATCCATAGGTTTTAAGATACTTACTAGTCAGGTACATTCTTAGGCGTTTAATATGGGGTGTTGAGTCCATTTCGTTGAGCAAGGAGTAGCTCTTGTCTATTCCATATTTGGCTTAAGGAACTTTATCTGTGCTCATTTCAATCTCTGGTTTTATGCAGCACCCCAACTCACCTTTCCCCTTAAGCAAGCATAAGTTGGTTTTCTAAATTTGAGACCCTGTTCTGTTCTGTAATTCAGTTCCTGTGTAGCCAAGTTTCCATTCCGTGTATTACTGATATCTTATGATGTTTCTTTTTCTGTGTGACTTATTTCAGTTAGAATCATCATACCTGAATCCACTCATTGTGCTGCTAAGGGCCTGATGACATAGATTTCATTGCTGAGTGATATTGCTTTGTAAGTAAATACCACAACTTCTTTATCCATTTTTCACTTTCTGCGATGTTGAACTTGTACTGTAAACGAGGTTCTTGTAAACAGAGGCGTCCCAAATTTTAGGGTGGCTGTGTCTTTTTGATTTTAATTTCCCTAAGCTATAGGACCATAAGTGGAAGTGGCCTAGGTTCTGTTGCTTTGTTTTTTAGATGTTTCAGGAAACACGATACACTTCTCCCGATTGTCTGTTGGCAATTTACATCCCGCCCATCAGCATAACAAGGCTCCCAGTTCTCCATGGCCTGTCCTGCCTTTCTGGATTTTACACTTTTTTCAGATGACTCTTTTGACTGGGGGGAAGTGAGACTTCATTGTAGTGCAGATTTCCTTTGCAAGCTTGCTTGGTTGGCCAAAAAGGCCGTATGCGTTTTTTCCTGAATATATTCAGGAAAAAAACGCATACGCCCTTTTTGGCCAAGTGCATCATTGTGGACGTTCTGCCTCTTTTCCTATGCTTTCAATGCAATTCCAGTCTACCTCCTGAAATCGGTTTCCTGCAATTCTGCCCCGCTTTCAAGTCCTCTTGGCAGCCTTACTTCAGTCTATTTTTGGACGATAGCTGTCATTTATAACTCTGCAGGTTTGTGAATTACAGTGCCCCTGAGCTCCTTTCTTCAACTCGCTTTCTTTTGAGCTGGCCGCAACACCGCAGGATGGCTTCAGGTCCTAATCTGGTTCCGGCACGGCACACTGAGCCTTTGGTTAATTCCTCTTCCTGGTGGGAAATGAGAGTTAAATTTGCCCGTCCAGACACCTCCAGCTAGTCTCTCATTGGTTCTCCCTATTCCTGTTCATCTTCCGCAGAAATTGCAAACTGGGCCAAACAGGAGTTTAAAGGTGCTGACTCTCCAAGTGGGGAGAGTGTTAATAAAGCATCTGGAATGTTGCACCCGAGTACCAGGGGAGGAAAACTGAGACATATTTGAACACGTCTCCCGTTCACACAGTTGATCATACTCTGGGTTCCACATGCATGTTTTAGCTGAAGGAAGAATACCTGAAACCTGCAGAGTTGAGACCCGTGGGATGGGTACCATGCAATATGACTTCAAAGGGTCTTCATTTGCTCACCGAACCTCTCCAATCCTATCACTGCTGCGTTTATGCCCCTGTACACACGCTTGATTCTCTTTTGGAGACATAGCAATCCATAGGTTTTAAGATACTTACTAGTCAGGTACATTCTTAGGCGTTTAATATGGGGTGTTGAGTCCATTTCATTGAGCAAGGAGTAGCTCTTGTCTATTCCATATTTGGCTTAAGGAACTTTATCTGTGCTCATTTCAATCTCTGGTTTTATGCAGCACCCCAACTCACCTTTCCCCTTAAGCAAGCATAAGTTGCTTTTCTAAATTTGAGACCCTGTTCTGTTTTGGAATGCAGTTCCTGTGTAGCCAAGTTTACATTCCGTGTATTAGTGATATCTTATGATGTTTCTTTTTCTGTGTGACTTATTTCAGTTAGAATCATCATACCTGAATCCACTCATTGTGCTCCTAAGGGCCTGATGACACAGATTTCATTGCTGAGTGATATTGCTTTGTAAGTAAATACCAGAACTTCTTTATCCATTTTTCACTTTCTGCAATGTTGAACTTGTACTGTAAACGAGGTTCTTGTAAACAGAGGCGTACCAAACTTTGGGGTCGCTGTGTCTTTTTGATTTTAATTTCTCTAAGCTATAGGACCATAAGTGGAAGTGCCCTAGGCTCTGTTGCTTTGTTTTTTAGATGTTTCAGGAAACACCATACACTTCTCCTGAGTGTCTGTTGGCAATTTACATCCCGCCCATCAGCATAACAAGGCTCCCAGTTCTCCATGGCCTGTCCTGCCTTTCTGGATTTTACACTTTTTTCAGATGGCCCTTTTGACCGGGGGGAAGTGAGACTTCATTGTAGTGCAGATTTCTTTTACAAGTTTGCTTGGTTGGCCAAAAAGGGCGTATGGGTTTTTTCCTGAATATATTCAGGAAAAAACGCATACGCCCTTTTTGACCAAGTGCATCATTGTGGACGTTCTGCCTCTTTTCCTATGCTTTCAATGCAATTCCAGTCTACCTCCTGAAATCGGTTTCCTGCAATTCTGCCCCGCTTTCAAGTCCTCTTGGCAGCCTTACTTCAGTCTATTTTTGGACGATAGCTGTCATTTATAACGTTGCAGGTTTGTGAATTACAGTGCCCCTGAGCTCCTTTCTTCAACTCGCTTTCTTTTGAGCTGGCCGCAACACCGCAGGATGGCTTCAGGCCCTAATCTTGTTCCGGCACGGCACGCTGAGCCTTTGGTTATTTCCTCTTCCTGGTGGGAAATGAGAGTTAAATTTGCCCGTCCAGACACCTCCAGCTAGTCTCTCATTGGTTCTCACTATTCCTGTTCACCTTCCGCAGAAATTGCAAACTGGGCCAAACAGGAGGTTAAAGGCGCTGACTCTCCAAGTGGGGAGAGTGTTAGTAAAGCGTCTGGAATGTTGCACCCGAGTACCAGGGTACGGAAACAGAGACATATTTGAACACGTCTCCCGATCACATGGTTGATCATACTCTAGGTTCCACATGCATGTTTTAGCTGAAGGAAGAATACCTTAAACCTGGGTAGTTGAAACCCGTGGAATGGGTACCATGCAATATGACTTCAAAGGGTCTGCATTTGCTCACCGAACCTCACCAATCTTATGAGCCCCAAGTGTCCAGCCTTATGTGTCACCCAGCTCTGGGTGTAGATATGGTAAATGCAGGTTGCATCAGAAGCCTTGAATGAATTACTTAAGTATTGCTCTCTATATCACTGTCATTGTGTTTTGTTTAAGAAATTTATTTTTAATATGGGATTTACCTGATTTTCACTGCTTTAATGCCACTGTACACACTCTTGATTCTCTTACAGAGATATATAAATCCATAGCTTTTATGATTCTTACTAGTCAGGTATATTCCTAGGCGTTGAATATGGGGTGTTGAGTCCATTTCGTTGAGCAAGGAGTAGCTCTTGTCTATTCCATATTTGGCTTATAGAACTTTATCTGTGCTCATTTCAATCTCTGGTTTTATGCAGCACCCCAACTCACCTTTCCCCTTAAGCAAGCATAAGTTGGTTTTCTAAATTTGAGACCCTGTTCTGTTTTGGAATTCAGTTCCTGTGTAGCCAAGTTTACATTCCGTGTATTAGTGATATCTTATGATGTTTCTTTTTCTGTGTGACTTATTTCAGTTAGATTCATCGTACTTAATCCACTCATTATGCTGCTACGGCCCTGATGACATAGATTTCATTGCTGAGTGATATTGCATTGTACGTAAGTACCACAACTTCTTTATCCATTTTTCACTTTCTGCGATATTGAACTTGTACCGTATATGACGTTCTTGTAAACAGAGCCATCCCAAACTTTGGGGTGGCTGTGTCTTTTTGATGTTAATTTCCCTAAACTATAGGACCATAAGTGGAAGTGCCCTAGGCTCTGTTGCTTTGTTTTTTAGATGTTTCAGGAAACACCATACACTTCTCCAGAGTGGCTGTTGGCAATGTACATCCCGCCCATCAACATAAGAAGGCTCCCACTTCTCCATGGCCTGTCGTGCCTTTATGGATTTTACACTTTTTTCAGATGGCCCTTTTGACCAGGGGAAAGTGAGACTTCATTGTAGTGCAGATTTCCTTTGCAAGCTTGCTTGGTTGGCCAAAAAGGGCGTATGCGTTTTTTCCTGACTATATTCAGGAAAAAACACATACGCCATTTTTGGCCAAGTGCATCATTGTGGACGTTCTGCCTCTTTTCCTATGCTTGAAATGCAATTCCAGTCTACCTCCTGAAATCGGTTTCCTGCAATTCTGCCCCGCTTTAAAGTCCTCTTGGCAGCCTTACTTCAGTATATTTTTGGTCGATAGCTGTCATTTATAACTCTGCAGGTTTGTGAATTACAGTGACCCTGAGCTCCTTTCTTCAACTCGCTTTCTTTTGAGCTGGCCGCAACACCGCAGGATGGCTTCAGGCCCTAATCTGGTTCTGGCACGGCACGCAGAGCCTTTGGTTATTTCCTCTTCCTGGTGGGAAATGAGAGTTAAATTTGCCCGTCCAGACACCTCCAGCTAGTCTCTCATTGGTTCTCGCTATTCCTGTTCATCTTCCGCAGAAATTGCAAACTGGGCCAAACAGGAGGTTAAAGGCGCTGACCCTCCAAGTGGGGAGAGTGTTAGTAAAGCGTCTGGAATGTTGCACCCGAGTACCAGGGGAGAAGAACTGAGACATATTTGAACACCTCTCCCATTCACACGGTTGATCATACTCTGGGTTCCACATGCATGTTTTAGGTGAAGGAAGAATACCTTAAACCTGCAGAGTTGAGACCCGTGTAATGGGTACCATGCAATATGACTTCAAAGGGTCTTCATTTGCTCACCGAACCTCTCCAATCCTATCACTGCTGCGTTTATGCCCCTGTACACGTGCTTGATTCTCTTTTGGAGACATAGCAATCCATAGGTTTTAAGATACTTACTAGTTAGGTACATTCTTAGGCGTTTAATATGGGGTGTTGAGTCCATTTCGTTGAGCAAGGAGTAGCTCTTGTCTATTCCATATTTGGCTTAAGGAATTTTATCTGTGCTCATTTCAATCTCTGGTTTTATGCAGCACCCCAACTCACCTTTCCCCTTAAGCAAGCATAAGTTGGTTTTCTAAATTTGAGACCCTGTTCTGTTTTGGAATTCAGTTCCTGTGTAGCCAAGTTTACATTCCGTGTATTAGTGATATCTTATGATGTTTCTTTTTCTGTGTGACTTATTTCAGTTAGAATCATCGTACCTGAATCCACTAATTATGCTGCTATGGGCCTGATGACATAGATTTCATTGCTGAGTGATATTGCATTGTACGTAAGTACCACAAGTTCTTTATCCATTTTTCACTTTCTGTGATATTGAACTTGTACGGTAGTGAGGTTCTTGTAAACAGAGTCGTCCCAAACTTTGGGGTGGCTGTGTCTTTTTGATTTTAATTTCCCTAAGCTATAGGACCATAAGTGGAAGTGCCCTAGGCTCTGTTGCTTTGTTTTTTAGATGTTTCAGGAAACACCATACACTTCTCCCGAGTGTCTGTTGGCAATTTACATCCCGCCCATCAGCATAACAAGGCTCCCAGTTCTCCATGGCCTGTCCTGCCTTTCTGGATTTTACACTTTTTTCAGATGGCCCTTTTGACCGGGGGGAAGTGAGACTTCATTGTAGTGCAGATTTCCTTTGCAAGCTTGCTTGGTTGGCCAAAAAGGGCGTATGCGTTTTTTCCTGAATATATTCAGGAAAAAACGCATACGCCCTTTTTGGCCAAGTGCATCATTGTGGACGTTCTGCCTCTTTTCCTATGCTTTCAATGCAATTCCAGTCTACCTCCTGAAATCGGTTTCCTGCAATTCTGCCCCGCTTTCAAGTCCTCTTGGCAGCCTTACTTCAGTCTATTTTTGGACAATAGCTGTCATTTATAACTCTGCAGGTTTGTGAATTACAGTGCCCCAGAGCTCCTTTCTTCAACTCGCTTTCTTGTGACCTGGCCGCAACACCGCAGGATGGCTTCAGGCCCTAATCTGGTTCCGGCACGGCACGCTGAGCCTTTGGTTAATTCCTCTTCCTGGTGGGAAATGAGAGTTAAATTTGCCCGTCCAGACACCTCCAGCTAGTCTCTCATTGGTTCTCACTATTCCTTTTCATCTTCCGCAGAAATTGCAAACTGGGCCAAACAGGCGGTTAAAGGCGTTGACTTTTCAAGTGGGGAGAGTGTTAGTAAAGCGTCTGGAATGTTGCACCCGAGTACCAGGGGAGGAAAACTGAGACATATTTGAACACGTCTCCTGTTCACACGGTTGATCATACTCTGGGTTCCACATGCATGTTTTAGCTGAAGGAAGAATACCTTAAACCTGCAGAGTTGAGACCCGTGTAATGGGTACCATGCAATATGACTTCAAAGGGTCTTCATTTGCTCACCAAACCTCTCCAATCCTATCACTGCTGCGTTTATGCCCCTGTACACACGCTTGATTCTCTTTTGGAGACATAGCAATCCATAGGTTTTAAGATACTTACTAGTCAGGTACATTCTTAGGCATTTAATATGGGGTGTTGAGTCCATTTCGTTGAGCAAGGAGTAGCTCTTGTGTATTCCATATTTGGCTTAAGGAACTTTATCTGTGCTCATTTCAATCTCTGGTTTTATGCAGCACCCCAACTCACCTTTCCCCTTAAGCAAGCATAAGTTGGTTTTCTAAATTTGAGACCCTGTTCTGTTTTGGAATTCAGTTCCTGTGTAGCCAAGTTTACATTCCGTGTATTACTGATATCTTATGATGTTTCTTTTTCTGTGTGACTTATATCAGTTAGAATCATCGTACCTGAATCCACTCATTATGCTGCTATGGGCCTGATGACATAGATTTCATTGCTGAGTGATATTGCATTGTACGTAAGTACCACAAGTTCTTTATCCATTTTTCACTTTCTGTGATATTGAACTTGTACGGTAGTGAGGTTCTTGTAAACAGAGGCGTCCCAAACTTTGGGGTGGCTGTGTCTTTTTGATTTTCATTTCCCTAAGCTATAGGACCATAAGTGGAAGTGCCCTAGGCTCTGTTGCTTTGTTTTTTAGATGTTTCAGGAAACACCATACACTTCTCCCGAGTGTCTGTTGGCAATTTACATCCCGCCCATCAGCATAACAAGGCTCCCAGTTCTCCATGGCCTGTCCTGCCTTTCTGGATTTTACACTTTTTTCAGATGGCCCTTTTGACCGGGGGGAAGTGAGACTTCATTGTAGTGCAGATTTCCTTTGCAAGCTTGCTTGGTTGGCCAAAAAGGGCGTATGCGTTTTTTCCTGAATATATTCAGGAAAAAACGCATACGCCCTTTTTGGCCAAGTGCATCATTGTGGACGTTCTGCCTCTTTTCCTATGCTTTCAATGCAATTCCAGTCTACCTCCTGAAATCGGTTTCCTGCAATTCTGCCCCGCTTTCAAGTCCTCTTGGCAGCCTTACTTCAGTTTATTTTTTGACGATAGCTGTCATTTATAACTCTGCAGGTTTGTGAATTACAGTGCCCCTGAGCTCCTTTCTTCAACTCGCTGTCTTTTGAGCTGGCCGCAACACCGCAGGATGACTTCAGGCCCTAATCTAGTTCCGGCACGGCACGCTGAGCCTTTGGTTAATTCCTCTTCCTGGTGGGAAATGAGAGTTAAATTTGCCCGTCCAGACACCTCCAGCTAGTCTCTCATTTGTTCTCACTATTCCTGTTCATCTTCCGCAGAAATTGCAAACTGGGCCAAACAGGCGGTTAAAGGCGTTGACTCTTCAAGTGGGGAGAGTGTTAGTAAAGCGTCTGGAATGTTGCACCCGAGTACCAGGGGAGGAAAACTGAGACATATTTGAACACGTCTCCTGTTCACACAGTTGATCATACTCTGGGTTCCACATGCATGTTTTAGCTGAAGGAAGAATACCTTAAACCTGCAGAGTTGAGACCCGTGGAATGGGTACCATGCAATATGACTTCAAAGGGTCTTCATTTTCTCACCGAACCTCTCCAATCCTATCACTGCTGCGTTTATGCCCCTGTACACATGCTTGATTCTCTTTTGGAGACATAGCAATCCATAGGTTTTAAGATACTTACTAGTCAGGTACATTCTTAGGCGTTTAATATGGGGTGTTGAGTCCATTTCGTTGAGCAAGGAGTAGCTCTTGTCTATTCCATATTTGGCTTAAGGAACTTTATCTGTGCTCATTTCAATCTCTGGTTTTATGCAGCACCCCAACTCACCTTTCCCCTTAAGCAAGCATAAGTTGGTTTTCTAAATTTGAGACCCTGTTCTGTTTTGGAATTCAGTTCCTGTGTAGCCAAGTTTACATTCCGTGTATTAGTGATATCTTATGATGTTTCTTTTTCTGTGTGACTTATTTCAGTTAGAATCATCGTACCTGAATCCACTCATTATGCTGCTACGGGCCTGATGACATAGATTTCATTGCTGAGTGATATTGCATTGTACGTAAGTACCACAAGTTCTTTATCCATTTTTCACTTTCTGTGATATTGAACTTGTACGGTAGTGAGGTTCTTGTAAACAGAGGCGTCCCAAACTTTGGGGTGGCTGTGTCTTTTTGATTTTCATTTCCCTAAGCTATAGGACCATAAGTGGAAGTGCCCTAGGCTCTGTTGCTTTGTTTTTTAGATGTTTCAGGAAACACCATACACTTCTCCCGAGTGTCTGTTGGCAATTTACATCCCGCCCATCAGCATAACAAGGCTCCCAGTTCTCCATGGCCTGTCCTGCCTTTCTGGATTTTACACTTTTTTCAGATGGCCCTTTTGACCGGGGGGAAGTGAGACTTCATTGTAGTGCAGATTTCCTTTGCAAGCTTGCTTGGTTGGCCAAAAAGGGCGTATGCGTTTTTTCCTGAATATATTCAGGAAAAAACGCATACGCCCTTTTTGGCCAAGTGCATCATTGTGGACGTTCTGCCTCTTTTCCTATGCTTTCAATGCAATTCCAGTCTACCTCCTGAAATCGGTTTCCTGCAATTCTGCCCCGCTTTCAAGTCCTCTTGGCAGCCTTACTTCAGTCTATTTTTGGACAATAGCTGTCATTTATAACTCTGCAGGTTTGTGAATTACAGTGGCCCTGAGCTCCTTTCTTCAACTCGCTTTCTTGTAACCTGGCCGCAACACCGCAGGATGGCTTCAGGCCCTAATCTGGTTCCGGCACGGCACGCTTAGCCTTTGGTTAATTCCTCTTCCTGGTGGGAAATGAGAGTTAAATTTGCCCGTCCAGACACCTCCAGCTAGTCTCTCATTGGTTCTCACTATTCCTTTTCATCTTCCGCAGAAATTGCAAACTGGGCCAAACAGGAGGTTATAGGCACTGACTCTCCAAGTCAGGAGAGTGTTAGTAAAGCGTCTGGAATGTTGCACCCGAGTACCAGGGGAGGAAAACTGAGACATATTTGAACACGTCTCCTGTTCACATGGTTGATCATACTCTGGGTTCCACATGCATGTTTTAGCTGAAGGAAGAATACCTTAAACCTGCAGAGTTGAGACCCGTGTAATGGGTACCATGCAATATGACTTCAAAGGGTCTTCATTTGCTCACCGAACCTCTCCAATCCTATCACTGCTGCGTTTATGCCCCTGTACACACGCTTGATTCTCTTTTGGAGACATAGCAATCCATAGGTTTTAAGATACTTACTAGTCAGGTACATTCTTAGGCATTTAATATGCGGTGTTGAGTCCATTTCGTTGAGCAAGGAGTAGCTCTTGTCTATTCCATATTTGGCTTAAGGAACTTTATCTGTGCTCATTTCAATCTCTGGTTTTATGCAGCACCCCAACTCACCTTTCCCCTTAAGCAAGCATAAGTTGGTTTTCTAAATTTGAGACCCTGTTCTGTTTTGGAATTCAGTTCCTGTGTAGCCAAGTTTACATTCCGTGTATTAGTGATATCTTATGATGTTTCTTTTTCTGTGTGACTTATTTCAGTTAGAATCATCGTACCTGAATCCACTCATTATGCTGCTACGGGCCTGATGACATAGATTTCATTGCTGAGTGATACTGCATTGTACGTAAGTACCACAAGTTCTTTATCCATTTTTCACTTTCTGTGATATTGAACTTGTACGGTAAATGAGGTTCTTGTAAACAGAGGCGTCCCAAACTTTGGGGTGGCTGTGTCTTTTTGATTTTAATTTCCCTAAGCTATAGGACCATAAGTGGAAGTGCCCTAGGCTCTGTTGCTTTGTTTTTTAGATGTTTCAGGAAACACCATACACTTCTTCCCCAGTGTCTGTTGGCAATTTACATCCCGCCCATCAGCATAACAAGGCTCCCAGTTCTCTATGGCCTGTCCTGCCTTTCTGGATTTTACACTTTTTTCAGATGGCCCTTTTGACCAGGGGGAAGTGAGACTTCATTGTAGTGCAGATTTCCTTTGCAAGTTTACTTGGTTGGCCAAAAAGGGCGTATGCGTTTTTTCCTGAATATATTCAGGAAAAAACGCATACACCCTTTTTGGCCAAGTGCATCATTGTGGACGTTCTGCCTCTTTTCCTATGCTTTCAATGCAATTCCAGTCTACCTCCTGAAATCGGTTTCCTGCAATTCTGCCCCGCTTTCAAGTCCTCTTGGCAGCCTTACTTCAGTTTATTTTTTGACGATAGCTGTCATTTATAACTCTGCAGGTTTGTGAATTACAGTGCCCCTGAGCTCCTTTCTTCAACTCGCTGTCTTTTGAGCTGGCCGCAACACCGCAGGATGACTTCAGGCCCTAATCTAGTTCCGGCACGGCACGCTGAGTCTTTGGTTAATTCCTCTTCCTGGTGGGAAATGAGAGTTAAATTTGCCCGTCCAGACACCTCCAGGTAGTCTCTCATTTGTTCTCACTATTCCTGTTCATCTTCCGCAGAAATTGCAAACTGGGCCAAACAGGCGGTTAAAGGCGTTGACTCTTCAAGTGGGGAGAGTGTTAGTAAAGCGTCTGGAATGTTGCACCCGAGTACCAGGGGAGGAAAACTGAGACATATTTGAACACGTCTCCTGTTCCCACAGTTGATCATACTCTGGGTTCCACATGCATGTTTTAGCTGAAGGAAGAATACCTTAAACCTGCAGAGTTGAGACCCGTGTAATGGGTACCATGCAATATGACTTAAAAGGGTCTTCATTTGCTCACCGAACCTCTCCAATCCTATCACTGCTGCGTTTATGCCCCTGTACACACGCTTGATTCTCTTTTGGAGACATAGCAATCCATAGGTTTTAAGATACTTACTAGTCAGGTACATTCTTAGGCGTTTAATATGGGGTGTTGAGTCCATTTCGTTGAGCAAGGAGTAGCTCTTGTCTATTCCATATTTGGCTTAAGGAACTTTATCTGTGCTCATTTCAATCTCTGGTTTTATGCAGCACCCCAACTCACCTTTCCCCTTAAGCAAGCATAAGTTGGTTTTCTAAATTTGAGACCCTGTTCTGTTTTGGAATTCAGTTCCTGTGTAGCCAAGTTTACATTCCGTGTATTAGTGATATCTTATGATGTTTCTTTTTCTGTGTGACTTATTTCAGTTAGAATCATCGTACCTGAATCCACTCATTATGCTGCTATGGGCCTGATGACATAGATTTCATTGCTGAGTGATATTGCATTGTACGTAAGTACCACAAGTTCTTTATCCATTTTTCACTTTCTGTGATATTGAACTTGTACGGTAGTGAGGTTCTTGTAAACGGAGGCGTCCCAAACTTTGGGGTGGCTGTGTCTTTTTGATTTTCATTTCCCTAAGCTATAGGACCATAAGTGGAAGTGCCCTAGGCTCTGTTGCTTTGTTTTTTAGATGTTTCAGGAAACACCATACACTTCTCCCGAGTGTCTGTTGGCAATTTACATCCCGCCCATCAGCATAACAAGGCTCCCAGTTCTCCATGGCCTGTCCTGCCTTTCTGGATTTTACACTTTTTTCAGATGGCCCTTTTGACCCGGGGGAAGTGAGACTTCATTGTAGTGCAGATTTCCTTTGCAAGCTTGCTTGGTTGGCCAAAAAGGGCGTATGCGTTTTTTCCTGAATATATTCAGGAAAAAACGCATACGCCCTTTTTGGCCAAGTGCATCATTGTGGACGTTCTGCCTCTTTTCCTATGCTTTCAATGCAATTCCAGTCTACCTCCTGAAATTGGTTTCCTGCAATTCTGCCCCGCTTTCAAGTCCTCTTGGCAGCCTTACTTCAGTCTATTTTTGGACAATAGCTGTCATTTATAACTCTGCAGGTTTGTGAATTACAGTGCCCCTGAGCTCCTTTCTTCAACTCGCTTTCTTGTGACCTGGCCGCAACACCGCAGGATGGCTTCAGGTCCTAATCTGGTTCCGGCACGGCACGCTGAGCCTTTGGTTAATTCCTCTTCCTGGTGGGAAATGAGAGTTAAATTTGCCCGTCCAGACACCTCCAGCTAGTCTCTCATTGGTTCTCACTATTCCTTTTCATCTTCCGCAGAAATTGCAAACTGGGCCAAACAGGCGGTTAAAGGCGTTGACTCTTCAAGTGGGGAGAGTGTTAGTAAAGCGTCTGGAATGTTGCACCCGAGTACCAGGGGAGGAAAACTGAGACATATTTGAACACGTCTCCTGTTCACACGGTTGATCATACTCTGGGTTCCACATGCATGTTTTAGCTGAAGGAAGAATACCTTAAACCTGCAGAGTTGAGACCCGTGTAATGGGTACCATGCAATATGACTTCAAAGGGTCTTCATTTGCTCACCGAACCTCTCCAATCCTATCACTGCTGCGTTTATGCCCCAGTACACACGCTTGATTCTCTTTTGGAGACATAGCAATCCATAGGTTTTAAGATACTTACTAGTCAGGTACATTCTTAGGCGTTTAATATGGGGTGTTGAGTCCATTTCGTTGAGCAAGGAGTAGCTCTTGTCTATTCCATATTTGGCTTAAGGAACTTTATCTGTGCTCATTTCAATCTCTAGTTTTATGCAGCTCCCCAACTCACCTTTCCCCTTAAGCAAGCATAAGTTGGTTTTCTAAATTTGAGACCCTGTTCTGTTCTGTAATTCAGTTCCTGTGTAGCCAAGTTTACATTCCGTGTATTACTGATATCTTATGATGTTTCCTTTTCTGTGTGCCTTATTTCAGTTAGAATCATCATACCTGAATCCACTCATTGTGCTGCTAAGGGCCTGATGACACAGTTTCCATTGCTGAGTGATATTGCTTTGTAAGTAAATACCACAACTTCTTTATCCATTTTTCACTTTCTGCGATGTTGAACTTGTACTGTAAACGAGGTTCTTGTAAACAGAGCCGTTCCAAACTTTGGGGTGGCTGTGTCTTTTTGATTTTAATTTCCCTAAGCTATAGGACCATAAGTGGAAGTGCCCTAGGTTCTGTTGCTTTGTTTTTTAGATGTTTCAGGAAACACCTTACACTTCTCCCGAGTGGTTGTTGGCAATTTACATCCCGCCCGTCAGCATAACAAGGCTCCCAGTTCTCCATGGCCTGTCCTGCCTTTCTGGATTTTACACTTTTTTCAGATGGCCCTTTTGACCGGGGGAAGTGAGACTTCATTGTAGTGCAGATTTCCTTTGCAAGCTTGCTTGGTTGGCCAAAAAGGGCGTATACGTTTTTTCCTGAATATATTCAGGAAAAAACGCATACGCCCTTTTTGGCCAAGTGCATCATTGTGGACGTTCTGCCTTTTTTCCTATGCTTTCAATGCAATTCCAGTCTACCTCCTGAAATCGGTTTCCTGCAATTCTGCCCCGCTTTCAAGTCCTCTTGGCAGCCTTACTTCAGTATATTTTTAGACGATAGCTGTCATTTATAACTCTGCAGGTTTGTGAATTACAGTGCCCCTGAGCTCCTTTCTTCAACTCGCTTTCTTGTGAGCTGGCCACAACACCGCAGGATGTCTTCAGGCCCTAATCTGGTTCCGGCACGGCATGCTGAGCCTTTGGTTAATTCCTCTTCCTGGTGGGAAATGAGAGTTAAATTTGCCCGTCCAGACACCTCCAGCTAGCCTCTAATTGGTTCTCGCTATTCCTGTTCATCTTCCGCAGAAATTGCAAACTGGGCCAAACAGGAGGTTAAAGGGACTGACTCTCCAAGTCGGGAGAGTGTTAGTAAAGCGTCTGGAATGTTGCACCCGAATACCAGGGTACGAAAACTGAGACATATTTGAACACGTCTCCCGATCACATGGTTGATCATACTCTAGGTTCCACATGCATGTTTTAGCTGAAGGAAGAATACCTTAAACTTGGGTAGTTGAAACCCGTGGAATGGGTACCATGCAATATGACTTCAAAGGGTCTTCATTTGCTCACCGAACCTCTCCAATCCTATCACTGCTGCGTTTATACCCCTGTACACATGCTTGATTCTCTTTCGGAGACATAGCAATGCATAGGTTTTAAGATACTTACTAGTCAGGTACATTCTTAGGCGTTTAATATGCGGTGTTGAGTCCATTTCGTTGAGCAAGGAGTAGCTCTTGTCTATTCCATATTTGGCTTAAGGAACTTTATCTGTGCTCATTTCAATCTCTGGTTTTATGCAGCACCCCAACTCACCTTTACCCTTAAGCAAGCATAAGTTGGTTTTCTACATTTGAGACCCTGTTCTGTTCTGTAATTCAGTTCCTGTGTAGCCAAGTTTACATTCCGTGTATTACTGATATCTTATGATGTTTCTTTTTCTGTGTGACTTATTTCAGTTAGAATCATCATACCTGAATCCACTCATTGTGCTGCTAAGGGCCTGATGACACAGATTTCATTGCTGAGTGATATTGCTTTGTAAGTAAATACCACAACTTCTTTATCCATTTTTCACTTTCTGCGATGTTGAACTTGTACTGTAAACGAGGTTCTTGTAAACAGAGGCGTCCCAAACTTTGGGGTGGCTGTGTCTTTTTGATTTTAATTTCCCTAAGCTATAGGACCATAAGTGGAAGTGCCCTAGGCTCTGTTGCTTTGTTTTTTAGATGTTTCAGGAAACACCATACACTTCTCCCGAGTGGTTGTTGGCAATTGACATCCCGCCCATCAGCATAACAAGGCTCCCAGTTCTCCATGGCCTGTCCTGCCTTTCTGGATTTTACACTTTTTTCAGATGGCCCTTTTGACCGGGGGGAAGTGAGACTTCATTGTAGTGCAGATTTCCTTTGTAAGCTTGCTTGGTTGGCCAAAAAGGGCGTATGCGTTTTTTCCTGAATATATTCAGGAAAAAACGCATACGCCCTTTTTGGCCAAGTGCATCATTGTGGACGTTCTGCCTCTTTTCCTATGCTTTCAATGCAATTCCAGTCTACCTCCTGAAATCGGTTTCCTGCAATTCTGCCCCGCTTTCAAGTCCTCTTGGCAGCCTTACTTCAGTCTATTTTTGGAGGATAGCTGTCATTTATAACTCTGCAGGTTTGTGAATTACAGTGCCCCTGATCTCCTTTCTTCAACTCGCTTTCTTTTGAGCTGGCCGCAACAACGCAGGATGGCTTCAGGCCCTAATCTGGTTCCGGCACGGCACACTGAGCCTTTGGATATTTCCACTTCCTGGTGGGAAATGAGAGTTAAATTTGCCCGTCCAGACACCTCCAGCTAGCCTCTCATTGGTTCTCGCTATTCCTGTTCATCTTCCGCAGAAATTGCAAACTGGGCCAAACAGGAGGTTAAAGGCGCTGACTCTCCAAGTGGGGAGAGTCTTAGTAAAGCATCTGTTATGTTGCACCCGAGTACCAGGGGAGGAAAACTGAGACATATTTGAACACGTCTCCCGTTCACATGGTTGATCATACTTGGGTTCCACATGCATGTTTTAGCTGAAGGAAGAATACCTTAAACCTGGAGAGTTGAGACCCGTGTAATGGGTACCATGCAATATGACTTCAAAGGGTCTTCATTTGCTCACCGAACCTCTCCAATCCTATCACTGCTGTGTTTATGCCCCTGTACACATGCTTGATTCTCTTTCGGAGACATAGCAATCCGTAGGTTTTACGATACTTACTAGTCAGGTACATTCTTACGCGTTTAATATGCGGTGTTGAGTCCATTTCGTTGAGCAAGGAGTAGCTCTTGTCTATTCCATATTTGACTTAAGGAACTTTATCTGTGCTCATTTCAATCTCTGGTTTTATGCAGCACCCCAACTCACCTTTACCCTTAAGCAAGCATAAGTTGGTTTTCTAAATTTGAGACCCTGTTCTGTTCTGTAATTCAGTTCCTGTGTAGCCAAGTTTACATTCCGTGTATTACTGATATCTTATGATGTTTCTTTTTCTGTGTGACTTATTTCAGTTAGAATCATCATACCTGAACCCACTCATTGTGCTGCTAAGGGCCTGATGACATAGATTTCATTGCTGAGTGATATTGCTTTGTAAGTAAATACCACAACTTCTTTATCCATTTTTCACTTTCTGCGATGTTGAACTTCTACTGTGAACGAGGTTCTTATAAACAGAGGCGTCCCAAACTTTGGGGTGGCTGTGTCTTTTTGATTTTAATTTCCCTAAGCTATAGGACCATAAGTGGCAGTGCCCTAGGCTCTATTGCTTTGTTTTTTAGATGTTTTAGGAAACACCATACACTTCTCCCGAGTGTCTGTTGGCAATTTTCATCCCGCCGATCAGCATAACAAGGCTCCCAGTTCTCCATGGCCTGTCCTGCCTTTCTGGATTTTACACTTTTTTCAGATGGCCCTTTTGACCGGGGGGAAGTGAGACTTCATTGTAGTGCAGATTTCCTTTGCAAGCTTGCTTGGTTGGCCAAAAAGGGCGTATGCGTTTTTTCCTGAATATATTCAGGAAAAAACGCATACGCCCTTTTTGGCCAAGTGCATCATTGTGGACGTTCTGCCTCTTTTCCTATGCTTTCAATGCAATTCCAGTCTACCTCCTGAAATCGGTTTCCTGCAATTCTGCCCCACTTTCAAGTCCTCTTGGCAGCCTTACTTCAGTATATTTTTGGACGATAGCTGTCATTTATAACTCTGCAGGTTTGTGAATTACAGTGCCCCTGAGCTCCTTTCTTCAACTCGCTTTCTTTTGAGCTGGCCGCAACACCGCAGGATGGCTACAGGCCCTAATCTGGTTCCGGCCCGGCATGCTGAGCCTTTGGTTAATTCCTCTTCCTGGTGGGAAATTAGAGTTAAATTTGCCCGTCCAGACACCTCCAGCTAGCCTCTCATTGGTTCTCCCTATTCCTGTACATCTTCCGCTGAAATTGCAAACTGGGCCAAACAGGAGGTTAAAGGGACTGACTCTCGAAGTCGGGAGAGTGTTAGTAAAGCGTCTGGAATGTTGCACCCGAGTACCGGGGAGGAAAACTGAGACATATTTGAACACGTCTCCCATTCACATGGTTGATCATACTCTGGGTTCCACATGCATGTTTTAGCTGAAGGATGAATACCTTAAACCTGGAGAGTTGAGACCCGTGGAATGGGTACCATGCAATATGACTTCAAAGGGTCTTCATTTGCTCACCGAACCTCTCCAATCCTATCACTGCTGCGTTTATGCCCCTGTACACACGCTTGATTTTCTTTTGGAGACATAGCAATCCATAGGTTTTAAGATACTTTCTAGTCAGGTACATTCTTAGGCGTTTAATATGGGGTGTTGAGTCCATTTCGTTGAGCAAGGAGTAGCTCTTGTCTATTCCATATTTGGCTTAAGGAACTTTATCTGTGTTCATTTCAATCTCTGGTTTTATGCAGCACCCCAACTCACCTTCCCCGTTAAGCAATCATAAGTTGGTTTTCTAAACTTGAGACACTGTTCTGTTTTGTAATTCAGTTCATGTGTAGCCAAGTTCACATTCTGTGTATTAGTGACACCTTATGATGTTTCTTTTCTGTGTGACTTATTTCAGTTCGAATCATCATACCTGAATCCACTCATTATGCTGCTACGGGCCTGATGACATAGATTTCATTGCTTAGTGATATTGCATTGTACGTAAGTACCACAAGTTCTTTATCCATTTTTCACTTTCTGCGATATTGAACTTGTACGATAAATGAGGTTCTTGTAAACAGAGGCGTCCCAAACTTTGGGGTGGCTGTGTCTTTTTGATTTTAATTTCCCTAAGCTATAGGACCATAAGTGGAAGTGCCCTAGGCTCTGTTGCTTTGTTTTTTAGATGTTTCAGGAAACACCATACACTTCTCCAGAGTGTCTGTTGGCAATTTACATCCCGCCCATCAGCATAAGAAGGCTCCCAGTTCTCCATGGCCTGTCGTGCCTTTATGGATTTTACACTTTTTTCAGATGGCCCTTTTGACCAGGTGGAAGTGAGACTTCATTGTAGTGCAGATTTCCTTTGCAAGCTTGCTTGGTTGGCCAAAAAGTGCGTATGCGTTTTTTCCTGAATATATTCAGGAAAAAACACATGCGCCCTTTTTGGCCAAGTGCATCATTGTCGAGTTTCTGACTCTCTTCATATGTTTTCAATGCAATTCCAGTCTACCTCCTGAAATCGGTTTCTTGCAGTTCTGCCTTGCTTTCAATGCCTCTTCATAGCCTTACCTAAATATATTTTTTAAAAATAGTTGGCCTTTATAACTCTGCAGGTTTTTGAATTGCAGTGGCCCTTAGCTCCATTTTTTAGCTCTTATTTTTGTGGTCTTGCCCCGTAACCACAGGATTCCTTGAAGCCCTATTTTTCTTCTGGGGCACCTTGCTGTGCCTTTGGTTAATTCTTCTTACTGATGTGATATTAGAGTGACATGTGCCCATTGAAACCGCTACAGCTAGTTTCTCACTGGTTCCCCCTATTCCCATTCATCCTCTGCACTAACTGCAGACTGTGCGATACCAGAACTTAAAGGCATTGACTCCATGTGGGGATGTTGTTAGTAAAGCGGCTGGAATGTCGATCCGGAGCCCCAGGAGAGGAAAAATGAGGTGCGTTTTAGAAACCTTTCCCGATCATATGGTATACCAGTCGCTGGGTTTCCCAAGCATGGTTTAGCTGTAGGAAGATTCCCTTCAACCTGGAGTGTTGGGACCCTTGGACTGAGTAGCATTAAATATTGCATTAAACTTTCGGCAGTTGCTCACCAAAGCTCACCAATCCTGTCAGCCCCAAGTGTCCAGCCTTATGTCTTATCCAGCTGTGGGTTTATATGTGGTCAATCCAGGTTGCATCACAGCCCCTGAGCGAATTTTGTAAGAATTTTTCTCTCTTTCATTGTTTCAGCGTTTTGTTTTTAAAATTTATTTCTATAATGGGGTTTAGCTCCTTTTCACTGCTGTGTTTGTGCCGCTCTGCACACACTTGATTCCCTTATGGAGATATATCAATACATGGGTTTTAAGATTCTTATTCCTCAGATATATTTCTCTGCGGTGTATAGGGTGTGTTGAGATCAGTTCATTGAGCAAGGTGTAGATCTTGTCTAATACCTATTTGGTTTATTGAACGGTATCTGTGCTAATTTCAAACTCTGGTTTTATGCATCACCCCACCTCTCCTTTCCCCTTAAGCTGACATAAGTGTGTTTTCTAAATGTGAGACACTGTTCTGTTCTGTAATTCATTTCTTGTGCAGCCATATTTACCCTCCCTCTATAAGTGATATCTTATGATATGTTTCTTTTTCTGTTTGACTTATTTCAAGTAGTATTATCGGACCTAAATCCACTCTTTATCCTTCTACTAGCCTTATTACATTGATTTCATGGTGAAGAGATATTCCATTGTACATAAGTACCACATCTTCTTTATCCATTGTTCTCTTTCCTGGGATATTTAAGGTGTACTGAAGTTGAGGTTCTTGTAAACAGAGTAGCCCTAAACTGTGGTGTGCTTGTGTCTTGTTGATTTTTAGACTTCCCTAGATATACTCCCATGATTGGAAGAGTCCTATGCTCTGTAGCTCTGTTTTTTAGATGATTTAGGAACCACCATACACTTCTCCAGAGTGGCTCTCGGCAGTTCACACACTGCCCATCAGCGTATAAAGGCTCCCTGTTCTCCATGGCCTGTCCTGCATTTCTGGTTTTTACAATTTTTTAGGATGGCCCTTTTGACCGGTGGGAAGTGAGACTTCTTTGTTGTGCACATTTGCATTGCTTGCTTGCTTCGTTGCCCATAAAGTGCGTATGCGTTTTTTCCTGGATATAATCAGGAAAAAACGCATACGCCCTTTTGGGCCAACTGCATCATTGTCGAAATTCTGCCGCTTTTCATGTGCGTTAAAGACGAGTCCAATCTATCTCTTGAAATCTGTTTCTTGCAATTCTGTCTTGCATTCAGATCCTCTTCTTTGCCTTACCTCAACATATTTTTGGACGTTAGTTTTCATTTATAACTCTGCAGGTTTGTGAATTGCAGTGACCCTGAGCTCCATTTTTTAAGTTGCTCTTTTGTGAGCTGGCCTCAAACCCGCAGGATTGCTTCAGGCCCTATTTTGGCTCCGGCGAGGCAGGCTGAGCCTTTCTTTAATTCTTATTCTTAATGGGAAATTAGAGTGATATGTGCCCGTCCAAACCCCTACAACTCTTCTCTCATTGGTTCCCCCTCTTCCCGTTCATCCTCCTCACAATTTGCAAAATGTGTGAAACAGAAGTTTAAATGTGCTGATTCTCCAAGTGGGGAGATTCTAAGTAGCGTGGCTGGAATGGTGAACAGGAGCACCAGGAGAGGATAAATGAGGTGCATTTTAGACACATCTCCCGATCACATGGTGTACAGTCCTCTGGGTTTTCCATGCATGTTTTAGCTGTAGGAAGATCCCTTGAACCTGCAGATTTGGGACCCATTGAATGGGTACCAGGTAGTATTACTTTAAAGGGTGTGCATTTCCTCACCCAACCTCACATTTCTCTTAGCGCAAACAGTTTCCAGCCTTATGTCTCATCCTGCTGTGGGTCTAGATGTGTTCAATCCATGTTGCATCACCGTCCCTGAGGAAAAGTTGTAAGAGGTTTTCTCTGTCTCTCTGTCGTTTATTTTTTTCAATTTATTACTATATTGGTTACAGCTGATTTTCAAAGCTCTGTTTCTTGCTGCTGTACATCCACTTGATTCGCGTACAGAGAGACATCAATAAATTCTTTTTCAGATTCTTACCAGTCGTATATATTCTTTTCCGGTGACTTGAGTGTGCTGAGTGCAGTTCTTTTAGCTACCGTGTAGGCCTTGTTGATTATCAGTTTGGTATTTGGAATGGTATCTTTGCTAATTTCAACCTCCTGGATGATGCCTCACCCCTCCCCACCTTTCCCGTTTAGCAGCCTTATGCGTGTTTTCTACATATTTGACTATGTTTTTGTTTTGTAATTTATTTCATGTGTAGCCATTTTGGATTCCACCTTTAAGTGATATCTTATGATATGTGTCTTTTTCTTTTTGAATTCTGTCACTTAGAATGATCATACGTAACTCCTCCGGAGTTGTTACAACTGGCCATATTTCATTGATTTCCAGGCTGAATAATATTCCACTCTACCTAAGTACCACATCTCTATCCATTTTTTCCCTCCAGAGACATTTAAGTTATATCCTAGTCGAGGATCTTTTAAACAGAGAGGGGGTAAACATTGGGGTGCCTGTGTCCTCTCGATTTTTGTTTTTCCCAAGATATACGCCCATGAGTGCAAGTGCCCTATGCTCTGTAGCTCATTTTTTAGATGCTTTAGTAAACACAATACACTTCTCCAGAATGGCCGTTGGCAATATACATTTCCACTATAAGTCTCACAGGGCTCCCTCTTCTCGTTGCCCTGTCCTGCATTTCTGTTGTTTACGCTTTATGAGGATGGCTCTTCTGACTGATGCGAAGTGATATGTTTTGTAGTATTGACTTCCAGTGCCCACCTGTTTGGTTGGCTAAAAAAGTGTATGCCCTTTTCTTGAATATATACAGAAAAGAACGCATACACCCTTTTTGGCCAACTGCAATGTTGGCAATGTTCAGCTCCTTTTCTTGTGCTTAATGGCGAGTCCTTTCTACCTCCTCAAATCCCTTTCCTGCCATTCTCCCTTGCTTACAAGTCCTTTTCTCTGACTTTCCTCAAGACATTTTTCAGTGATGGATATTTTCAACTCTGCAGTTTTGTGAATTTTACTGCCCCTGAGTTCCATTGTTCAACTCGTGTTTATGGGAACTGGCCACAAAGCAGCGGGATTTCCTCAAGCCCTATACTGTTTCCATGGGCAACCCTAGCCTTTGGTCAATTCGTCTTCCTGATTGGAAATTAGAGTGACATGTGCCTGTCTGAACACCTAGGACTTGTCTCTCATTGTTCCTCATCCTTCCGCTTCATCCTCTGGACAAATTCCAAACTGTACACAACAGGATGTTGACAGTGCTGACATCTCCAAGTGGGGAGACTGTTAGTAAAGACGCTGGAGGGGTGAACCCGAGCACCAGGAGATGAGGAGATGAGATGCCTTTTCCAAACTCTTCCCGATCAGACGGTATACCATCCTCTGGGTGTGACAGACATGTTTTAGCAGTAGGAAGAGTCCCATTCATGTAAGGAGAACACCAGGGCTTTTTCAAAATCAGTGTCTCCCCGAAACCCAAACTGGGGAAGTTTTTAAGCTACAGCTACACATATGTTCATTAAGGGCCTTGGGAAGTAGGCAGAGTCCAAACTTTAGATGATTGAAGTCTTCAGGGTCAGAAGCACTCACCACCAGCTTCCCTTAGGCTACACTTTAACTGTCATTGATAGATGATGTCAATAAAAATATCTATTCTTTTTCAGATTATTTCCCCTTATAGGTTATTGCAAAATGTTGAGTGTAGTTCCCTGTGCTATACAGTAGTTCCTTGTTGATGATCTATTTTATACATAGCAGTGTGTATGTGTTCATTCCAAACTGTTAATTTATCCCTCCTCCCACCTTTCCCCTTTGGTAATAATAAATTATAAGATTTTATACTTCTCAGAAATGGGGGAGCTGAAAGAGAGGTATCATTTTCAATGGAAAAGCATTTAAAACAAGATTGAAGGTTTAACCAAGATTATTAGCTGTACATCCTTGGAAAGAAATCACTTCGTTTCTCTAATATTGACCTGACAAATAAGACAAACCTTTTCACTGAACTTGCTTATAAAAAGTGATGGAAATATCAAATGGAAGTGTTAAAAACATCTTATTTTACCCGAGCCTTATACACTGTTCTATGTTAACTACAGTTTGGCTCACACATCTGTTCATTGAGGTTACAATAGTCTCAATTTCTGTTACTGATCCTCCAGAGTGGACCCCAACAAGTGTCCCCCTGCCCAGTGTCATTGGGGCCAACAGATCGAGACTGAGTTTGGTTCACAAGCAAAGGAAACTTTATATTTTGATCAGAGAATGGAGAGGTGAGAGCATGCACTACCCCGTGGGCTGTGGGCTGGGCTGCTGTGTAGAGATCCTGTCAGAGTCAGTGGGAGGGAGGGAGGCGGCGGAGCTCTCGAGGGCCGGGTTGGCTGTAGCTCAGGCTCTATATCGTGGAGTCTGCACTGGGCCCCAGGAGCTGAGGTGTCGACCCAGCCATTCTGCACTAGGAAATCTGGTCTGAAGTGCCGGGTGTGGAACCTCTGCATGCGGGACCCTAGGAGCACGTGAAATTAGACAAAGCACAAAGGATAAAAAAGGTTAGACTTGACTTTATTGCCCAGATTCTATTTTTATCTCCCAGGGATTTTTAATGGGCTTTGCTGGGGACAAACCCCTCCTCTGCCTTTTGTCCCGTTCCTCATTCTTGGAGTGCTGAGGGTGCAGACCCTTCTTCTGTAACTGCTGAGTGCTGAGTTGGGAGCCCTCATACCCTGGGCCGAGGGTCAGAGCTTCTCCCCAGCAGCCTCCCGGTGACGTTGATTGTCCCCAGGACCCCTGCCTCCCTGCTCGTCCACCTGAGCACCAGCATTGGAAGTGTTATAGATTCTAATGACCTTTAAGGGTCCAGGAAAGAGATGTGCAGAGACGCTGTGGGGGCCGGTTTCACCCCGCCCCACATTTGTTCGGCCACCTTAGGCTGACCGTCTCTGCCAGCCTAGATGCTCTGACCAGTAGTCTGCGCTTTCTTCAATTAGGCCCCTGAATTAACGTACAAACAGCACCAGGTGTCAGAGCCCTGCCCGCTCAACTCCCAGACAGTCCAGGGTCAGTGGTGACCAAGGACCATGATGGCTACTGAGTCAACAGCCTTTTGAAGTAAACAGGAGTCCAGCCGGTCTTATTGGCCACCATCATCACGGTGTCTGTAGGCTTTTCTATGGTGACAGTGTGGTATACTGTTCCCCCGCCAAGATTATTAGCTCCCCTCTGGGTGCAGTAAGTCCTGCAAGCAGTAGTCTACTCTTTTGGGACACACTCTTGTTGTTTTATGAGAGAAACTCCAGGTCAAGTGATGTTCACACGAGTCGTCATGGTGCCCTGTTGCCCCCGGTTATCTCTCTGGATGTTGGAGTTGGAGGGCCTCCTCACTCGAGGTCGGTGTGCCCACGGAGCGAACCCTGCAACTTCAGGGCATGGTTGGTGGTTAGGATCACCACGTGGGGTCCTTTTCCCTTAGGAGGGAGGTGGCCTTTTGGGCTGCTGATTTCCAGGTTTTTAGATACCGCCAGTATCTTGGCCAGATGTGGCAGTGGGCCAAGCCCCTTAGTGACCGTAGTTTATCCTACCTGGATGGCATTCTTGCATTGTTCCATTTCAAGTGGTCCCAGTTTTTGCACTAATTCTCCAATGGCGATTCACCTTTCACCGGGAATGTAAAGGTCAAAGGGTTTAGCTAAATTAGGGAGTTCCAGGGCAAGGGTCTGAATTGACTGCTCTTTCCATTCTTGAAAGGCCACTTCTGGATTCTATTCAAAAGGATCATCATCTTTTCCTTTCAGTGTTTCATATAGAGGCCCAGCTAGTAGACTGTAGCTAGGGATCCAGAAGCAGCAAACCCTGGCCTCCCCAGGAACCCCTAAGCTGTCTTCTAGTTTTAGAAAGGGGTAAGGCTGAAAATGGTTTCTTCCCTTTCCTGGGATGGGCTTCTCTGACCTTCTGTGAGAATGAAGCCCAGGCAGGTCACCGCAGTCTGTGATATTTGAGCTTTTTCTTGGACAACTTCTATCCTTTATTGGCTTGGTAGTTCAGAGGCCTCCTTAGTAGGGCTGGTGATCAGAATGTCGTCTGCATATTGAAGGAGGGTTTCCTTTTCCAGAGGTAGAACTTTTAGGTCTTTAGCTAAGCTTTCCCCAAAGATGGTGTGGGAATTTTTGCACCCTTGGGGCCAGACGGCCCGGAAGTATTGTTTTAGTTGTATGTGGAGTCCTGCCACTCACAAGCCAAAATTTCTTGTGACTCTGGGACTAATGGAATACAAAAGAAGGCATCATTGAAGACTAATACAGAATACCATGTCCTGGTGGTTGGTAGAATGACCAGCAGGGTGTAGGAATTAGGAGCAACTGGAGGTATATCCTCGGTGGCTTCACTGACTGTCCTGACATCCTTTACCAGGTCCCCAGCAGCCCATGGGGCTCTCGTGGTCAGACCAATCCCAGAATATGGAGCTCACCTGGGCAGGTACCCCACCCCCACCCCAGCCCACGGGGCTCTCGTGGTCAGGCCCCTCCCAGGATACAGAGCTACCCTTGCAGGTACCGTGGCAGGGCTGGGCACACAGGAACCGTGCACATAGCCCTCATTGCAGAGCACCCCCAGCTCACCTGTCGCTCAGAGCTGACACAGAGCACCTCAGAGCAGGACTTGAACTAACAAACAGCAGCTGCGACAGGTCTGTGACCCTGGGCATCACTCCGTGAGGCCTCCCTCCACCTGGTCTTCCAGAGACTTCCACTGCACCCGGGGCACCAGGCCTCTGTCTCCAACCACCACCCACCCCTCCTCTCCCTGACTCCTGGGTTCCTCTCATTAGGAGAGGGTTTTCTTGAAGTTGTCTCCCACTCATGGGCCAGATAAAATGATTAGAAAACAAGCCAAAGCTGCAGCCCCTTGTCTATCCTGACTCTCAGGAGCCCACACCTGTTCCTTGGACCTGGCCGGTTCAGCAAGTTCCATTTTCTGCAACTGTGAGCCCCTGAGGGGTGATGATTGGCTGACCTGGGCAGCCTTACCGTGCCGGCCAGCCCTCCCCAGGTGTGCCTGGGTTGAGATCAATATAAATACCACTCCAGGCAGCAAGAGCCCCTGCAGCCATGCCTGACGCCATTTTCTCTGCCCTGTCAGCAGTCTCGGGGCTGGGCTGGTGGGAGGGAGTGAGAGGCCACGGCTTTGTGGGTGGCCCAGTGTGAGTGGGGCTCTGCTGGACTTTCTGCAGCAGTTGCCAGGCTGCCACCTGCTAAAGAAGAGGATGTGTCACCCATACCTGCTGCTGGAATTTCTCCCTGGGCAGAGGTGAGGAAGGAAAAAAGCAGTGGGGGCAGGGACAGGACGGGTATCTCAGGCAGGGAAATGGAAATCTTCCAGAAGAGCACCCAGGGCCAGGACCATCCTGGCTGGCCTGCAGGCACCAAGTCGGCCGGCATGCTGTCACTCGTGTGGCTCTATGGCCCTTCCTCTAGGCTTTCAAGTCCTTGTATATATTCAGGTGTTTTACCTGGGACGGGTGGGAATAGTTCAGCAGCAACTGGCCTGGGGCTCAGCTCACGTTTACTCACAGATGCCTCGGCACGGTGCCCCAGCTTTGCTATGAGGACGCTTGTTGCGTGGGGGCTGCTGGCTGAATGGGAGACGATTCCCCACCACTGACCAACTTCAGAATTGTTTACAACTGGAGCAAGTGCCCTGATACGGTTTTCCTCTGTGTAACTGGTGGGTTCTGTGTTTTTTTTCTCTTTTTCGTTTTTGGTTCAAGGTAGATTTTATTCCTCTTTTTTGTATTTACAGATATAAGCATGGAAATAATTTATTCATATAAATACATGTATGTGCAGGGAATAATTGTTTTTTCTGTTTTATTTTTTAAATTTTACTTCTTTTTAATTTTGAGTTTTATTTTATATTTTTATACAGCAGGTTCTTATTGGTTATCTATTTTATACATATAAATGTATACATGCCAATCCCAGTCTCTCAACTCCTCCCACCACCACCCCCCCAACAGCTTTCCCCCCTTGTTGTCCATACGTTTGTTGTCTACATCTGTTGCTCTATTTATGCCTTGCAAAATGGTTAATCTGTAGTTTTTCTAGGTTCCACATATATGCATGAATATACAAGATTTGTTTTTCTCTTTCTGACTTACTTCACTCTGTATGACAGTCTCTAGATCCATCGACGTCTCTACAAATGACCCAATTTCATTCCTTTTCATGGCTGAGTAATATTCCATTTTATATATGTACCACAGCTTTATGCATTCGTCTGTCTGTGGGCATTTAGGTTGCTTCCGTTACCTCGATATTGTAAATAGTGATGCAATGAACATTGCGGTGAATGACTCTTTTTGATTTATGGTTTTGTCTGGGTATATGTCCAGTACTGGGATTGCTGTATCCTATGGTAATTCTATTGTTAGTTTCTTAAGAAATTCCATATTGTTCTCCATAATGACTGTATCAATTTATATTCCCAACAATAGTGGAAGAGGGTTCCTTTTCTCCACACCCTTTCCAGCATTTTTTGTTTGTAGATTTTCAATGATGCCAATTCTACCAGGTGTGAGGTGATACCTCATTGTTGAATCCATTTCGTTGAGCAAGGGGTAGCTCTTGTCTATTACATATTTGGCTTATGGAACGGTATCTGTGCAAATTTCAAACTCTGCTTTTATGCAGCACCCCAACTCACCTTCCCCCTTAAGCAGGCATAAGTTGGTTTTCTAAACTTGAGACCCTGTTCTGTTTTGTAATTCAGTTCATGTGTAGCCAAGTTCACATTCCGTGTATTAGTGATACCTTATGATGTTTCTTTTTCTGTGTGACTTATTTCACTTAGAATCATCGTGCCTCAATCCACTCATTATGCTGGTACGGGCCTGGTGACATAGATTTCATTGCTGAGTGGTATTCTGTTGTACATAAGTACCGCAACTTCTTTATCCATTATTTGCTCTCTGGGATATTTAACTTGTGCCGTAGAAGAGATTCCTGTAAAAAGAGCCGTCCCAAATATTGGGGTTGCTGTGTCTTTTTGATATTAATTTCCCTAAGCTATAGGACCATAAGTGGAAGTGCCCTAGGCTCTGTTGCTTTGTTTCTTAGATGTTTCAGGAAACACCATACACTTCTCCCGAGTGGCTGTTGGCAATTTACATCCCGCCCATCAGCATAACAAGGCTCCCAGTTCTCCATGGCCTGTCCTGCCTTTCTGGATTTTACACTTTATTCTGATGGCCCTTTTGACCGGGGGGAAGTGAGACTTCATTGTAGTGCAGATTTCCTTTGCAAGCTTGCTTGGTTGGCCAAAAAGGGCGTATGCGTTTTTTCCTGAATATATTCAGGAAAAAACGCATACGCCCTTTTTGGCCTAGTGCATCACTGTGGACGTTCTGCCTCATTTCCTATGCTTGAAATGCAATTCCTGTCTACCTCCTGAAATCGGTTTCCTGCAATTCTGCCCCGCTTTCAAGTCCTCTTGGCAGCCTTACTTCAGTGTATTTTTGGACGATAGCTGTCATTTATAACTCTGCAGGTTTGTGAATTACAGTGCCCCTGAGCTCCTTTCTTCAACTCGCTTTCTTTTGAGCTGGCCGCAACACCGCAGGATGGCTTCAGGCCCTAATCTGGTTCCTGCACGGCACGCTGAGCCTTTGGTTAATTCCTCTTCCTGGTGGGAAATGAGAGTTAAATTTGCCCGTCCAGACACCTCCAGCTAGCCTCTCATTGGTTCTCGCTATTCCTGTTCATCTTTCACAGAAATTGCAAACTGGGCCAAACAGGAGGTTAAAGGGACTGACTTGCCAAGTGGGGAGAGTGTTAGTAAAGCGTCTGGAATGTTGCACCCGAGTACCAGGGTACGAAAACTGAGACATATTTGAACACGTCTCCCGATCACATGGTTGATCATACTCTAGGTTCCACATGCATGTTTTAGCTGAAGGAAGAATACCTTAAACCTGGGTAGTTGAAACCCGTGGAATGGGTACCATGCAATATGACTTCAAAGGGTCTTCATTTGCTCACGGACCTCTCCAATCCTATCACTGCTGCGTTTATGACCCTGTACACATGCTTGATTCTCTTTCGGAGACATAGCAATCCATAGGTTTTAAGATACTTACTAGTCAGGTACATTCTTAGACGTTTAATATGCGGTGTTGAGTCCATTTCGTTGAGCAAGGAGTAGCTCTTGTCTATTCCATATTTGGCTTAAGGAACTTTATCTGTGCTCATTTCAATCTCTGGTTTTATGCAGCACCCCAACTCACCTTTACCCTTAAGCAAGCATAAGTTGGTTTTCTAAATTTGAGACCCTGTTCTGTTCTGTAATTCAGTTCCTGTGTAGCCAAGTTTACATTCCGTGTATTACTGATATCTTATGATGTTTCTTTTTCTGTGTGACTTATTTCAGTTAGAATCATCATACCTGAATCCACTCATTGTGCTGCTAAGGGCCTGATGACATAGATTTAATTGCTGAGTGATATTGCTTTGTAAGTAAATACCACATCTTCTTTATCCATTTCTCACTTTCTGCGATGTTGAACTTGTAGTGTAAATGAGGTTCTTGTAAACAGAGGCGTCCCAAACTTTGGGGTGGCTGTGTCTTTTTGATTTTAATTTCCCTAAGCTATAGGACCATAAGTGGAAGTGCCCTACGCTCTGTTGCTTTGTTTTTTAGATGTTTCAGGAAACACCATACACTTCTCCCAAGTGTCTGTTGGCAATTAACATCCCGCCCATCAGCATAACAAGGCTCCCAGTTCTCCATGGCCTGTCCTGCCTTTCTGGATTTTACACTTTTTTCAGATGGCCCTTTTGACCGGGGGGAAGTGAGACTTCATTGTAGTGCAGATTTCCTTTGCAAGCTTGCTTGGTTGGCCAAAAAGGGCGTATGCGTTTTTTCCTGAATATATTCAGGTAAAAACGCATACGCCCTTTTTGGCCAAGTGCATCATTGTGGACGTTCTGCCTCTTTTCCTATGCTTTCAATGCAATTCCAGTCTACCTCCTGAAATCGGTTTCCTGCAATTCTGCCCCGCTTTCAAGTCCTCTTGGCAGCCTTACTTCAGTGTATTTTTGGACGATAGCTGTCATTTATAACTCTGCAGGTTTGTGAATTACAGTGCCCCTGAGCTCCTTTCTTCAACTCGCTTTCTTGTGAGCTGGCCGAAACACCGCAGGATGGCTTCAGGCCCTAATCTGGTTCCGGCACGGCACGCTGAGCCTTTGGTTAATTCCTCTTCCTGGTGGGAAATGAGAGTTAAATTTGCCCGTCCAGACACCTCCAGCTAGCCTCTCATTGGTTCTCCCTATTCCTGTTCATCTTCCGCAGAAATTGCAAACTGGGCCAAACAGAAGGTTAAAGGCGCTGACTCTCCAAGTGGGGAGAGTGTTAGTAAAGCGTCTGGAATGTTGCAGCCGAGTACCAGGGGAGGAAAACTGAGACATATTTGAACACGTCTCCCAATCACATGGTTGATCATACTCTGGGTTCCACATGCATGTTTTAGCTGAAGGAAGAATACCTAAAACCTGGGTAGTTGAATCACGTGGAATGGGTACCATGCAATATGACTTCAAAGGGTCTTCATTTGCTCACCGAAGCTCTCCAATCCTATCACTGCTGCGTTTATGCCCCTGTACACATGCTTGATTCTCTTTCGGAGACATAGCAATCCATAGGTTTTAAGATACTTACTAGTCAGTTACATTCTTAGGCGTTTAATATGGGGTGTTGAGTCCATTTCGTTGAGCAAGGAGTAGCTCTTGTCTATTCCATATTTGACTTAAGGAACTTTATCTGTGCTCATTTCAATCTCTGGTTTTATGCAGCACCCCAACTCACCTTTACCCTTAAGCAAGAATAAGTTGGTTTTCTAAATTTGAGACCCTGTTCTGTTCTGTAGTTCAGTTCCTGTGTAGCCAAGTTTACATTCCGTGTATTACTGATATCTTATGATGTTTCTTTTTCTGTGTGACTTACTTCAGTTAGAATCATCATACCTGAATCCACTCATTGTGCTGCTAAGGGCCTGATGACACAGATTTCATTGCTGAGTGATATTGCTTTGTAAGTAAATACCACAACTTCTTTATCCATTTTTCACTTTCTACGATGTTGAACTTGTACTGTAAACGAGGTTCTTGTAAACCGAGCCGTTCCAAACTTTGGGGTGGCTGTGTTTTTTTGATTTTAATTTCCCTAAGCTATAGGACCATAAGTGGAAGTGCCCTAGGTTCTGTTGCTTTGTTTTTTAGATGTTTCAGGAAACACCATACACTTCTCCTGAGTGTCTGTTGGCAATTTACATCCCGCCCATCAGCATAACAAGGCTCCCAGTTCTCCATGGCCTGTCCTGCCTTTCTGGATTTTACACTTTTTTCAGATGGCCCTTTTGACCGGGGGGAAGTGAGACTTCATTGTAATGCAGATTTCCTTTGCAAGCTTGCTTGGTTGGCCAAAAAGGGCGTATGCGTTTTTTCCTGAATATATTCAGGAAAAAACGCATACGCCCTTTTTGGCCAAGTGCATCATTGTGGACGTTCTGCCTCTTTTCTTATGCTTTCAATGCAATTCCAGTCTACCTCCTGAAATCGGTTTCCTGCAATTCTGCCCCGCTTTCAAGTCCTCTTGGCAGCCTTACTTCAGTCTATTTTTGGACGATAGCTGTCATTTATAACTCTGCAGGTTTGTGAATTACAGTGCCCCTGAGCTCCTTTCTTCAACTCGCTTTCTTTTGAGCTGGCCGCAACACTGCAGGATGGCTTCAGGCCCTAATCTGGTTCCGGTACGGCACGATGAGCCTTTGGTGATTTCCTCTTCCTGGTGGGAAATGAGAGTTAAATTTGCCCGTCCAGACACCTCCAGCTAGCCTCTCATTGGTTCTCACTATTCCTGTTCATCTTCCGCAGAAATTGCAAACTGGGCCAAACAGGAGGATAAAGGCGCTGACTCTCCAAGTGGGGAGAGTGTTAGTAAAGCGTCTGGAATGTTGCACCCGAGTACCAGGGGAGGAAAACTGAGACATATTTGAACACGTCTCCCAATCACATGGTTGATCATGCTCTGGGTTCCACATGCATGTTTTAGCTGAAGGAAGAATACCTAAAACCTGGGTAGTTGAAACCCGTGGAATGGGTACCATGCAATATGACTTCAAAGGGTCTTCATTTGCTCACCGAACCTCTCCAATCCTATCACTGATGCGTTTATGCCCCTGTACACATGCTTGATTCTCTTTCGGAGACATAGCAATCCCTAGGTTTTAAGATAATTACTAGTCAGGTACATTCTTAGGCGTTTAATATGCGGTGTTGAGTCCATTTCGTTGAGCAAGGAGTAGCTCTTGTCTATTCCATATTTGGCTTAAGGAACTTTATCTGTGCTCATTTCAATCTCTGGTTTTATGCAGCACCCCAACTCACCTTTCCCCTTAAGCAAGCATAAGTTGGTTTTCTAAATTTGAGACCCTGTTCTGTTCTGTAATTCAGTTCCTGTGTAGCCAAGTTTCCATTCCGTGTATTACTGATATCTTATGATGTTTCTTTTTCTGTGTGACTTATTTCAGTTAGAATCATCATACCTGAATCCACTCATTGTGCTGCTAAGGGCCTGATGACACAGATTTCATTGCTGAGTGATATTGCTTTGTAAGTAAATACCACAACTTCTTTATCCATTTTTCACTTTCTGCGATGTTGAACTTGTACTGTAAACGAGGTTCTTGTAAACAGAGCCGTTCGAAACTTTGGGGTGGCTGTGTCTTTTTGATTTTAATTTCCCTAAGCTATAGGACCATAAGTGGAAGTGCCCTAGGTTCTGTTGCTTTGTTTTTTAGATGTTTCAGGAAACACCATACACTTCTCCCGTGTGGTTGTTGGCAATTTACATCCCGCCCATCAGCATAACAAGGCTCCCAGTTCTCCATGGCCTGTCCTGCCTTTCTGGATTTTACACTTTTTTCAGATGGCCCTTTTGACCGGGGGGAAGTGAGACTTCATTGTAGTGCAGATTTCTTTTGCAAGCTTGCTTGGTTGGCCAAAAAGGGCGTATGCGTTTTTTCCTGAATATATTCAGGAAAAAACGCATACGCCCTTTTTGGCCAAGTGCATCATTGTGGACGTTCTGCCTCTTTTCCTATGCTTTCAATGCAATTCCAGTCTACCTCCTGAAATCGGTTTCCTGCAATTCTGCCCTGCTTTCAAGTCCTCTTGGCAGCCTTACTTCAGTCTATTTTTGGACGATAGCTGTCATTTATAACTCTGCAGGTTTGTGAATTACAGTGCCCCTGAGCTCCTTTCTTCAACTCGCTTTCTTGTGAGCTGGCCGAAACACCGCAGGATGGCTTCAGGCCCTAATCTGGTTCCGGCACGGCACGCTGAGCCTTTGGTTAATTCCTCCTCCTGGTGGGAAATGAGAGTTAAATTTGCCCGTCCAGACACCTCCAGCTAGTCTCTCATTGGTTCTCGCTATTCCTGTTCATCTTCCGCAGAAATTGCAAACTGGGCGAAACAAGAGGTTAAAGGGACTGACTCTCCAAGTCGTGAGAGTGTTAGTAAAGCGTCTGGAATGTTGCACCCGAGTACCAGGGGAGGAAAACTGACACATATTTGAACACGTCTCCCGATCACATGGTTGATCATACTCTAGGTTCCACATGCATGTTTTAGCTGAAGGAAGAATACCTTAAACCTGGGTAGTTGAGACCCGTGGAATGGGTACCATGCAATATGACTTCAAAGGGTCTTCATTTGCTCACCGAACCTCTCCAATCCTATCACTGCTGCGTTTATGCCCCTGTACACATGCTTGATTCTCTTTCGGAGACATAGCAATCCATAGGTTTTAAAATACTTACTAGTCAGGTACATTCTTAGGCCTTTAATATGCGGTGTTGAGTCCATTTCGTTGAGCAAGGAGTAGCTCTTGTCTATTCCATATTTGGCTTAAGGAACTTTATCTGTGCTCATTTCAATCTCTGGTTTTATGCAGCACCCCAACTCACCTTTCCCCTTAAGCAAGCATAAGTTGGTTTTCTAAATTTGAGACCCTGTTCTGTTTTGGAATGCAGTTCCTGTGTAGCCAAGTTTACATTCCGTGTATTAGTGATATCTTATGATGTTTCTTTTTCTGTGTGACTTATTTCAGTTAGAATCATCGTACCTGAATCCACTCATTATGCTGCTACGGGCCTGATGACATAGATTTCATTGCTGAGTGATACTGCATTGTACGTAAGTACCACAAGTTCTTTATCCATTTTTCACTTTCTATGATATTGAACTTGTACGGTAAACGAGGTTCTTGTAAACGGAGGCGTCCCAAACTTTGGGGTGGCTGTGTCTTTTTGATTTTACTTTCCCTAAGCTATAGGACCATAAGTGGCAGTGCCCTAGGCTCTGTTGCTTTGTTTTTTCGATGTTTCAGGAAACACCATACACTTCTCCCGAGTGGTTGTTGGCAATTTCCATCCCGCCCATCAGCATAACAAGGCTCCCAGTTCTCCATGGCCTGTCCTGCCTTTCTGGATTTTACACTTTTTTCAGATGGCCCTTTTGACCGGGGGGAAGTGAGACTTCATTTTAGTGCAGATTTCCTTTGCAAGCTTGCTTGGTTGGCCAAAAAGTGCGTATGCGTTTTTTCCTGAATATATTCAGGAAAAAACGCATACGCCCTTTTGGCCAAGTGCATCATTGTGGACGTTCTGCCTCTTTTCCTATGCTTTCAATGCAATTCCAGTCTACCTCCTGAAATCGGTTTCCTGCAATTCTGCCCCGCTTTCAAGTCCTCTTGGCAGCCTTACTTCAGTCTATTTTTGGACGATAGCTGTCATTTATAACTCTGCAGGTTTGTGAATTACAGTGCCCCTGAGCTCCTTTCTTCAACTCGCTTTCTTGTGACCTGGCCGCAACACCGCAGGATGGCTTCAGGCCCTAATCTGGTTCTGGCACGGCACGCTGAGCCTTTGGTTATTTCCTCCTCCTGGTGGGAAATGAGAGTTAAATTTGCCCGTCCAGACACCTCCAGCTAGCCTCTCATTGGTTCTCGCTATTCCTGTTCATCTTCCGCAGAAATTGCAAACTGGGCCAAACAGGAGGTTAAAGGCGCTGACTCTCCAAGTGGGGAGAGTGTTAGTAAAGCGTCTGGAATGTTGCACCTGAGTACCAGGGGAGGAAAACTGAGACATATTTGAACACGTCTCCTGTTCACATGGTTGATCATACTCTGGGTTCCACATGCATGTTTTAGCTGAAGGAAGAATACCTAAAACCTGGGTAGTTGAAACCCGTGGAATGGGTACCATGCAATATGATTTCAAAGGGTCTTCATTTGCTCACCGAACCTCTCCAATCCTATCACTGCTGCGTTTATGCCCCTGTACACATGCTTGATTCTCTTTCGGAGACATAGCAATCTATAGGTTTTAAGATACTTACTAGTCAGGTACATTCTTAGGCGTTTAATATGCGGTGTTGAGTCCATTTCGTTGGGCAAGGAGTAGCTCTTGTCTATTCCATATTTGGCTTAACGAACTTTATCTGTGCTCATTTCAATCTCTGGTTTTATACAGCACCCCAACTCACCTTTACCCTTAAGCAAGCATAAGTTGGTTTTCTAAATTTGAGACCCTGTTCTGTTTTGGAATGCAGTTCCTGTGTAGCCAAGTTTACATTCCGTGTATTACTGATATCTTATGATGTTTCTTTTTCTGTGTGACTTATTTCAGTTAGAATCATCATACCTGAATCCACTCATTGTGCTGCTAAGGGCCTTATGACACAGATTTCATTGCTGAGTGATATTGCTTTGTAAGTAAATACCACAACTTCTTTATCCATTTTTCACTTTCTGCGATGTTGAACTTGTACTGTAAACGAGGTTCTTGTAAACAGAGCCGTTCCAAACTTTGGGGTGGCTGTGTCTTTTTGATTTTAATTTCCCTAAGCTATAGGACCATAAGTGGAAGTGCCCTAGGTTCTGTTGCTTTGTTTTTTAGATGTTTCAGGAAACACCATACACTTCTCCCGAGTGGTTGTTGGCAATTTACATCCCGCCCATCAGCATAACAAGGCTCCCAGTTCTCCATGGCCTGTCCTGCCTTTCTGGATTTTACACTTTTTTCAGATGGCCCTTTTGACCGGGGGGAAGTGAGACTTCATTGTAGTGCAGATTTCCTTTGCAAGCTTGCTTGGTTGGCCAAAAAGGGCGTATGCGTTTTTTCCTGAATATATTCAGGAAAAAACGCATACGCCCTTTTTGGCCAAGTGCATCATTGTGGACGTTCTGCCTCTTTTTCTATGCTTTCAATGCAATTCCAGTCTACCTCCTGAAATCGGTTTCCTGCAATTCTGCCCCGCTTTCAAGTCCTCTTGGCAGCCTTACTTCAGTTTATTTTTGGACGATAGCTGTCATTTATAACTCTGCAGGTTTGTGAATTACAGTGCCCCTGAGCTCCTTTCTTCAACTCGCTTTCTTTTGAGCTGGCCGCAACACCACAGGATGGCTTCAGGCCCTAATCTGGTTCCGGTAAGGCACGCTGAGCCTTTGGTTATTTCCTCTTCCTGGTGGGAAATGAGAGTTAAATTTGCCCGTCCAGACACCTCCAGCTAGACTCTCATTGGTTCTCGCTATTCCTGTTCATCTTCCGCAGAAATTGCAAACTGTGCCAAACAGGAGGTTAAGGGCGCTGACTCTCCAAGTGGGGAGAGTGTTAGTAAAGCGTCTGGAATGTTGCACCCGAGTACCAGGGGAGGAAAACTGAGACATATTTGAACACGTCTCCCGATCACATGGTTGATCATACTCTGGGTTCCACATGCATGTTTTAGCTGAAGGAAGAATACCTAAAACCTGGGTAGTTGAAACCCGTGGAATGGGTACCATGCAATATGACTTCAAAGGGTCTTCATTTGCTCACCGAACCTCTCCAATCCTATCACTGCTGCGTTTATGCCCCTGTACACATGCTTGATTCTCTTTCGGAGACATAGCAATCCATAGGTTTTAAGATACTTACTAGTCAGGTACATTCTTAGGCGTTTAATATGGGGTGTTGAGTCCATTTCGTTGAGCAAGGAGTAGCTCTTGTCTATTCCATATTTGGCTTAAGGAACTTTATCTGTGCTCATTTCAATCTCTGGTTTTATGCAGCACCCCAACTCACCTTTAACCTTAAGCAAGAATAAGTAGGTTTTCTAAATTTGAGACCCTGTTCTGTTCTGTAATTCAGTTCCTGTGTAGCCAAGTTTACATTCCGTGTATTACTGATATCTTATGATGTTTCTTTTTCTGTGTGACTTATTTCAGTTAGAATCATCATACCTGAATCCACTCATTGTGCTGCTAAGGGCCTGATGACACAGATTTCATTGCTGAGTGATATTGCTTTGTAAGTAAATACCACAACTTCTTTATCCATTTTTCACTTTCTGCGATGTTGAACTTGTACTGTAAACGAGGTTCTTGTAAACAGAGGCGTCCCAAACTTTGGGGTGGCTGTGTCTTTTTGATTTTAATTTCCCTAAGCTATAGGACCATAAGTGGAAGTGCCCTAGGTTCTGTTGCTTTGTTTTTTAGATGTTTCAGGAAACACCATACACTTCTCCCGAGTGGTTGTTGGCAATTCACATCCCGCCCATCAGCATAACAAGGCTCCCAGTTCTCCATGGCCTGTCCTGCCTTTCTGGATTTTGCACTTTTTTCAGATGGCCCTTTTGACCGGGGGGAAGTGAGACTTCATTGTAGTGCAGATTTCCTTTGCAAGCTTGCTTGGTTGGCCAAAAAGGGCGTATGCGTTTTTTCCTGAATATATTCAGGACAAAACGCATACGCCCTTTTTGGCCAAGTGCATCATTGTGGACGTTCTGCCTCTTTTCCTATGCTTTCAATGCAATTCCAGTCTACCTCCTGAAATCGGTTTCCTGCAATTCTGCCCCGCTTTCAAGTCCTCTTGGCAGCCTTACTTCAGTCTATTTTTGGAGGATAGCTGTCATTTATAACTCTGCAGGTTTGTGAATTACAGTGCCCCTGAGCTCCTTTCTTCAACTCGCTTTCTTTTGAGCTGGCCGCAACACCGCAGGATGGCTTCAGGCCCTAATCTGGTTCCGGTACGGCACGCTGAGCCTTTGGTTATTTCCTCTTCCTGGTGGGAAATGAGAGTTAAATTTGCCCGTCCAGACACCTCCAGCTAGCCTCTCATTGGTTCTCGCTATTCCTGTTCATCTTCCGCAGAAATTGCAAACTGGGCCAAACAGGAGGTTAAAGGCGCTGACTCTCCAAGTGGGGAGAGTGTTAGTAAAGCGTCTGGAATGTTGCACCCGAGTACCAGGGGAGGAAAACTGAGACATATTTGAACACGTCTCCCGTTCACATGGTTGATCATACTCTGGGTTCCACATGCATGTTTTAGCTGAAGGAAGAATCCCTTAAACCTGGAGAGTTGAGACCCGTGTAATGGGTACCATGCAATATGACTTCAAAGGGTCTTCATTTGCTCACCGAACCTCTCCAATCCTATCACTGCTGTGTTTATGCCCCTGTACACATGCTTGATTCTCTTTCGGAGACATAGCAATCCATAGGTTTTAACATACTTACTAGTCAGGTACATTCTTAGGCGTTTAATATGCGGTGTTGAGTCCATTTCGTTGAGCAAGGAGTAGCTCTTGTCTATTCCATATTTGACTTAAGGAACTTTATCTGTGCTCATTTCAATCTCTGGTTTTATGCAGCACCCCAACTCACCTTTAACCTTAAGCAAGCATAAGTTGGTTTTCTAAATTTGAGACCCTGTTCTGTTCTGTAATTCAGTTCCTGTGTAGCCAAGTTTACATTCCGTGTATTACAGATATCTTATGATGTTTCTTTTTCTGTGTGACTTACTTCAGTTAGAATCATCATACCTGAATCCAGTCATTGTGCTGCTAAGGGCCTGATGACACAGATTTCATTGCTGAGTGATATTGCTTTGTAAGTAAATACCACAACTTCTTTATCCATTTTTCACTTTCTGCGATGTTGAACTTGTACTGTAAACGAGGTTCTTGTAAACAGAGCCGTTCCAAACTTTGGGGTGGCTGTGTCTTTTTGATTTTAATTTCCCTAACTATAGGACCATAAGTGGAAGTGCCCTAGGTTCTGTTGCTTTGTTTTTTAGATGTTTCAGGAAACACCATACACTTCTCCCGAGTGGTTGTTGGCAATTTCCATCCCGCCCATCAGCATAACAAGGCTCCCAGTTCTCCATGGCCTGTCCTGCCTTTCTGGATTTTACACTTTTTTCAGATGGCCCTTTTGACCGGGGGGAAGTGAGACTTCATTGTAGTGCAGATTTCCTTTGCAAGCTTGCTTGGTTGGCCAAAAAGGGCGTATGCGTTTTTTCCTGAATATATTCAGGAAAAAACGCATACGCCCTTCTTGGCCAAGTGCATCATTGTGGACGTTCTGCCTCTTTTCCTATGCTTTCAATGCAATTCCAGTCTACCTCCTGAAATCGGTTTCCTGCAATTCTGCCCCGCTTTCAAGTCCTCTTGGCAGCCTTACTTCAGTCTATTTTTGGACGATAGCTGTCATTTATAACTCTGCAGGTTTGTGAATTACAGTGTCCCTGAGCTCCTTTCTTCAACTCGCTTTCTTGTGACCTGGCCGCAACACCGCAGGATGGCTTCAGGCCCTAATCTGGTTCCGGCACGGCACGCTGAGCCTTTGGTTATTTCCTCTTCCTGGTGGGAAATGAGAGTTAAATTTGCCCGTCCAGACACCTCCAGCTAGTCTCTCATTGGTTCTCGCTATTCCTGTTCATCTTCCGCAGAAATTGCAAACTGGGCCAAACAGGAGGTTAAAGGCGCTGACTCTCCAAGTGGGGAGAGTGTTAGTAAAGCGTCTGGAATGTTGCACCCGAGTACCAGGGGAGGAAAACTGAGACATATTTGAACACGTCTCCCGTTCACATGGTTGATCATACTTGGGTTCCACATGCATGTTTTAGCTGAAGGAAGAATACCTTAAACCTGGAGAGTTGAGACCCGTGTAATGGGTCCATGCAATATGACTTCAAAGGGTCTTCATTTGCTCACCGAATCTCTCCAATCCTATCACTGCTGCGTTTATGCCCCTGTACACATGCTTGATTCTCTTTTGGAGACATAGCAATCCATAGGTTTTACGATACTTACTAGTCAGGTACATTCTTAGGCGTTTAATATGCGGTGTTGAGTCCATTTCGTTGAGCAAGGAGTAGCTCTTGTCTATTCCATATTTGACTTAAGGAACTTTATCTGTGCTCATTTCAATCTCTGGTTTTATGCAGCACCCCAACTCACCTTTACCCTTAAGCAAGCATAAGTTGGTTTTCTAAATTTGAGACCCTGTTCTGTTCTGTAATTCAGTTCCTGTGTAGCCAAGTTTACATTCCGTGTATTAGTGATATCTTATGATGTTTCTTTTTCTGTGTGACTTAGTTCAGTTAGAATCATCATACCTGAATCCACTCATTGTGATGCTAAGGGCCTGATGACACAGATTTCATTGCTGAGTGATATTGCTTTGTAAGTAAATACCACAACTTTATCCATTTTTCACTTTCTGCGATGTTGAACTTGTACTGTAAACGAGGTTCTTGTAAACAGAGGCATCCCAAACTTTGGGGTGGCTTTGTCTTTTTCATTTTAATTTCCCTAAGCTATAGGACCATAAGTGGCAGTTCCCTAGGTTCTGTTGCTTTGTTTTTTAGATGTTTCAGGAAACACCATACACTTCTCCCGAGTGTCTGTTGGCAATTTACATCCCGCCCATCAGCATAACAAGGCTCCCAGTTCTCCATGGCCTGTCCTGCCTTTCTGGATTTTACACTTTTTTCAGATGGCCCTTTTGACCGGGGGGAAGTGAGACTTCATTGTAGTGCAGATTTCCTTTGCAAGCTTGCTTGGTTGGCCAAAAAGGGCGTATGCGTTTTTTCCTGAATATATTCAGGAAAAAACGCATACGCCCTTTTTGGCCAAGTGCATCATTGTGGACGTTCTGCCTCTTTTCCTATGCTTTCAATGCAATTCCAGTCTACCTCCTGAAATCGGTTTCCTGCAATTCTGCCCCGCTTTCAAGTCCTCTTGGCAGCCTTACTTCAGTCTATTTTTGGACGATAGCTGTCATTTATAACTCTGCAGGTTTGTGAATTACAGTGCCCCTGAGCTCCTTTCTTCAACTCGCTTTCTTGTGACCTGGCCGCAACACCGCAGGATGGCTTCAGGGCTAATCTGGTTCCGGCCCGGCATGCTGAGCCTTTGGTTAATTCCTCTTCCTGGTGGGAAATGAGAGTTAAATTTGCCCGTCCAGACACCTCCAGCTAGCCTCTCATTGGTTCTCGCTATTCCTGTTCATCTTCCGCAGAAATTGCAAACTGGGCCAAACAGGAGGTTAAAGGGACTGACTCTCCAAGTGGGGAGAGTGTTAGTAAAGCGTCTGGAATGTTGCACCCGAGTACCAGGGGAGGAAAACTGAGACATATTTGAACACGTCTCCCGATCACATGGTTGATCATACTCTAGGTTCCACATGCATGTTTTAGCTGAAGGAAGAATACCTTAAAACTGGAGAGTTGAGACCCGTGGAATGGGTACCATGCAATATGACTTCAAAGGGTCTTCATTTGCTCACCGAACCTCTCCAATCCTATCACTGCTGCGTTTATGCCCCTGTACACATGCTTGATTCTCTTTCGGAGACATAGCAATTCTTAGGTTTTAAGATACTTACAAGTCAGGTACATTCTTAGGCGTTTAATATGCGGTGTTGAGTCCATTTCGTTGAGCAAGGAGTAGCTCTTGTCTATTCCATATTTGACTTAAGGAACTTTATCTGTGCTCATTTCAATCTCTGGTTTTATGCAGCACCCCAACTCACCTTTAACCTTAAGCAAGCATAAGTTGGTTTTCTAAATTTGAGACCCTGTTCTGTTCTGTAATTCAGTTCCTGTATAGCCAAGTTTACATTCCGTGTATTACTGATATCTTATGATGTTTCTTTTTCTGTGTGACTTACTTCAGTTAGAATCATCATACCTGAATCCACTCATTGTGCTGCTAAGGGCCTGATGACACAGATTTCATTGCTGAGTGATATTGCTTTGTAAGTAAATACCACAACTTCTTTATCCATTTTTCACTTTCTGCGATGTTGAACTAGTATTGTAAACGAGGTTCTTGTAAACAGAGCCGTTCCAAACTTTGGGGTGGCTGTGTCTTTTTGATTTTAATTTCCCTAAGCTATAGGACCATAAGTGGAAGTGCCCTAGGCTCTGTTGCTTTGTTTTTTAGATGTTTCAGGAAACACCATACACTTCTCCCTAGTGGTTGTTGGCAATTTACATCCCGCCCATCAGCATAACAAGGCTCCCAGTTCTCCATGGCCTGTCCTGCCTTTCTGGATTTTACACCTTTTTCAGATGGCCCTTTTGACCGGGGGGAAGTGAGACTTCATTGTAGTGCAGATTTCCTTTGCAAGCTTGCTTGGTTGGCCAAAAAGGGCGTATGCGTTTTTTCCTGAATATATTCAGGAAAAAACGCATACGCCCTTTTTGGCCAAGTGCATCATTGTGGACGTTCTGCCTCTTTTCCTATGCTTTCAATGCAATTCCAGTCTACCTCCTGAAATCGGTTTCCTGCAATTCTGCCCCGCTTTCAAGTCCTCTTGGCAGCCTTACTTCAGTCTATTTTTGGACGATAGCTGTCATTTATAACTCTGCAGGTTTGTGAATTACAGTGCCCCTGAGCTGCTTTTTTCAACTCGCTTTCTTTTGAGCTGGCCGCAACACCGCAGGATGGCTTCAGGCCCTAATCTGGTTCCGGTACGGCACGCTGAGCCTTGGTTATTTCCTCTTCCTGGTGGGAAATGAGAGTTAAATTTGCCCGTCCAGACACCTCCAGCTAGCCTCTCATTGGTTCTCGCTATTCCTGTTCATCTTCTGCAGAAATTGCAAACTGGGCCAAACAGGAGGTTAAAGGCGCTGACTCTCCAAGTGGGGAGAGTGTTAGAAAAGCATCTGGAATGTTGCACCCGAGTACCAGGGGAGGAAAACTGAGACATATTTGAACACGTCTCCCGTTCACATGGTTGATCATACTTGGGTTCCACATGCATGTTTTAGCTGAAGGAAGAATACCTTAAACCTGGAGAGTTGAGACCCGTGTAATGGGTACCATGCAATATGACTTCAAAGGGTCTTCATTTGCTCACCGAATCTCTCCAATCCTATCACTGCTGCGTTTATGCCCCTGTACACATGCTTGATTCTCTTTTGGAGACATAGCAATCCATAGGTTTTACGATACTTACTAGTCAGGTACATTCTTAGGCGTTTAATATGCGGTGTTGAGTCCATTTCGTTGAGCAAGGAGTAGCTCTTGTCTATTCCATATTTGACTTAAGGAACTTTATCTGTGCTCATTTCAATCTCTGGTTTTATGCAGCACCCCAACTCACCTTTACCCTTAAGCAAGCATAAGTTGGTTTTCTAAATTTGAGACCCTGTTCTGTTCTGTAATTCAGTTCCTGTGTAGCCAAGTTTCCATTCCGTGTATTACTGATATCTTATGATGTTTCTTTTTCTGTGTGACTTATTTCAGTTAGAATCATCATACCTGAATCCACTCATTGTGCTGCTAAGGGCCTGATGACATAGATTTCATTGCTAATTGATATTGCTTTGTAAGTAAATACCACAACTTCTTTATCCATTTTTCACTTTCTGCGATGTTGAACTTGTACTGTAAACGAGGTTCTTGTAAACAGAGCCGTTCCAAACTTTGGGGTGGCTGTGTCTTTTTGATTTTAATTTCCCTAACTATAGGACCATAAGTGGAAGTGCCCTAGGTTCTGTTGCTTTGTTTTTTAGATGTTTCAGGAAACACCATACACTTCTCCCGAGTGGTTGTTGGCAATTTACATCCCGCCCATCAGCATAACAAGGCTCCCAGTTCTCCATGGCCTGTCCTGCCTTTCTGGATTTTACACTTTTTTCAGATGGCCCTTTTGACCGGGGGGAAGTGAGACTTCATTGTAGTGCAGATTTCCTTTGCAAGCTTGCTTGGTTGGCCAAAAAGTGCGTATGCGTTTTTTCCTGAATATATTCAGGAAAAAACGCATACGCCCTTCTTGGCCAAGTGCATCATTGTGGACGTTCTGCCTCTTTTCCTATGCTTTCAATGCAATTCCAGTCTACCTCCTGAAATCGGTTTCCTGCAATTCTGCCCCGCTTTCAAGTCCTCTTGGCAGCCTTACTTCAGTCTATTTTTGGACGATAGCTGTCATTTATAACTCTGCAGGTTTGTGAATTACAGTGCCCCTGAGCTCCTTCCTTCAACTCGCTTTCTTGTGACCTGGCCGCAACACCGCAGGATGGCTTCAGGCCCTAATCTGGTTCCGGCACGGCACGCTGAGCCTTTGGTTATTTCCTCTTCCTGGTGGGAAATGAGAGTTAAATTTGCCCGTCCAGACACCTCCAGCTAGTCTCTCATTGGTTCTCGCTATTCCTGTTCATCTTCCGCAGAAATTGCAAACTGGGCCAAACAGGAGGTTAAAGGCGCTGACTCTCCAAGTGGGGAGAGTGTTAGTAAAGCGTCTGGAATGTTGCACCCGAGTACCAGGGGAGGAAAACTGAGACATATTTGAACACGTCTCCCGTTCACATGGTTGATCATACTTGGGTTCCACATGCATGTTTTAGCTGAAGGAAGAATACCTTAAACCTGGAGAGTTAAGACCCGTGTAATGGGTACCATGCAATATGACTTCAAAGGGTCTTCATTTGCTCACCGAACCTCTCCAATCCTATCACTGCTGCGTTTATGCCCCTGTACACATGCTTGATTCTCTTTCGGAGACATAGCAATCCATAGGTTTTAAGATACTTACTAGTCAGGTACATTCTTAGACGTTTAATATGCGGTGTTGAGTCCATTTCGTTGAGCAAGGAGTAGCTCTTGTCTATTCCATATTTGACTTAAGGAACTTTATCTGTGCTCATTTCAATCTCTGGTTTTATGCAGCACCCCAACTCACCTTTAACCTTAAGCAAGCATAAGTTGGTTTTCTAAATTTGAGACCCTGTTCTGTTCTGTAATTCAGTTCCTGTGTAGCCAAGTTTACATTCCGTGTATTACTGATATCTTATGATGTTTCTTTTTCTGTGTGACTTACTTCAGTTAGAATCATCATACCTGAATCCACTCATTGTGCTGCTAAGGGCCTGATGACACAGATTTCATTGCTGAGTGATATTGCTTTGTAAGTAAATACCACAACTTCTTTATCCATTTTTCACTTTCTGCAATGTTGAACTTGTACTGTAAACGAGGTTCTTGTAAACAGAGCCGTTCCAAACTTTGGGGTGGCTGTGTCTTTTTGATTTTAATTTCCCTAAGCTATAGGACCATAAGTGGAAGTGCCCTAGGTTCTGTTGCTTTGTTTTTTAGATGTATCAGGAAACACCATACACTTCTCCCGAGTGGTTGTTGGCAATTTACATCCCGCCCATCAGCATAACAAGGCTCCCAGTTCTCCATGGCCTGTCCTGCCTTTCTGGATTTTACACTTTTTTCAGATGGTCCTTTTCACCGGGGGGAAGTGAGACTTCATTGTAGTGCAGATTTCCTTTGCAAGCTTGCTTGGTTGGCCAAAAAGGGCGTATGCGTTTTTTCCTGAATATATTCAGGACAAAACGCATACGCCCTTTTTGGCCAAGTGCATCATTGTGGACGTTCTGCCTCTTTTCCTATGCTTACAATGCAATTCCAGTCTACCTCCTGAAATCGGTTTCCTGCAATTCTGCCCCGCTTTCAAGTCCTCTTGGCAGCCTTACTTCAGTCTATTTTTGGACGATAGCTGTCATTTATAACTCTGCAGGTTTGTGAATTACAGTGCCCCTGAGCTGCTTTGTTCAACTCGCTTTCTTTTGAGCTGGCCGCAACACCGCAGGATGGCTTCAGGCCCTAATCTGGTTCCGGTACGGCACGCTGAGCCTTTGGTTATTTCCTCTTCCTGGTGGGAAATGAGAGTTAAATTTGCCCGTCCAGACACCTCCAGCTAGCCTCTCATTGGTTCTCGCTATTCCTGTTCATCTTCCGCAGAAATTGCAAACTGGGCCAAACAGGAGGTTAAAGGCGCTGACTCTCCAAGTGGGGAGAGTGTTAGTAAAGCGTCTGGAATGTTGCACCCGAGTACCAGGGGAGGAAAACTGAGACATATTTGAACACGTCTCCCGTTCACATGGTTGATCATACTTGGGTTCCACATGCATGTTTTAGCTGAAGGAAGAATACCTTAAACCTGGAGAGTTCAGACCCGTGTAATGGGTACCATGCAATATGACTTCAAAGGGTCTTCATTTGCTCACCGAATCTCTCCAATCCTATCACTGCTGCGTTTATGCCCCTGTACACATGCTTGATTCTCTTTTGGAGACATAGCAATCCATAGGTTTTACGATACTTACTAGTCAGGTACATTCTTAGGCGTTTAATATGCGGTGTTGAGTCCATTTCGTTGAGCAAGGAGTAGCTCTTGTCTATTCCATATTTGACTTAAGGAACTTTATCTGTGCTCATTTCAATCTCTGGTTTTATGCAGCACCCCAACTCACCTTTACCCTTAAGCAAGCATAAGTTGGTTTTCTAAATTTGAGACCCTGTTCTGTTCTGTAATTCAGTTCCTGTGTAGCCAAGTTTACATTCCGTGTATTACTGATATCTTATGATGTTTCTTTTTCTGTGTGACTTAGTTCAGTTAGAATCATCATACCTGAATCCACTCATTGTGATGCTAAGGGCCTGATGACATAGATTTCATTGCTGAGTGATATTGCTTTGTAAGTAAATACCACAACTTTATCCATTTTTCACTTTCTGCGATGTTGAACTTGTACTGTAAACGAGGTTCTTGTAAACAGAGGCGTCCCAAACTTTGGGGTGGCTGTGTCTTTTTCATTTTAATTTCCCTAAGCTATAGGACCATAAGTGGCAGTTCCCTAGGCTCTGTTGCTTTGTTTTTTAGATGTTTCAGGAAACACCATACACTTCTCCCGAGTGTCTGTTGGCAATTTACATCCCGCCCATCAGCATAACAAGGCTCCCAGTTCTCCATGGCCTGTCCTGCCTTTCTGGATTTTACACTTTTTTCAGATGGCCCTTTTGACCGGGGGGAAGTGAGACTTCATTGTAGTGCAGATTTCCTTTGCAAGCTTGCTTGGTTGGCCAAAAAGGGCGTATGCGTTTTTTCCTGAATATATTCAGGAAAATACGCATACGCCCTTTTTGGCCAAGTGCATCATTGTGGACGTTCTGCCTCTTTTCCTATGCTTTCAATGCAATTCCAGTCTACCTCCTGAAATCGGTTTCCTGCAATTCTGCCCCGCTTTCAAGTCCTCTTGGCAGCCTTACTTCAGTCTATTTTTGGACGATAGCTGTCATTTATAACTCTGCAGGTTTGTGAATTACAGTGCCCCTGAGCTCCTTTCTTCAACTCGCTTTCTTGTGACCTGGCCGCAACACCGCAGGATGGCTTCAGGCCTAATCTGGTTCCGGCCCGGCATGCTGAGCCTTTGGTTAATTCCTCTTCCTGGTGGGAAATGAGAGTTAAATTTGCCCGTCCAGACACCTCCAGCTAGCCTCTCATTGGTTCTCGCTATTCCTGTTCATCTTCCGCAGAAATTGCAAACTGGGCCAAACAGGAGGTTAAAGGGACTGACTCTCCAAGTGGGGAGAGTGTTAGTAAAGCGTCTGGAATGTTGCACCCGAGTACAAGGGGAGGAAAACTGAGACATATTTGAACACGTCTCCCGATCACATGGTTGATCATACTCTAGGTTCCACATGCATGTTTTAGCTGAAGGAAGAATACCTTAAACCTGGAGAGTTGAGACCCGTGTAATGGGTACCATGCAATATGACTTCAAAGGGTCTTCATTTGCTCACCGAACCTCTCCAATCCTATCACTGCTGCGTTTATGCCCCTGTACACATGCTTGATTCTCTTTCGGAGACATAGCAATTCTTAGGTTTTAAGATACTTACAAGTCAGGTACATTCTTAGGCGTTTAATATGCGGTGTTGAGTCCATTTCGTTGAGCAAGGAGTAGCTCTTGTCTATTCCATATTTGGCTTAAGGAACTTTATCTGTGCTCATTTCAATCTCTGGTTTTATGCAGCACCCCAACTCACCTTTACCCTTAAGCAAGCATAAGTTGTTTTTCTAAATTTGAGACCCTGTTCTGTTCTGTAATTCAGTTCCTGTGTAGCCAACTTTCCATTCCGTGTATTACTGATATCTTATGATGTTTCTTTTTCTGTGTGACTTATTTCAGTTAGAATCATCATACCTGAATCCACTCATTGTGCTGCTAAGGGCCTGATGACATAGATTTCATTGCTGAATGGTATTGCTTTGTAAGTGAATACCACAACTTCTTTATCCATTTTTCACTTTCTGCGATGTTGAACTTGTACTGTAAACGAGGTTCTTGTAAACAGAGCCGTTCCAAACTTTGGGGTGGCTGTGTCTTTTTTATTTTAATTTCCCTAAGCTATAGGACCATAAGTGGAAGTGCCCTAGGCTCTGTTGCTTTGTTTTTTAGATGTTTCAGGAAACACCATACACTTCTCCCGAGTGTCTGTTGGCAATTTACATCCCGCCCATCAGCATAACAAGGCTCCCAGTTCTCCATGGCCTGTCCTGCCTTTCTGGATTTTACACTTTTTTCAGATGGCCCTTTTGACCGGGGGGAAGTGAGACTTCATTGTAGTGCAGATTTCCTTTGCAAGCTTGCTTGGTTGGCCAAAAAGGGCGTATGCGTTTTTTCCTGAATATATTCAGGAAAAAACGCATACGCCCTTTTTGGCCAAGTGCATCATTGTGGACGTTCTGCCTCTTTTCCTATGCTTTCAATGCAATTCCAGTCTACCTCCTGAAATCGGTTTCCTGCAATTCTGCCCCGCTTTCAAGTCCTCTTGGCAGCCTTACTTCAGTCTATTTTTGGACGATAGCTGTCATTTATAACTCTGCAGGTTTGTGAATTACAGTGCCCCTGAGCTCCTTTCTTCAACTCGCTTTCTTGTGACCTGGCCGCAACACCGCAGGATGGCTTCAGGCCCTAATCTGGTTACGGCCCGGCATGCTGAGCCTTTGGTTAATTCCTCTTCCTGGTGGGAAATGAGAGTTAAATTTGCCCGTTCAGACACCTCCAGCTAGTCTCTCATTGGTTCTCGCTATTCCTGTTCATCTTCCGCAGAAATTGCAAACTGGGCCAAACAGGAGGTTAAAGGGACTGACTCTCCAAGTCGGCAGAGTGTTAGTAAAGCGTCTGGAATGTTGCACCCGAGTACCAGGGGAGGAAAACTGAGACATATTTGAACACGTCTCCCGTTCACATGGTTGATCATACTTGGGTTCCACATGCATGTTTTAGCTGAAGGAAGAATACCTTAAAACTGGAGAGTTGAGACCCGTGGAATGGGTACCATGCAATATGACTTCAAAGGGTCTTCATTTGCTCACCGAACCTCTCCAATCCTATCACTGCTGCGTTTATGCCCCTGTACACATGCTTGATTCTCTTTTGGAGACATAGCAATCCATAGGTTTTACGATACTTACTAGTCAGGTACATTCTTAGGCGTTTCATATGGGGTGTTGAGTCCATTTCGTTGAGCAAGGAGTAGCTCTTGTCTATTCCATATTTGGCTTAAGGAACTTTATCTGTGCTCATTTCAATCTCTGGTTTTATGCAGCACCCCAACTCACCTTTACCCTTAAGCAAGCATAAGTTGGTTTTCTAAATTTGAGACCCTGTTCTGTTCTGTAATTCAGTTCCTGTGTAGCCAAGTTTCCATTCCGTGTATTACTGATATCTTATGATGTTTCTTTTTCTGTGTGACTTATTTCAGTTAGAATCATCATACCTGAATCCACTCATTGTGCTGCTAAGGGCCTGATGACATAGATTTCATTGCTAAGTGATATTGCTTTGTAAGTGAATACCACAACTTCTTTATCCATTTTTCACTTTCTGCGATGTTGAACTTGTACTGTAAACGAGGTTCTTGTAAACAGAGCCATTCCAAACTTTGGGGTGGCTGTGTCTTTTTGATTTTAATTTCCCTAAGCTATAGGACCATAAGTGGCAGTGCCCTAGGCTCTGTTGCTTTGTTTTTTAGATGTTTCAGGAAACACCATACACTTCTCCCGAGTGTCTGTTGGCAATTTACATCCCGCCCATCAGCATAACAAGGCTCCCAGTTCTCAATGGCCTGTTGCCTTTCTGGATTTTACACTTTTTTCAGATGGCCCTTTTGACCGGGGGGAAGTGAGACTTCATTGTAGTGCAGATTTCCTTTGCAAGCTTGCTTGGTTGGCCAAAAAGGGCGTATGCGTTTTTTCCTGAATATATTCAGGAAAAAACGCATACGCCCTTTTTGGCCAAGTGCATCATTGTGGACGTTCTGCCTCTTTTCCTATGCTTTCAATGCAATTCCAGTCTACCTCCTGAAATCGGTTTCCTGCAATTCTGCCCTGCTTTCAAGTCCTCTTGGCAGCCTTACTTCAGTCTATTTTTGGACGATAGCTGTCATTTATAACTCTGCAGGTTTGTGAATTACAGTGCCCCTGAGCTCCTTTCTTCAACTTGCTTTCTTGTGACCTGGCCGCAACACCGCAGGATGGCGTCAGGCCCTAATCTGGTTCCGGCACGGCACGCTGAGCCTTTGGTTATTTCCTCTTCCTGGTGGGAAATGAGAGTTAAATTTGCCCGTCCAGACACCTCCAGCTAGTCTCTCATTGGTTCTCGCTATTCCTGTTCATCTTCCGCAGAAATTGCAAACTGGGCCAAACAGGAGGTTAAAGGGACTGACTCTCCAAGTCGGGAGAGTGTTAGTAAAGCGTCTGGAATGTTGCACCCGAGTACCAGGGTACGAAAACTGAGACATATTTGAACACGTCTCCCGATCACATGGTTGATCATACTCTAGGTTCCACATGCATGTTTTAGCTGAAGGAAGAATACCTTAAACCTGGGTAGTTGAAACCCGTGGAATGGGTACCATGCAATATGACTTCAAAGGGTCTTCATTTGCTCACCGAACCTCTCCAATCCTATCACTGCTGCGTTTATGCCCCTGTACACATGCTTGATTCTCTTTTGGAGACATAGCAATCCATAGGTTTTAAGATACTTACAAGTCAGGTACATTCTTAGGCGTTTAATATGCGGTGTTGAGTCCATTTCGTTGAGCAAGGAGTAGCTCTTGTCTATTCCATATTTGGCTTAAGGAACTTTATCTGTGCTCATTTCAATCTCTGGTTTTATGCAGCACCCCAACTCACCTTTACCCTTAAGCAAGCATAAGTTGTTTTTCTAAATTTGAGACCCTGTTCTGTTCTGTAATTCAGTTCCTGTGTAGCCAAGTTTACATTCCATGTATTACTGATATCTTATGATGTTTCTTTTTCTGTGTGACTTACTTCAGTTAGAATCATCATACCTGAATCCACTCATTGTGCTGCTAAGGGCCTGATGACATAGATTTCATTGCTAAGTGATATTGCTTTGTAAGTGAATACCACAACTTCTTTATCCATTTTTCACTTTCTGCGATGTTGAACTTGTACTGTAAACGAGGTTCTTGTAAACAGAGCCATTCCAAACTTTGGGGTGGCTGTGTCTTTTTGATTTTAATTTCCCTAAGCTATAGGACCATAAGTGGCAGTGCCCTAGGCTCTGTTGCTTTGTTTTTTAGATGTTTCAGGAAACACCATACACTTCTCCCGAGTGTCTGTTGGCAATTTACATCCCGCCCATCAGCATAACAAGGCTCCCAGTTCTCAATGGCCTGTTGCCTTTCTGGATTTTACACTTTTTTCAGATGGCCCTTTTGACCGGGGGGAAGTGAGACTTCATTGTAGTGCAGATTTCCTTTGCAAGCTTGCTTGGTTGGCCAAAAAGGGCGTATGCGTTTTTTCCTGAATATATTCAGGAAAAAACGCATACGCCCTTTTTGGCCAAGTGCATCATTGTGGACGTTCTGCCTCTTTTCCTATGCTTTCAATGCAATTCCAGTCTACCTCCTGAAATCGGTTTCCTGCAATTCTGCCCTGCTTTCAAGTCCTCTTGGCAGCCTTACTTCAGTCTATTTTTGGACGATAGCTGTCATTTATAACTCTGCAGGTTTGTGAATTACAGTGCCCCTGAGCTCCTTTCTTCAACTTGCTTTCTTGTGACCTGGCCGCAACACCGCAGGATGGCGTCAGGCCCTAATCTGGTTCCGGCACGGCACGCTGAGCCTTTGGTTATTTCCTCTTCCTGGTGGGAAATGAGAGTTAAATTTCCCCGTCCAGACACCTCCAGCTAGTCTCTCATTGGTTCTCGCTATTCCTGTTCATCTTCCGCAGAAATTGCAAACTGGGCCAAACAGGAGGTTAAAGGGACTGACTCTCCAAGTCGGGAGAGTGTTAGTAAAGCGTCTGGAATGTTGCACCCGAGTACCAGGGTACGAAAACTGAGACATATTTGAACACGTCTCCCGATCACATGGTTGATCATACTCTAGGTTCCACATGCATGTTTTAGCTGAAGGAAGAATACCTTAAACCTGGGTAGTTGAAACCCGTGGAATGGGTACCATGCAATATGACTTCAAAGGGTCTTCATTTGCTCACCGAACCTCTCCAATCCTATCACTGCTGCGTTTATGCCCCTGTACACATGCTTGATTCTCTTTTGGAGACATAGCAATCCATAGGTTTTAAGATACTTACAAGTCAGGTACATTCTTAGGCGTTTAATATGCGGTGTTGAGTCCATTTCGTTGAGCAAGGAGTAGCTCTTGTCTATTCCATATTTGGCTTAAGGAACTTTATCTGTGCTCATTTCAATCTCTGGTTTTATGCAGCACCCCAACTCACCTTTACCCTTAAGCAAGCATAAGTTGTTTTTCTAAATTTGAGACCCTGTTCTGTTCTGTAATTCAGTTCCTGTGTAGCCAAGTTTACATTCCATGTATTACTGATATCTTATGATGTTTCTTTTTCTGTGTGACTTACTTCAGTTAGAATCATCATACCTGAATCCACTCATTGTGCTGCTAAGGGCCTGATGACACAGATTTCATTGCTGAGTGATATTGCTTTGTAAGTAAATACCACAACTTCTTTATCCATTTTTCACTTTCTGCGATGTTGAACTTGTACTGTAAACGAGGTTCTTGTAAACAGAGGCGTCCCAAACTTTGGGGTGGCTGTGTCTTTTTGATTTTAATTTCCCTAAGCTATAGGACCATAAGTGGAAGTGCCCTAGGTTCTGTTGCTTTGTTTTTTAGATGTTTCAGGAAACACCATACACTTCTCCCGAGTGGTTGTTGGCAATTTACATCCCGCCCATCAGCATAACAAGGCTCCCAGTTCTCCATGGCCTGTCCTGCCTTTCTGGATTTTACACTTTTTTCAGATGGCCCTTTTGACCGGGGGGAAGTGAGACTTCATTGTAGTGCAGATTTCCTTTCCAAGCTTGCTTGGTTGGCCAAAAAGGGTGTATGCGTTTTTTCCTGAATATATTCAGGAAAAAACGCATACACCCTTTTTGGCCAAGTGCATCATTGTGGACGTTCTGCCTCTTTTCCTATGCTTTCAATGCAATTCCAGTCTACCTCCTGAAATCGGTTTCCTGCAATTCTGCCCCGCTTTCAAGTCCTCTTGGCAGCCTTACTTCAGTCTATTTTTGGACGATAGCTGTCATTTATAACTCTGCAGGTTTGTGAATTACAGTGCCCCTGAGCTCCTTTCTTCAACTCGCTTTCTTTTGAGCTGGCCGCAACACCATAGGATGGCTTCAGGCCCTAATCTGGTTCCGGTACGGCACGCTGAGCCTTTGGTTATTTCCTCTTCCTGGTGGGAAATGAGAGTTAAATTTGCCCGTCCAGACACCTCCAGCTAGCCTCTCATTGGTTCTCGCTATTCCTGTTCATCTTCCGCAGAAATTGCAAACTGGGCCAAACAGGAGGTTAAAGGCGCTGACTCTCCAAGTGGGGAGAGTGTTAGTAAAGCGTCTGGAATGTTGCACCCGAGTACCAGGGGAGGAAAACTGAGACATATTTGAACACGTCTCCCGTTCACATGGTTGATCATACTTGGGTTCCACATGCATGTTTTAGCTGAAGGAAGAATACCTTAAACCTGGAGAGTTAAGACCCGTGTAATGGGTACCATGCAATATGACTTCAAAGGGTCTTCATTTGCTCACCGAACCTCTCCAATCCTATCACTGCTGCGTTTATGCCCCTGTACACATGCTTGATTCTCTTTCGGAGACATAGCAATCCATAGGTTTTACGATACTTACTAGTCAGGTACATTCTTAGGCGTTTAATATGCGGTGTTGAGTCCATTTCGTTGAGCAAGGAGTAGCTCTTGTCTATTCCATATTTGACTTAAGGAACTTTATCTGTGCTCATTTCAATCTCTGGTTTTATGCAGCACACCAACTCACCTTTACCCTTAAGCAAGCATAAGTTGTTTTTCTAAATTTGAGTCCCTGTTCTGTTCTGTAATTCAGTTCCTGTGTAGCCAAGTTTACATTCCGTGTATTACTGATATCTTATGATGTTTCTTTTTCTGTGTGACTTACTTCAGTTAGAATCATCATACCTGAATCCACTCATTGTGCTGCTACGGGCCTGATGACACAGATTTCATTGCTGAGTGATATTGCTTTGTAAGTAAATACCACAACTTCTTTATCAATTTTTGACTTTCTGCGATGTTGAACTTGTACTGTAAATGAGGTTCTTGTAAACAGAGCCGTTCCAAACTTTGGGGTGGCTGTGTCTTTTTGATTTTAATTTCCCTAAGCTATAGGATCATAAGTGGAAGTGCCCTAGGCTCTGTTGCTTTGTTTTTTAGATGTTTCAGGAAACACCATACACTTCTCCCGAGTGTCTGTTGGCAATTTACATCCCGCCCATCAGCATAACAAGGCTCCCAGTTCTCAATGGCCTGTTGCCTTTCTGGATTTTACACTTTTTTCAGATGGCCCTTTTGACCGGGGGGAAGTGAGACTTCATTGTAGTGCAGATTTCCTTTGCAAGCTTGCTTGGTTGGCCAAAAAGGGCGTATGCGTTTTTCCCTGAATATATTCAGGAAAAAACGCATACGCCCTTTTTGGCCAAGTGCATCATTGTGGACGTTCTGCCTCTTTTCCTATGCTTTCAGTGCAATTCCAGTCTGCCTCCTGAAATCGGTTTCCTGCAATTCTGCCCTGCTTTCAAGTCCTCTTGGCAGCCTTACTTCAGTCTATTTTTGGATGATAGCTGTCATTTATAACTCTGCAGGTTTGTGAATTACAGTGCCCCTGAGCTCCTTTCTTCAACTCGCTTTCTTTTGAGCTGGCCGCAACACCGCAGGATGGCTTCAGGCCCTAATCTGGTTCTGGCCCGGCATGCTGAGCCTTTGGTTAATTCCTCTTCCTGGTGGGAAATGAGAGTTAAATTTGCCCGTTCAGACACCTCCAGCTAGTCTCTCATTGGTTCTCGCTATTCCTGTTCATCTTCCGCAGAAATTGCAAACTGGGCCAAACAGGAGGTTAAAGGGACTGACTCTCCAAGTGGGGAGAGTGTTAGTAAAGCGTCTGGAATGTTGCACCCGAGTACCAGGGGAGGAAAACTGAGACATATTTGAACACGTCTCCCGATCACATGGTTGATCATACTCTGGGTTCCACATGCATGTTTTAGCTGAAGGAAGAATACCTTAAACCTGGAGAGTTGAGACCCGTGGAATGGGTACCATGCAATATGACTTCAAAGGGTCTTCATTTGCTCACCGAACCTCTCCAATCCTATCACTGCTGCGTTTATGCCCCTGTACACACGCTTGATTCTCTTTTGGAGACATAGCAATCCATAGGTTTTAAGATACTTACTAGTCAGGTACATTCTTATGCGTTTAATATGGGGTGTTGAGTCCATTTCGTTGAGCAAGGAGTAGCTCTTGTCTATTCTATATTTGGCTTAAGGAACTTTATCTGTGCTCATTTCAATCTCTGGTTTTATGCAGCACCCCAACTCACCTTTCCCCTTAAGCAAGCATAAGTTGGTTTTCTAAATTTGAGACCCTGTTCTGTTTTGGAATGCAGGTCCTGTGTAGCCAAGTTTACATTCCGTGTATTAGTGATATCTTATGATGTTTCTTTTTCTGTGTGACTTATTTCAGTTAGAATCATCGTACCTGAATCCACTCATTATGCTGCTACGTGCCTGATGACATAGATTTCATTGCTGAGTGATACTGCATTGTACGTAAGTACCACAAGTTCTTTATCCATTTTTCACTTTCAGTGATATTGAACTTGTACGGTAAACGAGGTTCTTGTAAACGGAGGCATCCCAAACTTTGGGGTGGCTGTGTCTTTTTGATTTTAATTTCCCTAAGCTATAGGACCATAAGTGGAAGTGCCCTAGGTTCTGTTGCTTTGTTTTTTAGATGTTTCAGGAAACACCATACACTTCTCCCGAGTGGTTGTTGGCAATTTACATCCCGCCCATCAGCATAACAAGGCTCCCAGTTCTCCATGGCCTGTCCTGCCTTTCTGGATTTTACACTTTTTTCAGATGGCCCTTTTGACCGGGGGGAAGTGAGACTTCATTGTAGTGCAGATTTCCTTTGCAAGCTTGCTTGGTTGGCCAAAAAGGGCGTATGCGTTTTTTCCTGAATATATTCAGGAAAAAACGCATACGCCCTTTTTGGCCAAGTGCATCATTGTGGACGTTCTGCCTCTTTTCCTATGCTTTCAATGCAATTCCAGTCTACCTCCTGAAATCGGTTTCCTGCAATTCTGCCCCGCTTTCAAGTCCTCTTGGCAGCCTTACTTCAGTCTATTTTTGGAGGATAGCTGTCATTTATAACTCTGCAGGTTTGTGAATTACAGTGCCCCTGAGCTCCTTTCTTCAACTCGCTTTCTTTTGAGCTGGCCGCAACACCGCAGGATGGCTTCAGGCCCTAATCTGGTTCCGGTATGGCACGCTGAGCCTTTGGTTATTTCCTCTTCCTGGTGGGAAATGAGAGTTAAATTTGCCCGTCCAGACACCTCCAGCTAGCCTCTCATTGGTTCTCGCTATTCCTGTTCATCTTCCGCAGAAATTGCAAACTGGGCCAAACAGGAGGTTAAAGACGCTGACTCTCCAAGTGGGGAGAGTGTTAGTAAAGTGTCTGGAATGTTGCACCCGAGTACCAGGGGAGGAAAACTGAGACATATTTGAACACGTCTCCCGTTCACATGGTTGATCATACTTGGGTTCCACATGCATGTTTTAGCTGAAGGAAGAATACCTTAAACATGGAGAGTTAAGACCCGTGTAATGGGTACCATGCAATATGACTTCAAAGGGTCTTCATTTGCTCACCGAACCTCTCCAATCCTATCACTGCTGCGTTTATGCCCCTGTACACATGCTTGATTCTCTTTTGGAGACATAGCAATCCATAGGTTTTACGATACTTACTAGTCAGGTACATTCTTAGGCGTTTAATATGCGGTGTTGAGTCCATTTCGTTGAGCAAGGAGTAGCTCTTGTCTATTCCATATTTGACTTAAGGAACTTTATCTGTGCTCATTTCAATCTCTGGTTTTATGCAGCACCCCAACTCACCTTTACCCTTAAGCAAGCATAAGTTGGTTTTCTAAATTTGAGACCCTGTTCTGTTCTGTAATTCAGTTCCTGTGTAGACAAGTTTACATTCCGTGTATTACTGATATCTTATGATGTTTCTTTTTCTGTGTGACTTATTTCAGTTAGAATCATCATACCTGAATCCACTCATTGTGCTGCTAAGGGCCTGAAGACATACATTTCATTGCTGAGTGATATTGCTTTGTAAGTAAATACCACAACTTCTTTATCCATTTTTCACTTTCTGCGATGTTGAACTTGTACTGTAAACGAGGTTCTTGTAAACAGAGGCGTCACAAACTTTGGGGTGGCTGTGTCTTTTTGATTTTAATTTCCCTAAGCTATAGGACCATAAGTGGCAGTGCCCTAGGCTCTATTGCTTTGTTTTTTAGATGTTTCAGGAAACACCATACACTTCTCCCGAGTGTCTGTTGGCAATTTACATCCCGCCCATCAGCATAACAAGGCTCCCAGTTTTCAATGGCCTGTTGCCTTTCTGGATTTTACACTTTTTTCAGATGGCCCTTTTGACCGGGGGGAAGTGAGACTTCATTGTAGTGCAGATTTCCTTTGCAAGCTTGCTTGGTTGGCCAAAAAGGGCGTATGCGTTTTTTCCTGAATATATTCAGGAAAAAACGCATACGCCCTTTTTGGCCAAGTGCATCATTGTGGACGTTCTGCCTCTTTTCCTATGCTTTCAATGCAATTCCAGTCTGCCTCCTGAAATCGGTTTCCTGCAATTCTGCCCCGCTTTCAAGTCCTCTTGGCAGCCTTACTTCAGTCTATTTTTGGACGATAGCTGTCATTTATAACTCTGCAGGTTTGTGAATTACAGTGCCCCTGAGCTCCTTTCTTCAACTCACTTTCTTGTGACCTGGCCGCAACACCGCAGGATGGCTTCAGGCCCTAATCTGGTTCTGGCCCGGCATGCTGAGCCTTTGGTTAATTCCTCTTCCTGGTGGGAAATGAGAGTTAAATTTGCCCGTTCAGACACCTCCAGCTAGTCTCTCATTGGTTCTCGCTATTCCTGTTCATCTTCCGCAGAAATTGCAAACTGGGCCAAACAGGAGGTTAAAGGGACTGACTCTCCAAGTCGGGAGAGTGTTAGTAAAGCATCTGGAATGTTGCACCCGAGTACCAGGGGAGGAAAACTGAGACATATTTGAACACGTCTCCCGTTCGCATGGTTGATCATACTCTGGGTTCCACATGCATGTTTTAGCTGAAGGAAGAATACCTTAAACCTGGAGAGTTGAGACCCGTGGAATGGGTACCATGAAATGACTTCAAAGGGTCTTCATTTGCTCACCGAACCTCTCCAATCCTATCACTGCTGCGTTTATGCCCCTGTACACACGCTTGATTCTCTTTTGGAGACATAGCAATACATAGGTTTTAAGATACTTACTAGTCAGTTACATTCTTAGGCGTTTAATATGGGGTGTTGAGTCCATTTCGTTGAGCAAGGAGTAGCTCTTGTCTATTCCATATTTGGCTTAATGAACTTTATCTGTGCTCATTTCAATCTCTGGTTTTATGCAGCACCCCAACTCACCTTTCCCCTTAAGGAAGCATAAGTTGGTTTTCTAAATTTGAGACCCTGTTCTGTTTTGGAATGCAGTTCCTGTGTAGCCAAGTTTACATTCCGTGTATTAGTGATATCTTATGATGTTTCTTTTTCTGTGTGACTTATTTCAGTTAGAATCATCGTACCTGAATCCACTCATTATGCTGCTACGGGCCTGATGACATAGATTTCATTGCTGAGTGATACTGCATTGTACGTAAGTACCACAAGTTCTTTATCCATTTTTCACTTTCTGTGATATTGAACTTGTACGATAAACGAGGTTCTTGTAAACGGAGGCGTCCTAAACTTTGGGGTGGCTGTGTCTTTTTGATTTTAATTTCCCTAAGCTATAGGACCATAAGTGGAAGTGCCCTAGGCTCTGTTGCTTTGTTTTTTAGATGTTTCAGGAAACACCATACACTTCTCCCGAGTGGTTGTTGGCAATTTACATCCCGCCCATCAGCATAACAAGGCTCCCAGTTCTCCATGGCCTGTCCTGCCTTTCTGGATTTTACACTTTTTTCAGATGGCCCTTTTGACCGGGGGGAAGTGAGACTTCATTGTAGTGCAGATTTCCTTTGCAAGCTTGCTTGGTTGGCCAAAAAGGGCGTATGCGTTTTTTCCTGAATATATTCAGGAAAAAACGCATACGCCCTTTTTGGCCTAGTGCATCATTGTGGACGTTCTGCCTCTTTTCCTATGCTTTCAATGCAATTCCAGTCTACCTCCTGAAATCGGTTTCCTGCAATTCTGCCCCGCTTTCAAGTTCTCTTGGCAGCCTTACTTCAGTCTATTTTTGGACGATAGCTGTCATTTATAACTCTGCAGGTTTGTGAATTACAGTGCCCCGGAGCTCCTTTCTTCAACTCGCTTTCTTGTGACCTGGCCGCAACACCATAGGATGGCTTCAGGCCCTAATCTGGTTCCGGCCCGGCATGTTGAGCCTTTGGTTAATTCCTCTTCCTGGTGGGAAATGAGAGTTAAATTTGCCCGTCCAGACACCTCCAGCTAGCCTCTCATTGGTTCTCGCTATTCCTGTTCATCTTCCGCAGAAATTGCAAACTGGGCCAAACAGGAGTTTAAAGGGACTGACTCTCCAAGTGGGGAGAGTGTTAGTAAAGCGTCTGGAATGTTGCACCCGAGTACCAGGGGAGGAAAACTGAGACATATTTGAACACGTCTCCCGATCACATGGTTGATCATACTCTGGGTTCCACATGCATGTTTTAGCTGAAGGAAGAATACCTTAAACCTGGAGAGTTGAGACCCGTGGAATGGGTACCATGCAATATGACTTCAAAGGGTCTTCATTTGCTCACGGAACCTCTCCAATCCTATCACTGCTGCATTTATGCCCCTGTACACATGCTTGATTCTCTTTCGGAGACATAGCAATCCATAGGTTTTAAGATACTTACTAGTCAGGTACATTCTTAGGCGTTTAATATGGGGTGTTGAGTCCATTTCGTTGAGCAAGGAGTAGCTCTTGTCTATTCCATATTTGGCTTAAGGAACTTTATCTGTGCTCATTTCAATCTCTGGTTTTATGCAGCACCCCAACTCACCTTTTCCCTTAAGCAAGAATAAGTTGGTTTTCTAAATTTGAGACCCTGTTCTGTTCTGTAATTCAGTTCCTGTGTAGCCAAGTTTACATTCCGTGTATTACTGATATCTTATGATGTTTCTTTTTCTGTGTGACTTATTTCAGTTAGAATCATCATACCTGAATCCACTCATTGTGCTGCTAAGGGCCTGATGACACAGATTTCATTGCTGAGTGATATTGCTTTGTAAGTAAACACCACAACTTTTTTATCCATTTTTCACTTTCTGCGATGTTGAACTTGTACTGTAAACGAGGTTCTTGTAAACAGAGCCGTTCCAAACTTTGGGGTGGCTGTGTCTTTTTGATTTTAATTTCCCTAAGCTATAGGACCATAAGTGGAAGTGCCCTAGGTTCTGTTGCTTTGTTTTTTAGATGTTTCAGGAAACACCATACTCTTCTCCCGAGTGGTTGTTGGCAATTTACATCCCGCCCATCAGCATAACAAGGCTCCCAGTTCTCCATGGCCTGTCCTGCCTTTCTGGATTTTACACTTTTTTCAGATGGCCCTTTTGACCGGGGGTAAGTGAGACTTCATTGTAGTGCAGATTTCCTTTGCAAGCTTGCTTGGTTGGCCAAAAAGGGCGTATGCGTTTTTTCCTGAATATATTCAGGAAAAAACGCATACGCCCTTTTTGGCCAAGTGCATCATTGTGGACGTTCTGCCTCTTTTCCTATGCTTTCAATGCAATTCCAGTCTACCTCCTGAAATCGGTTTCCTGCAATTCTGCCCCGCTTTCAAGTCCTCTTGGCAGCCTTACTTCAGTCTATTTTTGGACGATAGCTGTCATTTATAACTCTGCAGGTTTGTGAATTACAGTGCCCCTGAGCTCCTTTCTTCAACTCGCTTTCTTGTGACCTGGCCGCAACACCGCAGGATGGCTTCAGGCCCTAATCTGGTTCCGGCACGGCATGCTGAGCCTTTGGTTATTTCTTCTTCCTGGTGGGAAATGAGAGTTAAATTTGCCCGTCCAGACACCTCCAGCTAGTCTCTCATTGGTTCTCGCTATTCCTGTTCGTCTTCCGCAGAAATTGCAAACTGGGCCAAACAGGAGGTTAAAGGCGCTGACTCTCCAAGTGGGGAGAGTGTTAGTAAAGCGTCTGGAATGTTGCACCCGAGTACCAGGGGAGGAAAACTGAGACATATTTGAACACGTCTCCCGTTCACATGGTTGATCATACTCTGGGTTCCACATGCATGTTTTAGCTGAAGGAAGAATACCTTAAACCTGGAGAGTTAAGACCCGTGTAATGGGTACCATGCAATATGACTTCAAAGGGTCTTCATTTGCTCACCGAACCTCTCCAATCCTATCACTGCTGCGTTTATGCCCCTGTACACATGCTTGATTCTCTTTCGGAGACATAGCAATCCATAGGTTTTAAGATACTTACTAGTCAGGTACATTCTTAGGCGTTTAATATGCGGTGTTGAGTCCATTTCGTTGAGCAAGGAGTAGCTCTTGTGTATTCCATATTTGACTTAAGGAACTTTAACTGTGCTCATTTCAATCTCTGGTTTTATGCAGCACCCCAACTCACCTTTACCCTTAAGCAAGCATAAGTTGGTTTTCTAAATTTGAGACCCTGTTCTGTAATTCAGTTCCTGTGTAGCCAAGTTTACATTCCGTGTATTACTGATATCTTATGATGTTTCTTTTTCTGTGTGACTTATTTCAGTTAGAATCATCATACCTGAATCCACTCATTGTGCTGCTAAGGGCCTGATGACACAGATTTCATTGCTGAGTGATATTGCTTTGTAAGTAAACACCACAACTTCTTTATCCATTTTTCACTTTCTGCGATGTTGAACTTGTACTGTAAACGAGGTTCTTGTAAACAGAGCCGTTCCAAACTTTGGGGTGGCTGTGTCTTTTTGATTTTAATTTCCCTAAGCTATAGGACCATAAGTGGAAGTGCTCTAGGCTCTGTTGCTTTGTTTTTTAGATGTTTCAGGAAACACCATACACTTCTCCCAAGTGTCTGTTGGCAATTTACATCCCGCCCATCAGCATAACAAGGCTCCCAGTTCTCAATGGCCTGTTGCCTTTCTGGATTTTACACTTTTTTCAGATGGCCCTTTTGACCGGGGGGAAGTGAGACTTCATTGTAGTGCAGATTTCCTTTGCAAGCTTGCTTGGTTGGCCAAAAAGGGCGTATGCGTTTTTTCCTGAATATATTCAGGAAAAAACGCATATGCCCTTTTTGGCCAAGTGCATCATTGTGGACGTTCTGCCTCTTTTCCTATGCTTTCAATGCAATTCCAGTCTACCTCCTGAAATCGGTTTCCTGCAATTCTGCCCCGCTTTCAAGTCCTCTTGGCAGCCTTACTTCAGTCTATTTTTGGACGATAGCTGTCATTTATAACTCTGCAGGTTTGTGAATTACAGTGCCCCTGAGCTGCTTTGTTCAACTCGCTTTCTTGTGACCTGGCCGCAACACCGCAGGATGGCTTCAGGCCCTAATCTGGTTCCGGCCCGGCATGCTGAGCCTTTGGTTAATTCCTCTTCCTGGTGGGAAATGAGAGTTAAATTTGCCCGTCCAGACACCTCCAGCTAGTCTCTCATTGGTTCTCGCTATTCCTGTTCATCTTCCGCAGAAATTGGAAACTGGGCCAAACAGGAGGTTAAAGGGACTGACTCTCCAAGTGGGGAGAGTGTTAGTAAAGCGTCTGGAATGTTGCACCCTAGTACCAGTGGAGGAAAACTGAGACATATTTGAACACGTCTCCCGATCACATGGTTGATCATACTCTAGGTTCCACATGCATGTTTTAGCTGAAGGAAGAATACCTTAAACCTGGGTAGTTGAAACCCGTGGAATGGGTACCATGCAATATGATTTCAAAGGGTCTTCATTTGCTCACCGAACCTCTCCAATCCTATCACTGCTGCGTTTATGCCCCTGTACACATGCTTGATTCTCTTTCGGAGACATAGCAATCCATAGGTTTTAAGATACTTACTAGTCAGGTACATTCTTAGGCGTTTAATATGGGGTGTTGAGTCCATTTCGTTGAGCAAGGAGTAGCTCTTGTCTATTCCATATTTGGGTTAAGGAACTTTATCTGTGCTCATTTCAATCTCTGGTTTTATGCAGCACCCCAACTCACCTTTACCCTTAAGCAAGAATAAGTTGGTTTTCTAAATTTGAGACCCTGTTCTGTTCTGTAATTCAGTTCCTGTGTAGCCAAGTTTACATTCCGTGTATTACTGATATCTTATGATGTTTCTTTTTCTGTGTGACTTATTTCAGTTAGAATCATCATACCTGAATCCACTCATTGTGCTGCTAAGGGCCTGATGACACAGATTTCATTGCTGAGTGATATTGCTTTGTAAGTAAACACCACAACTTCTTTATCCATTTTTCACTTTCTGCGATGTTGAACTTGTACTGTAAACGAGGTTCTTGTAAACAGAGCCGTTCTAAACTTTGGGGTGGCTGTGTCTTTTTGATTTTAATTTCCCTAAGCTATAGGACCATAAGTGGCAGTGCCCTAGGCTCTGTTGCTTTGTTTTTTAGATGTTTCAGGAAACACCATACACTTCTCCCGAGTGTCTGTTGGCAATTTACATCCCGCCCATCAGCATAACAAGGCTCCCAGTTCTCCATGGCCTGTCCTGCCTTTCTGGATTTTACACTTTTTTCAGATGGCCCTTTTGACCGGGGGGAAGTGAGACTTCATTGTAGTGCAGATTTCCTTTGCAAGCTTGCTTGGTTGGCCAAAAAGGGCGTATGCGTTTTTTCCTGAATATATTCAGGAAAAAACGCATACGCCCTTTTTGGCCAAGTGCATCATTGTGGACGTTCTGCCTCTTTTCCTATGCTTTCAATGCAATTCCAGTCTACCTCCTGAAATCGGTTTCCTGCAATTCTGCCCCGCTTTCAAGTCCTCTTGGCAGCCTTACTTCAGTCTATTTTTGGACGATAGCTGTCATTTATAACTCTGCAGGTTTGTGAATTACAGTGCCCCTGAGCTCCTTTCTTCAACTCGCTTTCTTGTGACCTGGCCGCAACACCGCAGGATGGCTTCAGGCCCTAATCTGGTTCCGGTACGGCACACTGAGCCTTTGGTTATTTCCTCTTCCTAGTGGGAAATGAGAGTTAAATTTGCCCTTCCAGACACCTCCAGCTAGTCTCTCATTGGTTCTCGCTATTCCTGTTCATCTTCCGCAGAAATTGCAAACTGGGCCAAACAGGAGGTTAAAGGGACTGACTCTCCAAGTGGGGAGAGTGTTAGTAAAGCGTCTGGAATGTTGCACCCGAGTACCAGGGGAGGAAAACTGAGACATATTTGAACACGTCTCCCGTTCACATGGTTGATCATACTTGGGTTCCACATGAATGTTTTAGCTGAAGGAAGAATATCTTAAACCTGGAAAGTTAAGACCCGTGTAATGGGTACCATGCAATATGACTTCAAAGGGTCTTCATTTGCTCACCGAACCTCTCCAATCCTATCACTGCTGCGTTTATGCCCCTGTACACATGCTTGATTCTCTTTCGGAGACATAGCAATCCATAGGTTTTAAGATACTTACAAGTCAGGTACATTCTTAGGCGTTTAATATGCGGTGTTGAGTCCATTTCGTTGAGCAAGGAGTAGCTCTTGTCTATTCCATATTTGGCTTAAGGAACTTTATCTGTGCTCATTTCAATCTCTGGTTTTATGCAGCACCCCAACTCACCTTTACCCTTAAGCAAGCATAAGTTGGTTTTCTAAATTTGAGGCCCTGTTCTGTTCTATAATTCAGTTCCTGTGTAGCCAAGTTTCCATTCCGTGTATTACTGATATCTTATGATGTTTCTTTTTCTGTGTGACTTATTTCAGTTAGAATCATCATACCTGAATCCACTCATTGTGCTGCTAAGGGCCTGATGACACAGATTTCATTGCTGAGTGATATTGCTTTGTAAGTGAATACCACAACTTCTTTATCCATTTTTCACTTTCTGCGATGTTGAACTTGTACTGTAAATGAGGTTCTTGTAAACAGAGCCATTCCAAACTTTGGGGTGGCTGTGTCTTTTTGATTTTAATTTCCCTAAGCTGTAGGACCATAAGTGGCAGTGCCCTAGGTTCTGTTGCTTTGTTTTTTAGATGTTTCAGGAAACACCATACACTTCTCCCAAGTGTCTGTTGGCAATTTACATCCCGCCCATCAGCATAACAAGGCTCCCAGTTCTCAATGGCCTGTTGCCTTTCTGGATTTTACACTTTTTTCAGATGGCCCTTTTGACCGGGGGGAAGTGAGACTTCATTGTAGTGCAGATTTCCTTTGCAAGCTTGCTTGGTTGGCCAAAAAGGGCGTATGCGTTTTTTCCTGAATATAATCAGGAAAAAACGCATACGCCCTTTTTGGCCAAGTGCATCATTGTGGACGTTCTGCCTCTTTTCCTATGCTTTCAATGCAATTCCAGTCTACCTCCTGAAATCGGTTTCCTGCAATTCTGCCCCGCTTTCAAGTCCTCTTGGCAGCCTTACTTCAGTCTATTTTTGGACGATAGCTGTCATTTATAACTCTGCAGGTTTGTGAATTACAGTGCCCCTGAGCTCCTTTCTTCAACTCGCTTTCTTTTGAGCTGGCCGCAACACCGCAGGATGGCTTCAGGCCCTAATCTGGTTCCGGTACGACACGCTGAGCCTTTGGTTATTTCCTCTTCCTGGTGGGAAATGAGAGTTAAATTTGCCTGTCCAGACACCTCCAGCTAGCCTCTCATTGGTTCTCGCTATTCCTGTTCATCTTCCGCAGAAATTGCAAACTGGGCCAAACAGGAGGTTAAAGACGCTGACTCTCCAAGTGGGGAGAGTGTTAGTAAAGCGTCTGGAATGTTGCACCCGAGTACCAGGGGAGGAAATCTGAGACATATTTGAACACGTCTCCCGATCACATGGTTGAACATACTCTAGGTTCCACATGCATGTTTCAGCTGAAGGAAGAATACCTTAAACCTGGGTAGTTGAAACCCGTGGAATGGGTACCATGCAATATGACTTCAAAGGGTCTTCATTTGCTCACCGAACCTCTCCAATCCTATCACTGCTGCGTTTATGCCCCTGTACACATGCTTGATTCTCTTTCGGAGACATAGCAATCCATAGGTTTTAAGATACTTACTAGTCAGGTACATTCTTAGGCGTTTAATATGCGGTGTTGAGTCCATTTCGTTGAGCTAGGAGTAGCTCTTGTCTATTCCATATTTGACTTAAGGAACTTTATCTGTGCTCATTTCAATCTCTGGTTTTATGCAGCACCCCAACTCACCTTTACCCTTAAGCAAGCATAAGTTGGTTTTCTAAATTTGAGACCCTGTTCTGTTCTGTAACTCAGTTCCTGTGTAGCCAAGTTTACATTCCGTGTATTACTGATATCTTATGATGTTTCTTTTTCTGTGTGACTTACTTCAGTTAGAATCATCATACCTGAATCCACTCATTGTGCTGCTAAGGGCCTGATGACACAGATTTCATTGCTGAGTGATATTGCTTTGTAAGTAAATACCACAACTTCTTTATCCATTTTTCACTTTCTACGATGTTGAACTTGTACTGTAAACGAGGTTCTTGTAAACCGAGCCGTTCCAAACTTTGGGGTGGCTGTGTTTTTTTGATTTTAATTTCCCTAAGCTATAGGACCATAAGTGGAAGTGCCCTAGGTTCTGTTGCTTTGTTTTTTAGATGTTTCAGGAAACACCATACACTTCTCCCGAGTGTCTGTTGGCAATTTACATCCCGCCCATCAGCATAACAAGGCTCCCAGTTCTCCATGGCCTGTCCTGCCTTTCTGGATTTTACACTTTTTTCAGATGGCCCTTTTGACCGGGGGGAAGTGAGACTTCATTGTAGTGCAGATTTCCTTTGCAAGCTTGCTTGGTTGGCCAAAAAGGGCGTATGCGTTTTTTCCTGAATATATTCAGGAAAAAACGCATACGCCCTTTTTGGCCAAGTGCATCATTGTGGACGTTCTGCCTCTTTTCCTATGCTTTCAATGCAATTCCAGTCTACCTCCTGAAATCGGTTTCCTGCAATTCTGCCCCGCTTTCAAGTCCTCTTGGCAGCCTTACTTCAGTCTATTTTTGGACGATAGCTGTCATTTATAACTCTGCAGGTTTGTGAATTACAGTGCCCCTGAGCTCCTTTCTTCAACTCGCTTTCTTGTGACCTGGCCGCAACACCGCAGGATGGCTTCAGGCCCTAATCTGGTTCCGGCCCGGCATGCTGAGCCTTTGGTTAATTCCTCTTCCTGGTGGGAAATGAGAGTTAAATTTGCCCGTCCAGACACCTCCAGCTAGCCTCTCATTGGTTCTCGCTATTCCTGTTCATCTTCCGCAGAAATTGCAAACTGGGCCAAACAGGAGGTTAAAGGGACTGACTCTCCAAGTGGGGAGAGTGTAAGTAAAGCGTCTGGAATGTTGCACCCGAGTACCAGGGGAGGAAAACTGAGACATATTTGAACACGTCTCCCGATCACATGGTTGATCATACTCTAGGTTCCACATGCATGTTTTAGCTGAAGGAAGAATACCTTAAACCTGGGTAGTTGAAACCCGTGGAATGGGTACCATGCAATATGACTTCAAAGGGTCTTCATTTGCTCACCGAACCTCTCCAATCCTATCACTGCTGCGTTTATGCCCCTGTACACATGCTTGATTCTCTTTCGGAGACATAGCAATCCATAGGTTTTAAGATACTTACAAGTCAGGTACATTCTTAGGCGTTTAATATGCGGTGTTGAGTCCATTTCGTTGAGCAAGGAGTAGCTCTTGTCTATTCTATATTTGAGTTAAGGAACTTTATCTGTGCTCATTTCAATCTCTGGTTTTATGCAGCACCCCAACTCACCTTTACCCTTAAGCAAGCATATGTTGGTTTTCTAAATTTGAGACCCTGTTCTGTTCTGTAATTCAGTTCCTGTGTAGCCAAGTTTACATTCCGTGTATTACTGATATCTTATGATGTTTCTTTTTCTGTGTGACTTACTTCAGTTAGAATCGTCATACCTGAATCCACTCATTGTGCTGCTAAGGGCCTGATGACATAGATTTCATTGCTGAGTGATATTGCTTTGTAAGTGAATACCACAACTTCTTTATCCATTTTTCACTTTCTGCGATGTTGAACTTGTACTGTAAACGAGGTTCTTTTAAACAGAGCCGTTCCAAACTTTGGGGTGGCTGTGTCTTTTTGATTTTAATTTCCCTAAGCTATAGGACCATAAGTGGAAGTGCCCTAGGTTCTGTTGCTTTGTTTTTTAGATGTTTCAGGAAACACCATACACTTCTCCCGAGTGGTTGTTGGCAATTTACATCCCGCCCATCAGCATAACAAGGCTCCCAGTTCTCAATGGCCTGTTGCCTTTCTGGATTTTACACTTTTTTCAGATGGCCCTTTTGACCGGGGGGAAGTGAGACTTCATTGTAGTGCAGATTTCCTTTGCAAGCTTGCTTGGTTGGCCAAAAAGGGCGTATGCGTTTTTTCCTGAATATATTCAGGAAAAAACGCATACGCCCTTTTTGGCCAAGTGCATCATTGTGGACGTTCTGCCTCTTTTCCTATGCTTTCAATGCAATTCCAGTCTACCTCCTGAAATCGGTTTCCTGCAATTCTGCCCCGCTTTCAAGTCCTCTTGGCAGCCTTACTTCAGTCTATTTTTGGACGATAGCTGTCATTTATAACTCTGCAGGTTTGTGAATTACAGTGCCCCTGAGCTCCTTTCTTCAACTCGCTTTCTTGTGACCTGGCCGCAACACCGCAGGATGGCTTCAGGCCCTAATCTGGTTCCGGCCCGGCATGCTGAGCCTTTGGTTAATTCCTCTTCCTGGTGGGAAATGAGAGTTAAATTTGCCCGTCCAGACACCTCCAGCTAGCCTCTCATTGGTTCTCGCTATTCCTGTTCATCTTCCGCAGAAATTGCAAACTGGGCCAAACAGGAGGTTAAAGGCGCTGACTCTCCAAGTGGGGAGAGTGTTAGTAAAGCATCTGGAATGTTGCACCCGAGTACCAGGGGAGGAAAACTGAGACATATTTGAACACGTCTCCCGTTCACATGGTTGATCATACTTGGGTTCCACATGCATGTTTTAGCTGAAGGAAGAATACCTTAAACCTGGAGAGTTGAGACCCGTGTAATGGGTACCATGCAATATGACTTCAAAGGGTCTTCATTTGCTCACCGAACCTCTCCAATCCTATCACTGCTGCGTTTATGCCCCTGTACACATGCTTGATTCTCTTTCGGAGACATAGCAATCCATAGGTTTTAAGATACTTACTAGTCAGGTACATTCTTAGGCGTTTAATATGGGGTGTTGAGTCCATTTCGTTGAGCAAGGAGTAGCTCTTGTCTATTCCATATTTGACTTAAGGAACTTTATCTGTGCTCATTTCAATCTCTGGTTTTATGCAGCACCCCAACTCACCTTTACCCTTAAGCAAGAATAAGTTGGTTTTCTAAATTTGAGACCCTGTTCTGTTCTGTAATTCAGTTCCTGTGTAGCCAAGTTTCCATTCCGTGTATTACTGATATCTTATGATGTTTCTTTTTCTGTGTGACTTATTTCAGTTAGAATCATCATACCTGAATCCACTCATTGTGCTGCTAAGTGCCTGATGACACAGATTTCATTGCTGAGTGATATTGCTTTGTAAGTAAATACCACAACTTCTTTATCCATTTTTCACTTTCTGCGATGTTGAACTTGTACTGTAAACGAGGTTCTTGTAAACAGAGCTGTTCCAAACTTTGGGGTGGCTGTGTCTTTTTGATTTTAATTTCCCTAAGCTATAGGGCCATAAGTGGAAGTGCCCTAGGTTCTGTTGCTTTGTTTTTTAGATGTTTCAGGAAACACCATACACTTCTCCCGAGTGGTTGTTGGCAATTTACATCCCGCCCATCAGCATAACAAGGCTCCCAGTTCTCCATGGCCTGTCCTGCCTTTCTGGATTTTACACTTTTTTCAGATGGCCCTTTTGACCGGGGGGAAGTGAGACTTCATTGTAGTGCAGATTTCCTTTGCAAGCTTGCTTGGTTGGCCAAAAAGGGCGTATGCGTTTTTTCCTGAATATATTCAGGAAAAAACGCATACGCCCTTTTTGGCCAAGTGCATCATTGTGGACGTTCTGCCTCTTTTCCTATGCTTTCAATGCAATTCCAGTCTACCTCCTGAAATCGGTTTCCTGCAATTCTGCCCCGCTTTCAAGTCCTCTTGGCAGCCTTACTTCAGTCTACTTTTGGACGATAGCTGTCATTTATAACTCTGCAGGTTTGTGAATTACAGTGCCCCTGAGCTCCTTTCTTCAACTTGCTTTCTTGTGACCTGGCCGCAACACCGCAGGATGGCTTCAGGCCCTAATCTGGTTCCGGCACGGCACGCTGAGCCTTTGGTTATTTCCTCTTCCTGGTGGGAAATGAGAGTTAAATTTGCCCGTCCAGACACCTTCAGCTAGCCTCTCATTGGTTCTCGCTATTCCTGTTCATCTTCCGCAGAAATTGCAAACTGGGCCAAACAGGAGGTTAAAGGCGCTGACTCTCCAAGTGGGGAGAGTGTTAGTAAAGCGTCTGGAATGTTGCACCCTAGTACCAGGGGAGGAAAACTGAGACATATTTGAACACGTCTCCCGTTCACATGGTTGATCATACTTGGGTTCCACATGCATGTTTTAGCTGAAGGAAGAATACCTTAAACCTGGAGAGTTGAGACCCGTGGAATGGGTACCATGCAATATGACTTCAAAGGGTCTTCATTTGCTCACCGAACCTCTCCAATCCTATCACTGCTGCGTTTATGCCCCTGTACACATGCTTGATTCTCTTTCGGAGACATAGCAATCCATAGGTTTTACGATACTTACTAGTCAGGTACATTCTTAGGCGTTTAATATGCGGTGTTGAGTCCATTTCGTTGAGCAAGGAGTAGCTCTTGTCTATTCCATATTTGACTTAAGGAACTTTATCTGTGCTCATTTCAATCTCTGGTTTTATGCAGCACCCCAACTCACCTTTCCCCTTAAGCAAGCATAAGTTGGTTTTCTAAATTTGAGACCCTGTTCTGTTCTGTAATTCAGTTCCTGTGTAGCCAAGTTTCCATTCCGTGTATTACTGATATCTTATGATGTTTCTTTTTCTGTGTGACTTATTTCAGTTAGAATCATCATACCTGAATCCACTCATTGTGATGCTAAGGGCCTGATGACATAGATTTCATTGCTGAGTGATATTGCTTTGTAAGTAAATACCACAACTTCTTTATCCATTTTTCACTTTCTGCGATGTTGAACTTGTACTGTAAACGAGGTTCTTGTAAACAGAGGCGTCCCAAACTTTGGGGTGGCTGTGTCTTTTTGATTTTAATTTCCCTAAGCTATAGGACCATAAGTGGCAGTGCCCTAGGCTCTGTTGCTTTGTTTTTTAGATGTTTCAGGAAACACCATACACTTCTCCCGAGTGTCTGTTGGCAATTTACATCCCGCCCATCAGCATAACAAGGCTCCCAGTTCTCCATGGCCTGTCCTGCCTTTCTGGATTTTACACTTTTTTCAGATGGCCCTTTTGACCGGGGGGAAGTGAGACTTCATTGTAGTGCAGATTTCCTTTGCAAGCTTGCTTGGTTGGCCAAAAAGGGCGTATGCGTTTTTTCCTGAATATATTCAGGAAAAAACGCATACGCACTTTTTGGCCAAGTGCATCATTGTGGACTTTCTGCCTCTTTTCCTATGCTTTCAATGCAATTCCAGTCTACCTCCTGAAATCAGTTTCCTGCAATTTTGCCCTGCTTTCAAGACCTCTTGGCAGCCTTACTTCAGTCTATTTTTGGACGATAGCTGTCATTTATAACTCTGCAGGTTTGTGAATTACAGTGCCCCTGAGCTCCTTTCTTCAACTCGCTTTCTTGTGACCTGGCCGCAACACCACAGGATGGCTCCAGGCCCTAATCTGGTTCCGGCCCGGCACGCTGAGCCTTTGGTTAATTCCTCTTCCTGGTGGGAAATGAGAGTTAAATTTGCCCGTCCAGACACCTCCAGCTAGCCTCTCATTGGTTCTCGCTATTCCTGTTCATCTTCCGCAGAAATTGCAAACTGGGCCAAACAGGAGGTTAAAGGGACTGACTCTCCAAGTGGGGAGAGTGTTAGTAAAGCGTCTGGAATGTTGCACCCGAGTACCAGGGGAGGAAAACTGAGACATATTTGAACATGTCTCCCGATCACATGGTTGATCATACTCTAGGTTCCACATGCATGTTTTAGCTGAAGGAAGAATACCTTAAACCTAGGTAGTTGAAACCCGTGGAATGGGTACCATGCAATATGACTTCAAAGGGTCTTCATTTGCTCACCGAACCTCTCCAATCCTATCACTGCTGCGTTTATGCCCCTGTACACATGCTTGATTCTCTTTCGGAGACATAGCAATCCATAGGTTTTAAGATACTTACTAGTCAGGTACATTCTTAGGCGTTTAATATGCGGTGTTGAGTCCATTTCGTTGAGCAAGGAGTAGCTCTTGTCTATTCCATATTTGGCTTAAGGAACTTTATCTGTGCTCATTTCAATCCCTGGTTTTATGCAGCACCCCAACTCAACTTTACCCTTAAGCAAGCATAAGTTGGTTTTCTAAATTTGAGACCCTGTTCTGTTCTGTAATTCAGTTCCTGTGTAGCCAAGTTTCCATTCCGTGTATTACTGATATCTTATGATGTTTCTTTTTCTGTGTGACTTATTTCAGTTAGAATCATCATACCTGAATCCACTCATTGTGCTGCTAAGGGCCTGATGACATAGATTTCATTGCTGAGTGATATTGCTTTGTAAGTGAATACCACAACTTCTTTATCCATTTTTCACTTTCTGCGATGTTGAACTTGTACTGTAAACGAGGTTCTTGTAAACAGAGCCGTTCCAAACTTTGGGGTGGCTGTGTCTTTTTGATTTTAATTTCCCTAAGCTATAGGACCATAAGTGGAAGTGCCCTAGGCTCTGTTGCTTTGTTTTTTAGATGTTTCAGGAAACACCATACACTTCTCCCAAGTGTCTGTTGGCAATTTACATCCCGCCCATCAGCATAACAAGGCTCCCAGTTCTCAATGGCCTGTTGCCTTTCTGGATTTTACACTTTTTTCAGATGGCCCTTTTGACCGGGGGGTAGTGAGACTTCATTGTAGTGCAGATGTCCTTTGCAAGCTTGCTTGGTTGGCCAAAAAGGGCGTATGCGTTTTTTCCTAAATATATTCAGGAAAAAACGCATATGCCCTTTTTGGCCAAGTGCATCATTGTGGACGTTCTGCCTCTTTTCCTATGCTTTCAATGCAATTCCAGTCTACCTCCTGAAATCGGTTTCCTGCAATTCTGCCCCGCTTTCAAGTCCTCTTGGCAGCCTTACTTCAGTCTATTTTTGGACGATAGCTGTCATTTATAACTCTGCAGGTTTGTGAATTACAGTGCCCCTGAGCTCCTTTCTTCAACTTGCTTTCTTGTGACCTGGCCGCAACACCGCAGGATGGCTTCAGGCCCTAATCTGGTTCCGGCCCGGCACGCTGAGCCTTTGGTTATTTCCTCTTCCTGGTGGGAAATGAGAGTTAAATTTGCCCGTCCAGACACCTCCAGCTAGTCTCTCATTGGTTCTCGCTATTCCTGTTCATCTTCCGCAGAAATTGCAAACTGGGCCAAACAGGAGGTTAAAGGCGCTGACTCTCCAAGTGGGGAGAGTGTTAGTAAAGCATCTGGAATGTTGCACCCGAGTACCAGGGGAGGAAAACTGAGACATATTTGAACACGTCTCCCGTTCACATGGTTGATCATACTTGGGTTCCACATGCATGTTTTAGCTGAAGGAAGAATACCTTAAACCTGGAGAGTTGAGACCCGTGTAATGGGTACCATGCAATATGACTTCAAAGGGTCTTCATTTGCTCACCGAACCTCTCCAATCCTATCACTGCTACGTTTATGCCCCTGTACACATGCTTGATTCTCTTTTGGAGACATAGCAATCCATAGGTTTTACGATACTTACTAGTCAGGTACATTCTTAGGCGTTTAATATGCGGTGTTGAGTCAATTTCGTTGAGTAAGGAGTAGCTCTTGTCTATTCCATATTTGACTTGAGGAACTTTATCTGTGCTCATTTCAATCTCTGGTTTTATGCAGCACCCCAACTCACCTTTCCCCTTAAGCAAGCATAAGTTGTTTTTCTAAATTTGAGACCCTGTTCTGTTCTGTAATTCAGTTCCTGTGTAGCCAAGTTTACATTCCGTGTATTACTGATATCTTATGATGTTTCTTTTTCTGTGTGACTTATTTCAGTTAGAGTCATCATACCTGAATCCACTCATTGTGATGCTAAGGGCCTGATGACATAGATTTCATTGCTGAGTGATATTGCTTTGTAAGTAAATACCACAACTTCTTTATCCATTTTTCACTTTCTGCGATGTTGAACTTGTACTGTAAACGAGGTTCTTGTAAACAGAGGCGTCCCAAACTTTGGGGTGGCTGTGTCTTTTTGATTTTAATTTCCCTAAGCTATAGGGCCATAAGTGGCAGTGCCCTAGGCTCTATTGCTTTGTTTTTTAGATGTTTCAGGAAACACCATACACTTCTCCCGAGTGTCTGTTGGCAATTTACATCCCGCCCATCAGCATAACAAGGCTCCCAGTTCTCCATGGCCTGTCCTGCCTTTCTGGATTTTACACTTTTTTCAGATGGCCCTTTTGACCGGGGGGAAGTGAGACTTCATTGTAGTGCAGATTTCCTTTGCAAGCTTGCTTGGTTGGCCAAAAAGGGCGTATGCGTGTTTTCCTGAATATATTCAGGAAAAAACGCATACGCCCTTTTTGGCCAAGTGCATCATTGTGGACGTTCTGCCTCTTTTCCTATGCTTTCAATGCAATTCCAGTCTACCTCCTGAAATCGGTTTCCTGCAATTCTGCCCCGCTTTCAAGTCCTCTTGGCAGCCTTACTTCAGTCTATTTTTGGACGATAGCTGTCATTTATAACTCTGCAGGTTTGTGAATTACAGTGCCCCTGAGCTCCTTTCTTCAACTCGCTTTCTTGTGACCTGGCCGCAACACCGCAGGATGGCTTCAGGCCCTAATCTGGTTCCGGCCCGGCCCGCTGAGCCTTTGGTTAATTCCTCTTCCTGGTGGGAAATGAGAGTTAAATTTGCCCGTCCAGACACCTCCAGCTAGCCTCTCATTGGTTCTCGCTATTCCTGTTCATCTTCCGCAGAAATTGCAAACTGGGCCAAACAGGAGGTTAAAGGGACTGACTCTCCAAGTGGGGAGAGTGTTAGTAAAGTGTCTGGAATGTTGCACCCGAGTACCAGGGGAGGAAAACTGAGACATATTTGAACACGTCTCCCGATCACATGGTTGATCATACTCTAGGTTCCACATGCATGTTTTAGCTGAAGGAAGAATACCTTAAACCTGGGTAGTTGAAACCCGTGGAATGGGTACCATGCAATATGACTTCAAAGGGTCTTCATTTGCTCACCGAACCTCTCCAATCCTATCACTGCTGCGTTTATGCCCCTGTACACATGCTTGATTCTCTTTCGGAGACATAGCAATCCATAAGTTTTAAGATACTTACTAGTCAGGTACATTCTTAGGCGTTTAATATGGGGTGTTGAGTCCATTTCGTTGAGCAAGGAGTAGCTCTTGTCTATTCCATATTTGGCTTAAGGAACTTTATCTGTGCTCATTTCAATCTCTGGTTTTATGCAGCACCCCAACTCACCTTTACCCTTAAGCAAGCATAAGTTGGTTTTCTAAATTTGAGGCCCTGTTCTGTTCTGTAATTCAGTTCCTGTGTAGCCAAGTTTCCATTCCGTGTATTACTGATATCTTATGATGTTTCTTTTTCTGTGTGACTTATTTCAGTTAGAATCATCATACCTGAATCCACTCATTGTGCTGCTAAGGGCCTGATGACACAGATTTCATTGCTGAGTGATATTGCTTTGTAAGTGAATACCACAACTTCTTTATCCATTTTTCACTTTCTGCGATGTTGAACTTGTACTGTAAATGAGGTTCTTGTAAACAGAGCCATTCCAAACTTTGGGGTGGCTGTGTCTTTTTGATTTTAATTTCCCTAAGCTGTAGGACCATAAGTGGAAGTGCCCTAGGTTCTGTTGCTTTGTTTTTTAGATGTTTCAGGAAACACCATACACTTCACCCAAGTGTCTGTTGGCAATTTACATCCCGCCCATCAGCATAACAAGGCTCCCAGTTCTCAATGGCCTGTTGCCTTTCTGGATTTTACACTTTTTTCAGATGGCCCTTTTGACCGGGGGGAAGTGAGACTTCATTGTAGTGCAGATTTCCTTTGCAAGCTTGCTTGGTTGGCCAAAAAGGGCGTATGCGTTTTTTCCTGAATATATTCAGGAAAAAACGCATACGCCCTTTTTGGCCAAGTGCATCATTGTGGACGTTCTGCCTCTTTTCCTATGCTTTCAATGCAATTCCAGTCTACCTCCTGAAATCGGTTTCCTGCAATTCTGCCCCGCTTTCAAGTCCTCTTGGCAGCCTTACTTCAGTCTATTTTTGGACGATAGCTGTCATTTATAACTCTGCAGGTTTGTGAATTACAGTGCCCCTGAGCTCCTTTCTTCAACTTGCTTTCTTGTGACCTGGCCGCAACACCGCAGGATGGCTTCAGGCCCTAATCTGGTTCCGGCACGGCATGCTGAGCCTTTGGTTATTTCCTCTTCCTGGTGGGAAATGAGAGTTAAATTTGCCCGTCCAGACACCTTCAGCTAGCCTCTCATTGGTTCTCGCTATTCCTGTTCATCTTCCGCAGAAATTGCAAACTGGGCCAAACAGGAGGTTAAAGGCGCTGACTCTCCAAGTGGGGAGAGTGTTAGTAAAGCGTCTGGAATGTTGCACCCGAGTACCAGGGGAGGAAAACTGAGACATATTTGAACACGTCTCCCGTTCACATGGTTGATCATACTTGGGTTCTACATGCATGTTTTAGCTGAAGGAAGAATACCTTAAACCTGGAGAGTTGAGACCCGTGTAATGGGTACCATGCAATATGACTTCAAAGGGTCTTCATTTGCTCACCGAACCTCTCCAATCCTATCACTGCTGCGTTTATGCCCCTGTACACATGCTTGATTCTCTTTTGGAGACATAGCAATCCATAGGTTTTACGATACTTACTAGTCAGGTACATTCTTAGGCGTTTAATATGCGGTGTTGAGTCCATTTCGTTGAGCAAGGAGTAGCTCTTGTCTATTCCATATTTGGCTTAAGGAACTTTATCTGTGCTCATTTCAATCTCTGGTTTTATGCAGCACCCCAACTCACCTTTACCCTTAAGCAAGCATAAGTTGGTTTTCTAAATTTGAGACCCTGTTCTGTTCTGTAATTCAGTTCCTGTGTAGCCAAATTTCCATTCCGTGTATTACTGATATCTTATGATGTTTCTTTTTCTGTGTGACTTATTTCAGTTAGAATCATCATACCTGAATCCACTCATTGTGATGCTAAGGGCCTGATGACATAGATTTCATTGCTGAGTGATATTGCTTTGTAAGTAAATACCACAACTTCTTTATCCATTTTTCACTTTCTGCGATGTTGAACTTGTACTGTAAACGAGGTTCTTGTAAACAGAGGCGTCCCAAACTTTGGGGTGGCTGTGTCTTTTTGATTTTAATTTCCCTAAGCTATAGGACCATAAGTGGCAGTTCCCTAGGCTCTGTTGCTTTGTTTTTTAGATGTTTCAGGAAACACCATACACTTCTCCCGAGTGTCTGTTGGCAATTTACATCCCGCCCATCAGCATAACAAGGCTCCCAGTTCTCCATGGCCTGTCCTGCCTTTCTGGATTTTACACTTTTTTCAGATGGCCCTTTTGACCGGGGGGAAGTGAGACTTCATTGTAGTGCAGATTTCCTTTGCAAGCTTGCTTGGTTGGCCAAAAAGGGCGTATGCGTTTTTTCCTGAATATATTCAGGAAAAAACGCATACGCCCTTTTTGGCCAAGTGCATCATTGTGGACGTTCTGCCTCTTTTCCTATGCTTTCAATGCAATTCCAGTCTACCTCCTGAAATCGGTTTCCTGCAATTCTGCCCCGCTTTCAAGTCCTCTTGGCAGCCTTACTTCAGTCTATTTTTGGACGATAGCTGTCATTTATAACTCTGCAGGTTTGTGAATTACAGTGCCCCTGAGCTCCTTTCTTCAACTCGCTTTCTTGTGACCTGGCCGCAACACCGCAGGATGGCTTCAGGCCCTAATCTGGTTCCGGTACGGCACACTGAGCCTTTGGTTATTTCCTCTTCCTAGTGGGAAATGAGAGTTAAATTTGCCCTTCCAGACACCTCCAGCTAGTCTCTCATTGGTTCTCGCTATTCCTGTTCATCTTCCGCAGAAATTGCAAACTGGGCCAAACAGGAGGTTAAAGGGACTGACTCTCCAAGTGGGGAGAGTGTTAGTAAAGCGTCTGGAATGTTGCACCCGAGTACCAGGGGAGGAAAACTGAGACATATTTGAACACGTCTCCCGTTCACATGGTTGATCATACTTGGGTTCCACATGAATGTTTTAGCTGAAGGAAGAATATCTTAAACCTGGAAAGTTAAGACCCGTGTAATGGGTACCATGCAATATGACTTCAAAGGGTCTTCATTTGCTCACCGAACCTCTCCAATCCTATCACTGCTGCGTTTATGCCCCTGTACACATGCTTGATTCTCTTTCGGAGACATAGCAATCCATAGGTTTTAAGATACTTACAAGTCAGGTACATTCTTAGGCGTTTAATATGCGGTGTTGAGTCCATTTCGTTGAGCAAGGAGTAGCTCTTGTCTATTCCATATTTGGCTTAAGGAACTTTATCTGTGCTCATTTCAATCTCTGGTTTTATGCAGCACCCCAACTCACCTTTACCCTTAAGCAAGCATAAGTTGGTTTTCTAAATTTGAGGCCCTGTTCTGTTCTGTAATTCAGTTCCTGTGTAGCCAAGTTTCCATTCCGTGTATTACTGATATCTTATGATGTTTCTTTTTCTGTGTGACTTATTTCAGTTAGAATCATCATACCTGAATCCACTCATTGTGCTGCTAAGGGCCTGATGACACAGATTTCATTGCTGAGTGATATTGCTTTGTAAGTGAATACCACAACTTCTTTATCCATTTTTCACTTTCTGCGATGTTGAACTTGTACTGTAAATGAGGTTCTTGTAAACAGAGCCATTCCAAACTTTGGGGTGGCTGTGTCTTTTTGATTTTAATTTCCCTAAGCTGTAGGACCATAAGTGGAAGTGCCCTAGGTTCTGTTGCTTTGTTTTTTAGATGTTTCAGGAAACACCATACACTTCTCCCAAGTGTCTGTTGGCAATTTACATCCCGCCCATCAGCATAACAAGGCTCCCAGTTCTCAATGGCCTGTTGCCTTTCTGGATTTTACACTTTTTTCAGATGGCCCTTTTGACCGGGGGGAAGTGAGACTTCATTGTAGTGCAGATTTCCTTTGCAAGCTTGCTTGGTTGGCCAAAAAGGGCGTATGCGTTTTTTCCTGAATATATTCAGGAAAAAATGCATACGCCCTTTTTGGCCAAGTGCATCATTGTGGACGTTCTGCCTCTTTTCCTATGCTTTCAATGCAATTCCAGTCTACCTCCTGAAATCGGTTTCCTGCAATTCTGCCCCGCTTTCAAGTCCTCTTGGCAGCCTTACTTCAGTCTATTTTTGGACGATAGCTGTCATTTATAACTCTGCAGGTTTGTGAATTACAGTGCCCCTGAGCTCCTTTCTTCAACTCGCTTTCTTGTGACCTGGCCGCAACACCGCAGGATGGCTTCAGGCCCTAATCTGGTTCCGGCCCGGCATGCTGAGCCTTTGGTTAATTCCTCTTCCTGGTGGGAAATGAGAGTTAAATTTGCCCGTCCAGACACCTCCAGCTAGCCTCTCATTGGTTCTCGCTATTCCTGTTCATCTTCCGCAGAAATTGCAAACTGGGCCAAACAGGAGGTTAAAGGGACTGACTCTCCAAGTGGGGAGAGTGTAAGTAAAGCGTCTGGAATGTTGCACCCGAGTACCAGGGGAGGAAAACTGAGACATATTTGAACACGTCTCCCGATCACATGGTTGATCATACTCTAGGTTCCACATGCATGTTTTAGCTGAAGGAAGAATACCTTAAACCTGGAGAGTTAAGACCCGTGGAATGGGTACCATGCAACATGACTTCAAAGGGTCTTCATTTGCTCACCGAACCTCTCCAATCCTATCACTGCTGCTTTTATGCCCCTGTACACATGCTTGATTCTCTTTCCGAGACATAGCAATCCATAGGTTTTAAGATACTTACTAGTCAGGTACATTCTTAGGCGTTTAATATGCGGTGTTGAGTCCATTTCGTTGAGCAAGGAGTAGCTCTTGTCTATTCTATATTTGAGTTAAGGAACTTTATCTGTGCTCATTTCAATCTCTGGTTTTATGCAGCACCCCAACTCACCTTTACCCTTAAGCAAGCATATGTTGCTTTTCTAAATTTGAGACCCTGTTCTGTTCTGTAATTCAGTTCCTGTGTAGCCAAGTTTCCATTCCGTGTATTACTGATATCTTATGATGTTTCTTTTTCTGTGTGACTTATTTCAGTTAGAATCATCATACCTGAATCCACTCATTGTGCTGCTAAGTGCCTGATGACACAGATTTCATTGCTAAGTGATATTGCTTTGTAAGTAAATACCACAACTTCTTTATCCATTTTTCACTTTCTGCGATGTTGAACTTGTACTGTAAACGAGGTTCTTGTAAACAGAGCTGTTCCAAACTTTGGGGTGGCTGTGTCTTTTTGATTTTAATTTCCCTAAGCTATAGGGCCATAAGTGGAAGTGCCCTAGGTTCTGTTGCTTTGTTTTTTAGATGTTTCAGGAAACACCATACACTTCTCCCGAGTGGTTGTTGGCAATTTACATCCCGCCCATCAGCATAACAAGGCTCCCAGTTCTCCATGGCCTGTCCTGCCTTTCTGGATTTTACACTTTTTTCAGATGGCCCTTTTGACCGGGGGGAAGTGAGACTTCATTGTAGTGCAGATTTCCTTTGCAAGCTTGCTTGGTTGGCCAAAAAGGGCGTATGCGTTTTTTCCTGAATATATTCAGGAAAAAACGCATACGCCCTTTTTGGCCAAGTGCATCATTGTGTACGTTCTGCCTCTTTTCCTATGCTTTCAATGCAATTCCAGTCTACCTCCTGAAATCGGTTTCCTGCAATTCTGCCCCGCTTTCAAGTCCTCTTGGCAGCCTTACTTCAGTCTATTTTTGGACGATAGCTGTCATTTATAACTCTGCAGGTTTGTGAATTACAGTGCCCCTGAGCTCCTTTCTTCAACTTGCTTTCTTGTGACCTGGCCGCAACACCGCAGGATGGCTTCAGGCCCTAATCTGGTTCCGGCACGGCACGCTGAGCCTTTGGTTATTTCCTCTTCCTGGTGGGAAATGAGAGTTAAATTTGCCCGTCCAGACACCTTCAGCTAGCCTCTCATTGGTTCTCGCTATTCCTGTTCATCTTCCGCAGAAATTGCAAACTGGGCCAAACAGGAGGTTAAAGGCGCTGACTCTCCAAGTGGGGAGAGTGTTAGTAAAGCGTCTGGAATGTTGCACCCGAGTACCAGGGGAGGAAAACTGAGACATATTTGAACACGTCTCCCGTTCACATGGTTGATCATACTTGGGTTCCACATGCATGTTTTAGCTGAAGGAAGAATACCTTAAACCTGGAGAGTTGAGACCCGTGGAATGGGTACCATGCAATATGACTTCAAAGGGTCTTCATTTGCTCACCGAACCTCTCCAATCCTATCACTGCTGCGTTTATGCCCCTGTACACATGCTTGATTCTCTTTCGGAGACATAGCAATCCATAGGTTTTACGATACTTACTAGTCAGGTACATTCTTAGGCGTTTAATATGGGGTGTTGAGTCCATTTCGTTGAGCAAGGAGTAGCTCTTGTCTATTCCATATTTGACTTAAGGAACTTTATCTGTGCTCATTTCAATCTCTGGTTTTATGCAGCACCCCAACTCACCTTTCCCCTTAAGCAAGCATAAGTTGGTTTTCTAAATTTGAGACCCTGTTCTGTTCTGTAATTCAGTTCCTGTGTAGCCAAGTTTACATTCCGTGTATTACTGATATCTTATGATGTTTCTTTTTCTGTGTGACTTATTTCAGTTAGAATCATCATACCTGAATCCACTCATTGTGATGCTAAGGGCCTGATGACATAGATTTCATTGCTGAGTGATATTGCTTTGTAAGTAAATACCACAACTTCTTTATCCATTTTTCACTTTCTGCGATGTTGAACTTGTACTGTAAACGAGGTTCTTTTAAACAGAGGCGTCCCAAACTTTGGGGTGGCTGTGTCTTTTTGATTTTAATTTCCCTAAGCTATAGGACCATAAGTGGCAGTGCCCTAGGCTCTGTTGCTTTGTTTTTTAGATGTTTCAGGAAACACCATACACTTCTCCCGAGTGTCTGTTGGCAATTTACATCCCGCCCATCAGCATAACAAGGCTCCCAGTTCTCCATGGCCTGTCCTGCCTTTCTGGATTTTACACTTTTTTCAGATGGCCCTTTTGACCGGGGGGAAGTGAGACTTCATTGTAGTGCAGATTTCCTTTGCAAGCTTGCTTGGTTGGCCAAAAAGGGCGTATGCGTTTTTTCCTGAATATATTCAGGAAAAAACGCATACGCCCTTTTTGGCCAAGTGCATCATTGTGGACGTTCTGCCTCTTTTCCTATGCTTTCAATGCAATTCCAGTCTACCTCCTGAAATCAGTTTCCTGCAATTCTGCCCTGCTTTCAAGACCTCTTGGCAGCCTTACTTCAGTCTATTTTTGGACGATAGCTGTCATTTATAACTCTGCAGGTTTGTGAATTACAGTGCCCCTGAGCTCCTTTCTTCAACTCGCTTTCTTGTGACCTGGCCGCAACACCACAGGATGGCTTCAGGCCCTAATCTGGTTCCGGCCCGGCACGCTGAGCCTTTGGTTAATTCCTCTTCCTGGTGGGAAATGAGAGTTAAATTTGCCCGTCCAGACACCTCCAGCTAGCCTCTCATTGGTTCTCGCTATTCCTGTTCATCTTCCGCAGAAATTGCAAACTGGGCCAAACAGGAGGTTAAAGGGACTGACTCTCCAAGTGGGGAGAGTGTTAGTAAAGCGTCTGGAATGTTGCACCCGAGTACCAGGGGAGGAAAACTGAGACATATTTGAACATGTCTCCCGATCACATGGTTGATCATACTCTAGGTTCCACATGCATGTTTTAGCTGAAGGAAGAATACCTTAAACCTAGGTAGTTGAAACCCGTGGAATGGGTACCATGCAATATGACTTCAAAGGGTCTTCATTTGCTCACCGAACCTCTCCAATCCTATCACTGCTGCGTTTATGCCCCTGTACACATGCTTGATTCTCTTTCGGAGACATAGCAATCCATAGGTTTTAAGATACTTACTAGTCAGGTACATTCTTAGGCGTTTAATATGCGGTGTTGAGTCCATTTCGTTGAGCAAGGAGTAGCTCTTGTCTATTCCATATTTGGCTTAAGGAACTTTATCTGTGCTCATTTCAATCCCTGGTTTTATGCAGCACCCCAACTCACCTTTACCCTTAAGCAAGCATAAGTTGGTTTTCTAAATTTGAGACCCTGTTCTGTTCTGTAATTCAGTTCCTGTGTAGCCAAGTTTCCATTCCGTGTATTACTGATATCTTATGATGTTTCTTTTTCTGTGTGACTTATTTCAGTTAGAATCATCATACCTGAATCCACTCATTGTGCTGCTAAGGGCCTGATGACATAGATTTCATTGCTGAGTGATATTGCTTTGTAAGTGAATACCACAACTTCTTTATCCATTTTTCACTTTCTGCGATGTTGAACTTGTACTGTAAACGAGGTTCTTGTAAACAGAGCCGTTCCAAACTTTGGGGTGGCTGTGTCTTTTTGATTTTAATTTCCCTAAGCTATAGGACCATAAGTGGAAGTGCCCTAGGCTCTGTTGCTTTGTTTTTTAGATGTTTCAGGAAACACCATACACTTCTCCCAAGTGTCTGTTGGCAATTTACATCCCGCCCATCAGCATAACAAGGCTCCCAGTTCTCAATGGCCTGTTGCCTTTCTGGATTTTACACTTTTCTCAGATGGCCCTTTTGACCGGGGGGTAGTGAGACTTCATTGTAGTGCAGATGTCCTTTGCAAGCTTGCTTGGTTGGCCAAAAAGGGCGTATGCGTTTTTTCCTGAATATATTCAGGAAAAAACGCATATGCCCTTTTTGGCCAAGTGCATCATTGTGGACGTTCTGCCTCTTTTCCTATGCTTTCAATGCAATTCCAGTCTACCTCCTGAAATCGGTTTCCTGCAATTCTGCCCCGCTTTCAAGTCCTCTTGGCAGCCTTACTTCAGTCTATTTTTGGACGATAGCTGTCATTTATAACTCTGCAGGTTTGTGAATTACAGTGCCCCTGAGCTCCTTTCTTCAACTCGCTTTCTTGTGACCTGGCCGCAACACCGCAGGATGGCTTCAGGCCCTAATCTGGTTCCGGCCCGGCACGCTGAGCCTTTGGTTATTTCCTCTTCCTGGTGGGAAATGAGAGTTAAATTTGCCCGTCCAGACACCTCCAGCTAGTCTCTCATTGGTTCTCGCTATTCCTGTTCATCTTCCGCAGAAATTGCAAACTGGGCCAAACAGGAGGTTAAAGGCGCTGACTCTCCAAGTGGGGAGAGTGTTAGTAAAGCATCTGGAATGTTGCACCCGAGTACCAGGGGAGGAAAACTGAGACATATTTGAACACGTCTCCCGTTCACATGGTTGATCATACTTGGGTTCCACATGCATGTTTTAGCTGAAGGAAGAATACCTTAAACCTGGAGAGTTGAGACCCGTGTAATGGGTACCATGCAATATGACTTCAAAGGGTCTTCATTTGCTCACCGAACCTCTCCAATCCTATCACTGCTGCGTTTATGCCCCTGTACACATGCTTGATTCTCTTTTGGAGACATAGCAATCCATAGGTTTTACGATACTTACTAGTCAGGTACATTCTTAGGCGTTTAATATGCGGTGTTGAGTCAATTTCGTTGAGTAAGGAGTAGCTCTTGTCTATTCCATATTTGACTTAAGGAACTTTATCTGTGCTCATTTCAATCTCTGGTTTTATGCAGCACCCCAACTCACCTTTCCCCTTAAGCAAGCATAAGTTGTTTTTCTAAATTTGAGACCCTGTTCTGTTCTGTAATTCAGTTCCTGTGTAGCCAAGTTTACATTCCGTGTATTACTGATATCTTATGATGTTTCTTTTTCTGTGTGACTTATTTCAGTTAGAGTCATCATACCTGAATCCACTCATTGTGATGCTAAGGGCCTGATGACATAGATTTCATTGCTGAGTGATATTGCTTTGTAAGTAAATACCACAACTTCTTTATCCATTTTTCACTTTCTGCGATGTTGAACTTGTACTGTAAACGAGGTTCTTGTAAACAGAGGTGTCCCAAACTTTGGGTTGGCTGTGTCTTTTTGATTTTAATTTCCCTAAGCTATAGGACCATAAGTGGCAGTGCCCTAGGCTCTATTGCTTTGTTTTTTAGATGTTTCAGGAAACACCATACACTTCTCCCGAGTGTCTGTTGGCAATTTACATCCCGCCCATCAGCATAACAAGGCTCCCAGTTCTCCATGGCCTGTCCTGCCTTTCTGGATTTTACACTTTTTTCAGATGGCCCTTTTGACCGGGGGGAAGTGAGACTTCATTGTAGTGCAGATTTCCTTTGCAAGCTTGCTTGGTTGGCCAAAAAGGGCGTATGCGTTTTTTCCTGAATATATTCAGGAAAAAACGCATACGCCCTTTTTGGACAAGTGCATCATTGTGGACGTTCTGCCTCTTTTCCTATGCTTTCAATGCAATTCCAGTCTACCTCCTGAAATCGGTTTCCTGCAATTCTGCCCCGCTTTCAAGTCCTCTTGGCAGCCTTACTTCAGTGTATTTTTGGACGATAGCTGTCATTTATAACTCTGCAGGTTTGTGAATTACAGTGCCCCTGAGCTCCTTTCTTCAACTCGCTTTCTTGTGACCTGGCCGCAACACCGCAGGATGGCTTCAGGCCCTAATCTGGTTCCGGCCCGGCACGCTGAGCCTTTGGTTAATTCCTCTTCCTGGTGGGAAATGAGAGTTAAATTTGCCCGTCCAGACACCTCCAGCTAGTCTCTCATTGGTTCTCGCTATTCCTGTTCATCTTCCGCAGAAATTGCAAACTGGGCCAAACAGGAGGTTAAAGGGACTGACTCTCCAAGTGGGTAGAGTGTTAGTAAAGCGTCTGGAATGTTGCACCCGAGTACCAGGGGAGGAAAACTGAGACATATTTGAACATGTCTCCCGATCACATGGTTGATCATACTCTAGGTTCCACATGCATGTTTTAGCTGAAGGAAGAATACCTTAAACCTGGGTAGTTGAAACCCGTGGAATGGGTACCATGCAATATGACTTCAAAGGGTCTTCATTTGCTCACCGAAACTCTCCAATCCTATCACTGCTGCGTTTATGCCCCTGTACACATGCTTGATTCTCTTTCGGAGACATAGCAATCCATAGGTTTTAAGATACTTACAAGTCAGGTACATTCTTAGGCGTTTAATATGCGGTGTTGAGTCCATTTCGTTGAGCAAGGAGTAGCTCTTGTCTATTCCATATTTGGCTTAAGGAACTTTATCTGTGCTCATTTCAATCTCTGGTTTTATGCAGCACCCCAACTCACCTTTACCCTTAAGCAAGCATAAGTTGGTTTTCTAAATTTGAGACCCTGTTCTGTTCTGTAATTCAGTTCCTGTGTAGCCAAGTTTCCATTCCGTGTATTACTGATATCTTATGATGTTTCTTTTTCTGTGTGACTTATTTCAGTTAGAATCATCATACCTGAATCCACTCATTGTGCTGCTAAGGGCCTGATGACACAGATTTCATTGCTGAGTGATATTGCTTTGTAAGTAAATACCACAACTTCTTTATCCATTTTTCACTTTCTGCGATGTTGAACTTGTACTGTAAACGAGGTTCTTGTAAACAGAGGCGTTCCAAACTTTGGGGTGGCTGTGTCTTTTTGATTTTAATTTCCCTAAGCTATAGGACCATAAGTGGAAGTGCCCTAGGCTCTGTTGCTTTGTTTTTTAGATGTTTCAGGAAACACCATACACTTCTCCCAAGTGTCTGTTGGCAATTTACATCCCTCCCAGCAGCATAACAAGGCTCCCAGTTCTCAATGGCGTGTTGCCTTTCTGGATTTTACACTTTTTTCAGATGGCCCTTTTGACCGGGGGGAAGTGAGACTTCATTGTAGTGCAGATTTCCTTTGCAAACTTGCTTGGTTGGCCAAAAAGGGCGTATGCGTTTTTTCCTGAATATATTCAGGAAAAAACGCATACGCCCTTTTTGGCCAAGTGCATCATTGTGGACGTTCTGCCTCTTTTCCTATGCTTTCAATGCAATTCCAGTCTACCTTCTGAAATCGGTTTCCTGCAATTCTGCCCCGCTTTCAAGTCCTCTTGGCAGCCTTACTTCAGTCTATTTTTGGACGATAGCTGTCATTTATAACTCTGCAGGTTTGTGAATTACAGTGCCCCTGAGCTCCTTTCTTCAACTCGCTTTCTTGTGACCTGGCCGCAACACCGCAGGATGGCTTCAGGCCCTAATCTGGTTCCGGCACGGCACGCTGAGCCTTTGGTTATTTCCTCTTCCTGGTGGGAAATGAGAGTTAAATTTGCCCGTCCAGACACCTTCAGCTAGCCTCTCATTGGTTCTCGCTATTCCTGTTCATCTTCCGCAGAAATTGCAAACTGGGCCAAACAGGAGGTTAAAGGCGCTGACTCTCCAAGTGGGGAGAGTGTTAGTAAAGCGTCTGGAATGTTGCACCCGAGTACCAGGGGAGGAAAACTGAGACATATTTGAACACGTCTCCCGTTCACATGGTTGATCATACTTGGCTTCCACATGCATGTTTTAGCTGAAGGAAGAATACCTTAAACCTGGAGAGTTGAGACCCGTGGAATGGCTACCATGCAATATGACTTCAAAGGGTCTTCATTTGCTCACCGAACCTCTCCAATCCTATCACTGCTGCGTTTATGCCCCTGTACACATGCTTGATTCTCTTTCAGAGACATAGCAATCCATAGGTTTTACGATACTTACTAGTCAGGTACATTCTTAGGCGTTTAATATGCGGTGTTGAGTCCATTTCGTTGAGCAAGGAGTAGCTCTTGTCTATTCCATATTTGACTTAAGGAACTTTATCTGTGCTCATTTCAATCTCTGGTTTTATGCAGCACCCCAACTCACCTTTACCCTTAAGCAAGCATAAGTTGGTTTTCTAAATTTGAGACCCTGTTCTGTTCTGTAATTCAGTTCCTGTGTAGCCAAGTTTACATTCCGTGTATTACTGATATCTTATGATGTTTCTTTTTCTGTGTGACTTATTTCAGTTAGAATCATCATACCTGAATCCACTCATTGTGATGCTAAGGGCCTGATGACATAGATTTCATTGCTGAGTGATATTGCTTTGTAAGTAAATACCACAACTTCTTTATCCATTTTTCACTTTCTGCGATGTTGAACTTGTACTGTAAACGAGGTTCTTGTAAACAGAGGCGTCCCAAACTTTGGGGTGGCTGTGTCTTTTTGATTTTAATTTCCCTAAGCTATAGGACCATAAGTGGCAGTGCCCTAGGCTCTGTTGCTTTGTTTTTTAGATGTTTCAGGAAACACCATACACTTCTCCCGAGTGTCTGTTGGCAATTTACATCCCGCCCATCAGCATAACAAGGCTCCCAGTTCTCCATGGCCTGTCCTGCCTTTCTGGATTTTACACTTTTTTCAGATGGCCCTTTTGACCGGGGGGAAGTGAGACTTCATTGTAGTGCAGATTTCCTTTGCAAGCTTGCTTGGTTGGCCAAAAAGGGCGTATGAGTTTTTTCCTGAATATATTCAGGAAAAAACGCATACGCCCTTTTTGGCCAAGTGCATCATTGTGGACGTTCTGCCTCTTTTCCTATGCTTTCAATGCAATTCCAGTCTACCTCCTGAAATCGGTTTCCTGCAATTCTGCCCCGCTTTCAAGTCCTCTTGGCAGCCTTACTTCAGTCTACTTTTGGACGATAGCTGTCATTTATAACTCTGCAGGTTTGTGAATTACAGTGCCCCTGAGCTCCTTTCTTCAACTCGCTTTCTTGTGACCTGGCCGCAACACCGCAGGATGGCTTCAGGCCCTAATCTGGTTCCGGCCCGGCCCGCTGAGCCTTTGGTTAATTCCTCTTCCTGGTGGGAAATGAGAGTTAAATTTGCCCGTCCAGACACCTCCAGCTAGCCTCTCATTGGTTCTCGCTATTCCTGTTCATCTTCCGCAGAAATTGCAAACTGGGCCAAACAGGAGGTTAAAGGGACTGACTCTCCAAGTGGGGAGAGTGTTAGTAAAGCGTCTGGAATGTTGCACCCGAGTACCAGGGGAGGAAAACTGAGACATATTTGAACACGTCTCCCGATCACATGGTTGATCATACTCTAGGTTCCACATGCATGTTTTAGCTGAAGGAAGAATACCTTAAACCTGGGTAGTTGAAACCCGTGGAATGGGTACCATGCAATATGACTTCAAAGGGTCTTCATTTGCTCACCGAACCTCTCCAATCCTATCACTGCTGCGTTTATGCCCCTGTACACATGCTTGATTCTCTTTCGGAGACATAGCAATCCATAGGTTTTAAGATACTTACAAGTCAGGTACATTCTTAGGCGTTTAATATGCGGTGTTGAGTCCATTTCGTTGACCAAGGAGTAGCTCTTGTCTATTCCATATTTGGTTTAAGGAACTTTATCTGTGCTCATTTCAATCTCTGGTTTTATGCAGCACCCCAACTCACCTTTACCCTTAAGCAAGCATAAGTTGTTTTTCTAAATTTGAGACCCTGTTCTGTTCTGTAATTCAGTTCCTGTGTAGCCAAGTTTCCATTCCGTGTATTACTGATATCTTATGATGTTTCTTTTTCTGTGTGACTTATTTCAGTTAGAATCATCATACCTGAATCCACTCATTGTGTTGCTAAGGGCCTGATAACATAGATTTCATTGCTGAGTGATATTGCTTTGTAAGTGAATACCACAACTTCTTTATCCATTTTTCACTTTCTGCGATGTTGAACTTGTACTGTAAACGAGGTTCTTGTAAACAGAGCCGTTCCAAACTTTGGGGTGGCTGTGTCTTTTTGATTTTAATTTCCCTAAGCTATAGGACCATAAGTGGAAGTGCCCTAGGCTGTGTTGCTTTGTTTTTTAGATGTTTCTGGAAACACCATACACTTCTCCCAGGTGTCTGTTGGCAATTTACATCCCGCCCATCAGCATAACAAGGCTCCCAGTTCTCAATGGCCTGTTGCCTTTCTGGATTTTACACTTTTTTCAGATGGCCCTTTTGACCGGGGGGAAGTGAGACTTCATTGTAGTGCAGATTTCCTTTGCAAACTTGCTTGGTTGGCCAAAAAGGGCGTATGCGTTTTTTCCTAAATATATTCAGGAAAAAACGCATACGCCCTTTTTGGCCAAGTGCATCATTGTGGACGTTCTGCCTCTTTTCCTATGCTTTCAATGCAATTCCAGTCTACCTTCTGAAATCGGTTTCCTGCAATTCTGCCCCGCTTTCAAGTCCTCTTGGCAGCCTTCCTTCAGTCTATTTTTGGACGATAGCTGTCATTTATAACTCTGCAGGTTTGTGAATTACAGTGCCCCTGAGCTCCTTTCTTCAACTCGATTTCTTGTGACCTGGCCGCAACACCGCAGGATGGCTTCAGGCCCTAATCTGGTTCCGGCCCGGCACGCTGAGCCTTTGGTTAATTCCTCTTCCTGGTGGGAAATGAGAGTTAAATTTGCCCGTCCAGACACCTCCAGCTAGCCTCTCATTGGTTCTCGCTATTCCTGTTCATCTTCCGCAGAAATTGCAAACTGGGCCAAACAGGAGGTTAAAGGGACTGACTCTCCAAGTGGGGAGAGTGTTAGTAAAGTGTCTGGAATGTTGCACCCGAGTACCAGGGGAGGAAAACTGAGACATATTTGAACACGTCTCCCGATCACATGGTTGATCATACTCTAGGTTCCACATGCATGTTTTAGCTGAAGGAAGAATACCTTAAACCTGGGTAGTTGAAACCCGTGGAATGGGTACCATGCAATATGACTTCAAAGGGTCTTCATTTGCTCACCGAACCTCTCCAATCCTATCACTGCTGCGTTTATGCCCCTGTACACATGCTTGATTCTCTTTCGGAGACATAGCAATCCATAAGTTTTAAGATACTTACTAGTCAGGTACATTCTTAGGCGTTTAATATGGGGTGTTGAGTCCATTTCGTTGAGCAAGGAGTAGCTCTTGTCTATTCCATATTTGGCTTAAGGAACTTTATCTGTGCTCATTTCAATCTCTGGTTTTATGCAGCACCCCAACTCACCTTTACCCTTAAGCAAGAATAAGTTGGTTTTCTAAATTTGAGACCCTGTTCTGTTCTGTAATTCAGTTCCTGTGTAGCCAAGTTTCCATTCCGTGTATTACTGATATCTTATGATGTTTCTTTTTCTGTGTGACTTATTTCAGTTAGAATCATCATACCTGAATCCACTCATTGTGCTGCTAAGTGCCTGATGACACAGATTTCATTGCTGAGTGATATTGCTTTGTAAGTAAATACCACAACTTCTTTATCCATTTTTCACTTTCTGCGATGTTGAACTTGTACTGTAAACGAGGTTCTTGTAAACAGAGCTGTTCCAAACTTTGGGGTGGCTGTGTCTTTTTGATTTTAATTTCCCTAAGCTATAGGACCATAAGTGGCAGTGCCCTAGGCTCTGTTGCTTTGTTTTTTAGATGTTTCAGGAAACACCATACACTTCTCCCGAGTGTCTGTTGGCAATTTACATCCCGCCCATCAGCATAACAAGGCTCCCAGTTCTCCATGGCCTGTCCTGCCTTTCTGGATTTTACACTTTTTTCAGATGGCCCTTTTGACCGGGGGGAAGTGAGACTTCATTGTAGTGCAGATTTCCTTTGCAAGCTTGCTTGGTTGGCCAAAAAGGGCGTATGCGTTTTTTCCTGAATATATTCAGGAAAAAACGCATACGCCCTTTTTGGCCAAGTGCATCATTGTGGACGTTCTGCCTCTTTTCCTATGCTTTCAATGCAATTCCAGTCTACCTCCTGAAATCGGTTTCCTGCAATTCTGCCCCGCTTTCAAGTCCTCTTGGCAGCCTTACTTCAGTCTATTTTTGGACGATAGCTGTCATTTATAACTCTGCAGGTTTGTGAATTACAGTGCCCCTGAGCTCCTTTCTTCAACTCGCTTTCTTGTGACCTGGCCGCAACACCGCAGGATGGCTTCAGGCCCTAATCTGGTTCCGGCACGGCACGCTGAGCCTTTGGTTATTTCCTCTTCCTGGTGGGAAATGAGAGTTAAATTTGCCCGTCCAGACACCTTCAGCTAGCCTCTCATTGGTTCTCGCTATTCCTGTTCATCTTCCGCAGAAATTGCAAACTGGGCCAAACAGGAGGTTAAAGGCGCTGACTCTCCAAGTGGGGAGAGTGTTAGTAAAGCGTCTGGAATGTTGCACCCGAGTACCAGGGGAGGAAAACTGAGACATATTTGAACACGTCTCCCGTTCACATGGTTGATCATACTTGGGTTCTACATGCATGTTTTAGCTGAAGGAAGAATACCTTAAACCTGGAGAGTTGAGACCCGTGTAATGGGTACCATGCAATATGACTTCAAAGGGTCTTCATTTGCTCACCGAACCTCTCCAATCCTATCACTGCTGCGTTTATGCCCCTGTACACATGCTTGATTCTCTTTTGGAGACATAGCAATCCATAGGTTTTACGATACTTACTAGTCAGGTACATTCTTAGGCGTTTAATATGCGGTGTTGAGTCCATTTCGTTGAGCAAGGAGTAGCTCTTGTCTATTCCATATTTGGCTTAAGGAACTTTATCTGTGCTCATTTCAATCTCTGGTTTTATGCAGCACCCCAACTCACCTTTACCCTTAAGCAAGCATAAGTTGGTTTTCTAAATTTGAGACCCTGTTCTGTTCTGTAATTCAGTTCCTGTGTAGCCAAGTTTACATTCCGTGTATTACTGATATCTTATGATGTTTCTTTTTCTGTGTGACTTATTTCAGTTAGAATCATCATACCTGAATCCACTCATTGTGCTGCTAAGTGCCTGATGACACAGATTTCATTGCTGAGTGATATTGCTTTGTAAGTAAATACCACAACTTCTTTATCCATTTTTCACTTTCTGCGATGTTGAACTTGTACTGTAAACGAGGTTCTTGTAAACAGAGGCGTCCCAAACTTTGGGGTGGCTGTGTCTTTTTGATTTTAATTTCCCTAAGCTATAGGACCATAAGTGGAAGTGCCCTAGGCTCTGTTGCTTTGTTTTTTAGATGTTTCAGGAAACACCATACACTTCTCCCGAGTGTCTGTTGGCAATTTACATCCCGCCCATCAGCATAACAAGGCTCCCAGTTCTCCATGGCCTGTCCTGCCTTTCTGGATTTTACACTTTTTTCAGATGGCCCTTTTGACCGGGGGGAAGTGAGACTTCATTGTAGTGCAGATTTCCTTTGCAAGCTTGCTTGGTTGGCCAAAAAGGGCGTATGCGTTTTTTCCTGAATATATTCAGGAAAAAACGCATACGCCCTTTTTGGCCAAGTGCATCATTGTGGACGTTCTGCCTCTTTTCCTATGCTTTCAATGCAATTCCAGTCTACCTCCTGAAATCGGTTTCCTGCAATTCTGCCCCGCTTTCAAGTCCTCTTGGCAGCCTTACTTCAGTCTATTTTTGGACGATAGCTGTCATTTATAACTCTGCAGGTTTGTGAATTACAGTGCCCCTGAGCTCCTTTCTTCAACTCGCTTTCTTGTGACCTGGCCGCAACACCGCAGGATGGCTTCAGGCCCTAATCTGGTTCCGGCACGGCACGCTGAGCCTTTGGTTATTTCCTCTTCCTGGTGGGAAATGAGAGTTAAATTTGCCCGTCCAGACACCTCCAGCTAGTCTCTCATTGGTTCTCGCTATTCCTGTTCATCTTCCGCAGAAATTGCAAACTGGGCCAAACAGGAGGTTAAAGGCGCTGACTCTCCAAGTGGGGAGAGTGTTAGTAAAGCATCTGGAATGTTGCACCCGAGTACCAGGGGAGGAAAACTGAGACATATTTGAACACGTCTCCCAATCACATGGTTGATCATACTCTGGGTTCCACATGCATGTTTTAGCTGAAGGAAGAATACCTAAAACCTGGGTAGTTGAAACCCGTGGAATGGGTACCATGCAATATGACTTCAAAGGGTCTTCATTTGCTCACCGAACCTCTCCAATCCTATCACTGATGCGTTTATGCCCCTGTACACATGCTTGATTCTCTTTCGGAGACATAGCAATCCCTAGGTTTTAAGATAATTACTAGTCAGGTACATTCTTAGGCGTTTAATATGCGGTGTTGAGTCCATTTCGTTGAGCAAGGAGTAGCTCTTGTCTATTCCATATTTGACTTAAGGAACTTTATCTGTGCTCATTTCAATCTCTGGTTTTATGCAGCACCCCAACTCACCTTTACCCTTAAGCAAGCATAAGTTGGTTTTCTAAATTTGAGACCCTGTTCTGTTCTGTAATTCAGTTCCTGTGTAGCCAAGTTTACATTCCGTGTATTACTGATATCTTATGATGTTTCTTTTTCTGTGTGACTTATTTCAGTTAGAGTCATCATACCTGAATCCACTCATTGTGATGCTAAGGGCCTGATGACATATTTTCATTGCTGAGTGATATTGCTTTGTAAGTAAATACCACAACTTCTTTATCCATTTATCACTTTCTGCGATGTTGAACTTGTACTGTAAACGAGGTTCTTGTAAACAGAGGCGTCCCAATCTTTGGGGTGGCTGTGTCTTTTTGATTTTAATTTCCCTAAGCTATAGGACCATAAGTGGAAGTGCCCTAGGCTCTGTTGCTTTGTTTATTAGATGTTTCAGGAAACACCATACACTTCTCCCGAGTGTCTGTTGGCAATTTACATCCCGCCCATCAGCATAACAAGGCTCCCAGTTCTCCATGGCCTGTCCTGCCTTTCTGGATTTTACACTTTTTTCAGATGGCCCTTTTGACCGGGGGGAAGTGAGACTTCATTGTAGTGCAGATTTCCTTTGCAAGCTTGCTTGGTTGGCCAAAAAGGGCGTATGCGTTTTTTCCTGAATATATTCAGGAAAAAACGCATACGCCCTTTTTGGCCAAGTGCATCATTGTGGACGTTCTGCCTCTTTTCCTATGCTTTCAATGCAATTCCAGTCTACCTCCTGAAATCGGTTTCCTGCAATTCTGCCCCGCTTTCAAGTCCTCTTGGCAGCCTTACTTCAGTGTATTTTTGGACGATAGCTGTCATTTATAACTCTGCAGGTTTGTGAATTACAGTGCCCCTGAGCTCCTTTCTTCAACTCGCTTTCTTGTGACCTGGCCGCAACACCGCAGGATGGCTTCAGGCCCTAATCTGGTTCCGGCCCGGCACGCTGAGCCTTTGGTTAATTCCTCTTCCTGGTGGGAAATGAGAGTTAAATTTGCCCGTCCAGACAACTCCAGCTAGCCTCTCATTGGCTCTCGCTATTCCTGTTCATCTTCCGCAGAAATTGCAAACTGGGCCAAACAGGAGTTTAAAGGGACTGACTCTCCAAGTGGGGAGACTGTTAGTAAAGCGTCTGGAATGTTGCACCCGAGTACCAGGGGAGGAAAACTGAGACATATTTGAACACGTCTCCCGATCACATGGTTGATCATACTCTAGGTTCCACATGCATGTTTTAGCTGAAGGAAGAATACCTTAATCCTGGGTAGTTGAAACCCGTGGAATGGGTACCATGCAATATGACTTCAAAGGGTCTTCATTTGCTCACCGAACCTCTCCAATCGTATCACTGCTGCGTTTATGCCCCTGTACACATGCTTGATTCTCTTTCGGAGACATAGCAATCCATAGGTTGTACGATACTTACTAGTCAGGTACATTCTTAGGCATTTAATATGCGGTGTTGAGTCCATTTCGTTGAGCAAGGAGTAGCTCTTGTCTATTCCATATTTGACTTAAGGAACTTTATCTGTGCTCATTTCAATCTCTGGTTTTATGCAGCACCCCAACTCACCTTTACCCTTAAGCAAGCATAAGTTGGTTTTCTAAATTTGAGACCCTGTTCTGTTCTGTAATTCAGTTCCTGTGTAGCCAAGTTTACATTCCGTGTATTACTGATATCTTATGATGTTTCTTTTTCTGTGTGACTTATTTCAGTTAGAATCATCATACCTGAATCCACTCATTGTGATGCTAAGGGCCTGATGACATAGATTTCATTGCTGAGTGATATTGCTTTGTAAGTAAATACCACAACTTCTTTATCCATTTTTCACTTTCTGCGATGTTGAACTTGTACTGTAAACGAGGTTCTTGTAAACAGAGGCGTCCCAAACTTTGGGGTGGCTGTGTCTTTTTGATTTTAATTTCCCTAAGCTATAGGACCATAAGTGGCAGTGCCCTAGGCTCTGTTGCTTTGTTTTTTAGATGTTTCAGGAAACACCATACACTTCTCCCGAGTGTCTGTTGGCAATTTACATCCCGCCCATCAGCATAACAAGGCTCCCAGTTCTCCATGGCCTGTCCTGCCTTTCTGGATTTTACACTTTTTTCAGATGGCCCTTTTGACCGGGGGGAAGTGAGACTTCATTGTAGTGCAGATTTCCTTTGCAAGCTTGCTTGGTTGGCCAAAAAGGGCGTATGCGTTTTTTCCTGAATATATTCAGGAAAAAACGCATACGCCCTTTTTGGCCAAGTGCATCATTGTGGACGTTCTGCCTCTTTTCCTATGCTTTCAATGCAATTCCAGTCTACCTCCTGAAATCGGTTTCCTGCAATTCTGCCCCGCTTTCAAGTCCTCTTGGCAGCCTTACTTCAGTCTATTTTTGGACGATAGCTGTCATTTATAACTCTGCAGGTTTGTGAATTACAGTGCCCCTGAGCTCCTTTCTTCAACTCGCTTTCTTGTGACCTGGCCGCAACACCGCAGGATGGCTTCAGGCCCTAATCTGGTTCCGGCACGGCACGCTGAGCCTTTGGTTATTTCCTCTTCCTGGTGGGAAATGAGAGTTAAATTTGCCCGTCCAGACACCTTCAGCTAGCCTCTCATTGGTTCTCGCTATTCCTGTTCATCTTCCGCAGAAATTGCAAACTGGGCCAAACAGGAGGTTAAAGGCGCTGACTCTCCAAGTGGGGAGAGTGTTAGTAAAGCGTCTGGAATGTTGCACCCGAGTACCAGGGGAGGAAAACTGAGACATATTTGAACACGTCTCCCGTTCACATGGTTGATCATACTTGGGTTCTACATGCATGTTTTAGCTGAAGGAAGAATACCTTAAACCTGGAGAGTTGAGACCCGTGTAATGGGTACCATGCAATATGACTTCAAAGGGTCTTCATTTGCTCACCGAACCTCTCCAATCCTATCACTGCTGCGTTTATGCCCCTGTACACATGCTTGATTCTCTTTTGGAGACATAGCAATCCATAGGTTTTACGATACTTACTAGTCAGGTACATTCTTAGGCGTTTAATATGCGGTGTTGAGTCCATTTCGTTGAGCAAGGAGTAGCTCTTGTCTATTCCATATTTGGCTTAAGGAACTTTATCTGTGCTCATTTCAATCTCTGGTTTTATGCAGCACCCCAACTCACCTTTACCCTTAAGCAAGCATAAGTTGGTTTTCTAAATTTGAGACCCTGTTCTGTTCTGTAATTCAGTTCCTGTGTAGCCAAGTTTACATTCCGTGTATTACTGATATCTTATGATGTTTCTTTTTCTGTGTGACTTATTTCAGTTAGAATCATCATACCTGAATCCACTCATTGTGCTGCTAAGTGCCTGATGACACAGATTTCATTGCTGAGTGATATTGCTTTGTAAGTAAATACCACAACTTCTTTATCCATTTTTCACTTTCTGCGATGTTGAACTTGTACTGTAAACGAGGTTCTTGTAAACAGAGGCGTCCCAAACTTTGGGGTGGCTGTGTCTTTTTGATTTTAATTTCCCTAAGCTATAGGACCATAAGTGGAAGTGCCCTAGGCTCTGTTGCTTTGTTTTTTAGATGTTTCAGGAAACACCATACACTTCTCCCGAGTGTCTGTTGGCAATTTACATCCCGCCCATCAGCATAACAAGGCTCCCAGTTCTCCATGGCCTGTCCTGCCTTTCTGGATTTTACACTTTTTTCAGATGGCCCTTTTGACCGGGGGGAAGTGAGACTTCATTGTAGTGCAGATTTCCTTTGCAAGCTTGCTTGGTTGGCCAAAAAGGGCGTATGCGTTTTTTCCTGAATATATTCAGGAAAAAACGCATACGCCCTTTTTGGCCAAGTGCATCATTGTGGACGTTCTGCCTCTTTTCCTATGCTTTCAATGCAATTCCAGTCTACCTCCTGAAATCGGTTTCCTGCAATTCTGCCCCGCTTTCAAGTCCTCTTGGCAGCCTTACTTCAGTGTATTTTTGGACGATAGCTGTCATTTATAACTCTGCAGGTTTGTGAATTACAGTGCCCCTGAGCTCCTTTCTTCAACTCGCTTTCTTGTGACCTGGCCGCAACACCGCAGGATGGCTTCAGGCCCTAATCTGGTTCCGGCACGGCACGCTGAGCCTTTGGTTATTTCCTCTTCCTGGTGGGAAATGAGAGTTAAATTTGCCCGTCCAGACACCTCCAGCTAGTCTCTCATTGGTTCTCGCTATTCCTGTTCATCTTCCGCAGAAATTGTAAACTGGGCCAAACAGGAGGTTAAAGGCGCTGACTCTCCAAGTGGGGAGAGTGTTAGTAAAGCATCTGGAATGTTGCACCCGAGTACCAGGGGAGGAAAACTGAGACATATTTGAACACGTCTCCCAATCACATGGTTGATCATACTCTGGGTTCCACATGCATGTTTTAGCTGAAGGAAGAATACCTAAAACCTGGGTAGTTGAAACCCGTGGAATGGGTACCATGCAATATGACTTCAAAGGGTCTTCATTTGCTCACCGAACCTCTCCAATCCTATCACTGATGCGTTTATGCCCCTGTACACATGCTTGATTCTCTTTCGGAGACATAGCAATCCCTAGGTTTTAAGATAATTACTAGTCAGGTACATTCTTAGGCGTTTAATATGCGGTGTTGAGTCCATTTCGTTGAGCAAGGAGTAGCTCTTGTCTATTCCATATTTGACTTAAGGAACTTTATCTGTGCTCATTTCAATCTCTGGTTTTATGCAGCACCCCAACTCACCTTTACCCTTAAGCAAGCATAAGTTGGTTTTCTAAATTTGAGACCCTGTTCTGTTCTGTAATTCAGTTCCTGTGTAGCCAAGTTTACATTCCGTGTATTACTGATATCTTATGATGTTTCTTTTTCTGTGTGACTTATTTCAGTTAGAGTCATCATACCTGAATCCACTCATTGTGATGCTAAGGGCCTGATGACATATTTTCATTGCTGAGTGATATTGCTTTGTAAGTAAATACCACAACTTCTTTATCCATTTATCACTTTCTGCGATGTTGAACTTGTACTGTAAACGAGGTTCTTGTAAACAGAGGCGTCCCAATCTTTGGGGTGGCTGTGTCTTTTTGATTTTAATTTCCCTAAGCTATAGGACCATAAGTGGCAGTGCCCTAGGCTCTGTTGCTTTGTTTATTAGATGTTTCAGGAAACACCATACACTTCTCCCGAGTGTCTGTTGGCAATTTACATCCCGCCCATCAGCATAACAAGGCTCCCAGTTCTCCATGGCCTGTCCTGCCTTTCTGGATTTTACACTTTTTTCAGATGGCCCTTTTGACCGGGGGGAAGTGAGACTTCATTGTAGTGCAGATTTCCTTTGCAAGCTTGCTTGGTTGGCCAAAAAGGGCGTATGCGTTTTTTCCTGAATATATTCAGGAAAAAACGCATACGCCCTTTTTGGCCAAGTGCATCATTGTGGACGTTCTGCCTCTTTTCCTATGCTTTCAATGCAATTCCAGTCTACCTCCTGAAATCGGTTTCCTGCAATTCTGCCCCGCTTTCAAGTCCTCTTGGCAGCCTTACTTCAGTGTATTTTTGGACGATAGCTGTCATTTATAACTCTGCAGGTTTGTGAATTACAGTGCCCCTGAGCTCCTTTCTTCAACTCGCTTTCTTGTGACCTGGCCGCAACACCGCAGGATGGCTTCAGGCCCTAATCTGGTTCCGGCCCGGCACGCTGAGCCTTTGGTTAATTCCTCTTCCTGGTGGGAAATGAGAGTTAAATTTGCCCGTCCAGACAACTCCAGCTAGCCTCTCATTGGCTCTCGCTATTCCTGTTCATCTTCCGCAGAAATTGCAAACTGGGCCAAACAGGAGTTTAAAGGGACTGACTCTCCAAGTGGGGAGACTGTTAGTAAAGCGTCTGGAATGTTGCACCCGAGTACCAGGGGAGGAAAACTGAGACATATTTGAACACGTCTCCCGATCACATGGTTGATCATACTCTAGGTTCCACATGCATGTTTTAGCTGAAGGAAGAATACCTTAATCCTGGGTAGTTGAAACCCGTGGAATGGGTACCATGCAATATGACTTCAAAGGGTCTTCATTTGCTCACCGAACCTCTCCAATCGTATCACTGCTGCGTTTATGCCCCTGTACACATGCTTGATTCTCTTTCGGAGACATAGCAATCCATAGGTTGTACGATACTTACTAGTCAGGTACATTCTTAGGCATTTAATATGCGGTGTTGAGTCCATTTCGTTGAGCAAGGAGTAGCTCTTGTCTATTCCATATTTGACTTAAGGAACTTTATCTGTGCTCATTTCAATCTCTGGTTTTATGCAGCACCCCAACTCACCTTTACCCTTAAGCAAGCATAAGTTGGTTTTCTAAATTTGAGACCCTGTTCTGTTCTGTAATTCAGTTCCTGTGTAGCCAAGTTTACATTCCGTGTATTACTGATATCTTATGATGTTTCTTTTTCTGTGTGACTTATTTCAGTTAGAATCATCATACCTGAATCCACTCATTGTGATGCTAAGGGCCTGATGACATAGATTTCATTGCTGAGTGATATTGCTTTGTAAGTAAATACCACAACTTCTTTATCCATTTTTCACTTTCTGCGATGTTGAACTTGTACTGTAAACGAGGTTCTTGTAAACAGAGGCGTCCCAAACTTTGGGGTGGCTGTGTCTTTTTGATTTTAATTTCCCTAAGCTATAGGACCATAAGTGGCAGTGCCCTAGGCTCTGTTGCTTTGTTTTTTAGATGTTTCAGGAAACACCATACACTTCTCCCGAGTGTCTGTTGGCAATTTACATCCCGCCCATCAGCATAACAAGGCTCCCAGTTCTCCATGGCCTGTCCTGCCTTTCTGGATTTTACACTTTTTTCAGATGGCCCTTTTGACCAGGGGGAAGTGAGACTTCATTGTAGTGCAGATTTCCATTGCAAGCTTGCTTGGTTGGCCAAAAAGGGCGTATGCGTTTTTTCCTGAATATATTCAGGAAAAAACGCATACGCCCTTTTTGGCCAAGTGCATCATTGTGGACGTTCTGCCTCTTTTCCTATGCTTTCAATGCAATTCCAGTCTACCTCCTGAAATCGGTTTCCTGCAATTCTGCCCCGCTTTCAAGTCCTCTTGGCAGCCTTACTTCAGTCTATTTTTGGACGATAGCTGTCATTTATAACTCTGCAGGTTTGTGAATTACAGTGCCCCTGAGCTCCTTTCTTCAACTCGCTTTCTTGTGACCTGGCCGCAACACCGCAGGATGGCTTCAGGCCCTAATCTGGTTCCGGCCCGGCACGCTGAGCCTTTGGTTAATTCCTCTTCCTGGTGGGAAATGAGAGTTAAATTTGCCCATCCAGACACCTCCAGCTAGCCTCTCATTGGTTCTCGCTATTCCTGTTCATCTTCCGCAGAAATTGCAAACTGGGCCAAACAGGAGGTTAAAGGGACTGACTCTCCAAGTGGGTAGAGTGTTAGTAAAGCGTCTGGAATGTTGCACCCGAGTACCAGGGGAGGAAAACTGAGACATATTTGAACATGTCTCCCGATCACATGGTTGATCATACTCTAGGTTCCACATGCATGTTTTAGCTGAAGGAAGAATACCTTAAACCTGGGTAGTTGAAACCCGTGGAATGGGTACCATGCAATATGACTTCAAAGGGTCTTCATTTGCTCACCGAACCTCTCCAATCCTATCACTGCTGCGTTTATGCCCCTGTACACATGCTTGATTCTCTTTCGGAGACATAGCAATCCATAGGTTTTAAGATACTTACAAGTCAGGTACATTCTTAGGCGTTTAATATGCGGTGTTGAGTCCATTTCGTTGAGCAAGGAGTAGCTCTTGTCTATTCCATATTTGGCTTAAGGAACTTTATCTGTGCTCATTTCAATCTCTGGTTTTATGCAGCACCCCAACTCACCTTTACCCTTAAGCAAGCATAAGTTGTTTTTCTAAATTTGAGACCCTGTTCTGTTCTGTAATTCAGTCCCTGTGTAGCCAAGTTTCTATTCCGTGTATTACTGATATCTTATGATGTTTCTTTTTCTGTGTGACTTATTTCAGTTAGAATCATCATACCTGAATCCACTCATTGTGCTGCTAAGGGCCTGATGACATAGATTTCATTGCTGAGTGATATTGCTTTGTAAGTGAATACCACAACTTCTTTATCCATTTTTCACTTTCTGCGATGTTGAACTTGTACTGTAAACGAGGTTCTTGTAAACAGAGCCGTTCCAAACTTTGGGGTGGCTGTGTCTTTTTCATTTTAATTTCCCTAAGCTATAGGACCATAAGTGGAAGTGCCCTAGGCTCTGTTGCTTTGTTTTTTAGATGTTTCAGGAAACACCATACACTTCTCCCAAGTGTCTGTTGGCAATTTACATCCCGCCCATCAGCATAACAAGGCTCCCAGTTCTCAATGGCCTGTTGCCTTTCTGGATTTTACACTTTTTTCAGATGGCCCTTTTGACCGGGGGGAAGTGAGACTTCATTGTAGTGCAGATTTCCTTTGCAAACTTGCTTGGTTGGCCAAAAAGGGCGTATGCGTTTTTTCCTGAATATATTCAGGAAAAAACGCATACGCCCTTTTTGGCCAAGTGCATCATTGTGGACGTTCTGCCTCTTTTCCTATGCTTTCAATGCAATTCCAGTCTACCTTCTGAAATTGGTTTCCTGCAATTCTGCCCTGCTTTCAAGTCCTCTTGGTAGCCTTACTTCCGTCTATTTTTGGACGATAGCTGTCATTTATAACTCTGCAGGTTTGTGAATTACAGTGCCCCTGAGCTCCTTTCTTCAACTCGATTTCTTGTGACCTGGCCGCAACACCGCAGGATGGCTTCAGGCCCTAATCTGGTTCCGGCCCGGCACGCTGAGTCTTTGGTTAATTCCTCTTCCTGGTGGGAAATGAGAGTTAAATTTGCCCGTCCAGACACCTTCAGCTAGCCTCTCATTGGTTCTCGCTATTCCTGTTCATCTTCCGCAGAAATTGCAAACTGGGCCAAACAGGAGGTTAAAGGGACTGACTCTCCAAGTGGGGAGAGTGTTAGTAAAGCGTCTGGAATGTTGCACCCGAGTACCAGGGGAGGAAAACTGAGACATATTTGAACACGTCTCCCGATCACATGGTTGATCATACTCTAGGTTCCACATGCATGTTTTAGCTGAAGGAAGAATACCTTAAACCTGGGTAGTTGAAACCCGTGGAATGGGTACCATGCAATATGACTTCAAAGGGTCTTCATTTGCTCACCGAACCTCTCCAATCCTATCACTGCTGCATTTATGCCCCTGTACACATGCTTGATTCTCTTTCGGAGACATAGCAATCCATAGGTTTTAAGATACTTACTAGTCAGGTACATTCTTAGGCGTTTAATATGGGGTGTTGAGTCCATTTCGTTGAGCAAGGAGTAGCTCTTGTCTATTCCATATTTGGCTTAAGGAACTTTATCTGTGCTCATTTCAATCTCTGGTTTTATGCAGCACCCCAACTCACCTTTACCCTTAAGCAAGAATAAGTTGGTTTTCTAAATTTGAGACCCTGTTCTGTTCTGTAATTCAGTTCCTGTGTAGCCAAGTTTCCATTCCGTGTATTACTGATATCTTATGATGTTTCTTTTTCTGTGTGACTTATTTCAGTTAGAATCATCATACCTGAATCCACTCATTGTGCTGCTAAGGGCCTGATGACACAGATTTCATTGCTGAGTGATATTGCTTTGTAAGTAAATACCACAACTTCTTTATCCATTTTTCACTTTCTGCGATGTTGAACTTGTACTGTAAACGAGGTTCTTGTAAACAGAGCCGTTCCAAACTTTGGGGTGGCTGTGTCTTTTTGATTTTAATTTCCCTAAGCTATAGGACCATAAGTGGAAGTGCCCTAGGTTCTGTTGCTTTGTTTTTTAGATGTTTCAGGAAACACCATACACTTCTCCCGAGTGGTTGTTGGCAATTTACATCCCGCCCATCAGCATAACAAGGATCCCAGTTCTCCATGGCCTGTCCTGCCTTTCTGGATTTTACACTTTTTTCAGATGGCCGTTTTGACCGGGGGGAAGTGAGACTTCATTGTAGTGCAGATTTCCTTTGCAAGCTTGCTTGGTTGGCCAAAAAGTGCGTATGCGTTTTTTCCTGAATATATTCAGGAAAAAACGCATACGCCCTTTTTGGCCAAGTGCATCATTGTGGACGTTCTGCCTCTTTTCCTATGCTTTCAATGCAATTCCAGTCTACCTCCTGAAATCGGTTTCCTGCAATTCTGCCCCGCTTTCAAGTCCTCTTGGCAGCCTTACTTCAGTCTATTTTTGGACGATAGCTGTCATTTGTAAGTCTGCAGTTTTGTGAATTACAGTGCCCCTGAGCTCCTTTCTTCAACTCGCTTTCTTGTGACCTGGCCGCAACACCGCAGGATGGCTTCAGGCCCTAATCTGGTTCCGGCACGGCACGCTGAGCCTTTGGTTATTTCCTCTTCCTGGTGGGAAATGAGAGTTAAATTTGCCCGTCCAGACACCTTCAGCTAGCCTCTCATTGGTTCTCGCTATTCCTGTTCATCTTCCGCAGAAATTGCAAACTGGGCCAAACAGGAGGTTAAAGGCGCTGACTCTCCAAGTGGGGAGAGTGTTAGTAAAGCGTCTGGAATGTTGCACCCGAGTACCAGGGGAGGAAAACTGAGACATATTTGAACACGTCTCCCGTTCACATGGTTGATCATACTTGGGTTCCACATGCATGTTTTAGCTGAAGGAAGAATACCTTAAACCTGGAGAGTTGAGACCCGTGGAATGGGTACCATGCAATATGACTTCAAAGGGTCTTCATTTGCTCACCGAACCTCTCCAATCCTATCACTGCTGCGTTTATGCCCCTGTACACATGCTTGATTCTCTTTCGGAGACATAGCAATCCATAGGTTTTACGATACTTACTAGTCAGGTACATTCTTAGGCGTTTAATATGCGGTGTTGAGTCCATTTCGTTGAGCAAGGAGTAGCTCTTGTCTATTCCATATTTGACTTAAGGAACTTTATCTGTGCTCATTTCAATCTCTGGTTTTATGCAGCACCCCAACTCACCTTTCCCCTTAAGCAAGCATAAGTTGGTTTTCTAAATTTGAGACCCTGTTCTGTTCTGTAATTCAGTTCCTGTGTAGCCAAGTTTCCATTCCGTGTATTACTGATATCTTATGATGTTTCTTTTTCTGTGTGACTTATTTCAGTTAGAATCATCATACCTGAATCCACTCATTGTGATGCTAAGGGCCTGATGACATAGATTTCATTGCTGAGTGATATTGCTTTGTAAGTAAATACCACAACTTCTTTATCCATTTTTCACTTTCTGCAATGTTGAACTTGTACTGTAAACGAGGTTCTTGTAAACAGAGGCGTCCCAAACTTTGGGGTGGCTGTGTCTTTTTGATTTTAATTTCCCTAAGCTATAGGTCCATAAGTGGCAGTGCCCTAGGCTCTGTTGCTTTGTTTTTTAGATGTTTCAGGAAACACCATACACTTCTCCCGAGTGTCTGTTGGCAATTTACATCCCGCCCATCAGCATAACAAGGCTCCCAGTTCTCCATGGCCTGTCCTGCCTTTCTGGATTTTACACTTTTTCCAGATGGCCCTTTTGACCAGGGGGAAGTGAGACTTCATTGTAGTGCAGATTTCCTTTGCAAGCTTGCTTGGTTGGCCAAAAAGGGCGTATGCGTTTTTTCCTGAATATATTCAGGACAAAACGCATACGCCCTTTTTGGCCAAGTGCATCATTGTGGACGTTCTGCCTCTTTTCCTATGCTTTCAATGCAATTCCAGTCTACCTCCTGAAATCGGTTTCCTGCAATTCTGCCCCACTTTCAAGTCCTCTTGGCAGCCTTACTTCAGTCTATTTTTGGACGATAGCTGTCATTTATAACTCTGCAGGTTTGTGAATTACAGTGCCCCTGAGCTCCTTTCTTCAACTCGCTTTCTTGTGACCTGGCCGCAACACCGCAGGATGGCTTCAGGCCCTAATCTGGTTCCGGCCCGGCACGCTGAGCCTTTGGTTAATTCCTCTTCCTGGTGGGAAATGAGAGTTAAATTTGCCCGTCCAGACACCTCCAGCTAGCCTCTCATTGGTTCTCGCTATTCCTGTTCATCTTCCGCAGAAATTGCAAACTGGGCCAAACAGGAGGTTAAAGGGACTGACTCTCCAAGTCGGGAGAGTGTTAGTAAAGCGTCTGGAATGTTGCACCCGAGTACCAGGGGAGGAAAACTGAGACATATTTGAAAACGTCTCCCGATCACATGGTTGATCATACTCTAGGTTCCCCATGCATGTTTTAGCTGAAGGAAGAATACCTTAAACCTGGAGAGTTGAGACCCGTGTAATGCGTACCATGCAATATGACTTCAAAGGGTCTTCATTTGCTCACCGAACCTCTCCAATCCTATCACTGCTGCGTTTATGCCCCTGTACACATGCTTGATTCTCTTTTGGAGACATAGCAATCCATAGGCTTTCCGATACTTACTAGTCAGGTACATTCTTAGGCGTTTAATATGCGGTGTTGAGTCCATTTCGTTGAGCAAGGAGTAGCTCTTGTCTATTCCATATTTGACTTAAGGAACTTTATCTGTGCTCATTTCAATCTCTGGTTTTATGCAGCACCCCAACTCACCTTTACCCTTAAGCAAGCATAAGTTGTTTTTCTAAATTTGAGACGCTGTTCTGTTCTGTAATTCAGTTCCTGTGTAGCCAAGTTTACATTCCGTGTATTACTGATATCTTATGATGTTTCTTTTCTGTGTGACTTATTTCAGTTAGAATCATCATACCTGAATCCACTCATTGTGCTGCTACGGGCCTGATGACACAGAATTCATTGCTGAGTGATATTGCTTTGTAAGTAAATACCACAACTTCTTTATCCATTTTTCACTTTCTGCGATGTTGAACTTGTACTGTAAACGAGGTTCTTGTAAACAGAGCCGTTCGAAAGTTTGTGGTGTCTGTGTCTTTTTGATTTTAATTTCCCTAAGCTATAGGACCATAAGTGGCAGTGCCCTAGGCTCTGTTGCTTTGTTTTTTAGATGTTTCAGGAAACACCATACACTTCTCCCGAGTGTCTGTTGGCAATTTACATCCCACCCATCAGCATAACAAGGCTCCCAGTTCTCCATGGCCTGTCTTGCCTTTCTGGATTTTACACTTTTTTCAGATGGCCCTTTTGACCGGGGGGAAGTGAGACTTCATTGTAGTGCAGATTTCCTTTGCAAGCTTGCTTGGTTGGCCAAAAAGGGCGTATACGTTTTTTCCTGAATATATTCAGGAAAAAACGCATACGCCCTTTTGGGCCAAGTGCATCATTGTGGACGTTCTGCCTCTTTTCCTATGCTTTCAATGCAATTCCAGTCTACCTCCTGAAATCGGTTTCCTGCAATTCTGCCCCGCTTTCAAGTCCTCTTGGCAGCCTTACTTCAGTCTATTTTTGGACGATAGCTGTCATTTATAACTCTGCAGGTTTGTGAATTACAGTGCCCCTGAGCTCCTTTCTTCAACTCGCTTTCTTGTGACGTGGCCGCAACACCGCAGGATGGCTTCAGGCCCTAATCTGGTTCCGGCACGGCACGCTGAGCCTTTGGTTAATTCCTCTTCCTGGTGGGAAATGAGAGTTAAATTTGCCCGTCCAGACACCTCCAGCTAGTCTCTCATTGGTTCTCGCTATTCCTGTTCATCTTCCGCAGAAATTGCAAACTGGGCCAAACAGGAGGTTAAAGGGACTGACTCTCCAAGTCGGAAGAGTGTTAGTAAAGCGTCTGGAATGTTGCACCCGAGTACCAGGGGAGGAAAACTGAGACATATTTGAACACGTCTCCCGTTCACATGGTTGATCATACTCTGGGTTCCACATGCATGTTTTAGCTGAAGGAAGAATACCTTAAACCTGGAGAGTTGAGACCCGTGTAATGGGTACCATGCAATATGACTTCAAAGGGTCTTCATTTGCTCACCGAACCTCTCCAATCCTATCACTGCTGCGTTTATGCCCCTGTACACACGCTTGATTCTCTTTTGGAGACATAGCAATCCATAGGTTTTAAGATACTTACTAGTCAGGTACATTCTTAGGCGTTTAATATGGGGTGTTGAGTCCATTTCGTTGAGCAAGGAGTAGCTCTTGTCTATTCCATATTTGGCTTAAGGAACTTTATCTGTGCTCATTTCAATCTCTGGTTTTATGCAGCACCCCAACTCACCTTTCCCCTTAAGCAAGCATAAGTTGTTTTTCTAAATTTGAGACCCTGTTCTGTTTTGGAATGCAGTTCCTGTGTAGCCAAGTTTACATTCCATGTATTAGTGATATCTTATGATGTTTCTTTTTCTGTGTGACTTATTTCAGTTAGAATCATCGTACCTGAATCCACTCATTGTGCTGCTAAGGGCCTGATGACACAGATTTCATTGCTGAGTGATATTGCTTTGTAAGTAAATACCACAAGTTCTTTATCCATTTTTCACTTTCTGCGATGTTGAACTTGTACTGTAAACGAGGTTCTTGTAAACAGAGCCGTTCCAAACTTTGGGGTGGCTGTGTCTTTTTGATTTTAATTTCCCTAAGCTATAGGACCATAAGTGGAAGTGCCCTAGGTTCTGTTGCTTTGTTTTTTACATGTTTCAGGAAACACCATACACTTCTCCCAAATGGTTGTTGGCAATTTACATCCCGCCCATCAGCATAACAAGGCTCCCAGTTCTCCATGGCCTGTCCTGCCTTTCTGGATTTTACACTTTTTTCAGATGGCCCTTTTGACCGGGGGGAAGTGAGACTTCATTGTAGTGCAGATTTCCTTTGCAAGCTTGCTTGGTTGGCCAAAAAGGGCGTATGCGTTTTTTCCTGAATATATTCAGGAAAAAACGCATACGCCCTTTTTGGCCAAGTGCATCATTGTGGACGTTCTGCCTCTTTTCCTATGCTTTCAATGCAATTCCAGTCTACCTCCTGAAATCGGTTTCCTGCAATTCTGCCCCGCTTTCAAGTCCTCTTGGCAGCCTTACTTCAGTCTATTTTTGGACGATAGCTGTCATTTATAACTCTGCAGGTTTGTGAATTACAGTGCCCCTGAGCTCCTTTCTTCAACTCGCTTTCTTGTGACCTGGCCGCAACACCGCAGGATGGCTTCAGGCCCTAATCTGGTTCCGGCACGGCACGCTGAGCCTTTGGTTATTTCCTCTTCCTGGTGGGAAATGAGAGTTAAATTTGCCCATCCAGACACCTCCAGCTAGCCTCTCATTGGTTCTCGCTATTCCTGTTCATCTTCCGCAGAAATTGCAAACTGGGCCAAACAGGAGGTTAAAGGCGCTGACTCTCCAAGTGGGGAGAGTGTTAGTAAAGCGTCTGGAATGTTGCACCCGAGTACCAGGGGAGGAAAACTGAGACATATTTGAACACGTCTCCCGTTCACATGGTTGATCATACTTGGGTTCCACATGCATGTTTTAGCTGAAGGAAGAATACCTTAAACCTGGAGAGTTAAGACCCGTGTAATGGGTACCATGCAATATGACTTCAAAGGGTCTTCATTTGCTCACCGAACCTCTCCAATCCTATCACTGCTGCGTTTATGCCCCTGTACACATGCTTGATTCTCTTTCGGAGACATAGCAATCCATAGGTTTTAAGATACTTACTAGTCAGGAACATTCTTAGGCGTTTAATATGCGGTGTTGAGTCCATTTCGTTGAGCAAGGAGTAGCTCTTGTCTATTCCATATTTGACTTAAGGAACTTTATCTGTGCTCATTTCAATCTCTGGTTTTATGCAGCACCCCAACTCACCTTTACCCTTAAGCAAGCATAAGTTGGTTTTCTAAATTTGAGACCCTGTTCTGTTCTGTAATTCAGTTCCTGTGTAGCCAAGTTTACATTCCGTGTATTACTGATATCTTATGATGTTTCTTTTTCTGTGTGACTTACTTCAGTTAGAATCATCATACCTGAATCCACTCATTGTGCTGCTAAGGGCCTGATGACACAGATTTCATTGCTGAGTGATATTGCTTTGTAAGTAAATACCACAACTTCTTTATCCATTTTTCACTTTCTGCGATGTTGAACTTGTACTGTAAACGAGGTTCTTGTAAACAGAGCTGTTCCAAACTTTGGGGTGGCTGTGTCTTTTTGATTTTAATTTCCCTAAGCTATAGGACCATAAGTGGAAGTGCCCTAGGTTCTGTTGCTTTGTTTTTTACATGTTTCAGGAAACACCATACACTTCTCCCGAGTGGTTGTTGGCAATTTACATCCCGCCCATCAGCATAACAAGGCTCCCAGTTCTCCATGGCCTGTCCTGCCTTTCTGGATTTTACACTTTTTTCAGATGGCCCTTTTGACCGGGGGGAAGTGAGACTTCATTGTAGTGCAGATTTCCTTTGCAAGCTTGCTTGGTTGGCCAAAAAGTGCGTATGCGTTTTTTCCTGAATATATTCAGGAAAAAACGCATACGCCCTTTTTGGCCAAGTGCATCATTGTGGACGTTCTGCCTCTTTTCCTATGCTTTCAATGCAATTCCAGTCTACCTCCTGAAATCGGTTTCCTGCAATTCTGCCCCGCTTTCAAGTCCTCTTGGCAGCCTTACTTCAGTCTATTTTTGGACGATAGCTGTCATTTATAACTCTGCAGGTTTGTGAATTACAGTGCCCCTGAGCTCCTTTCTTCAACTCGCTTTCTTGTGACCTGGCCGCAACACCGCAGGATGGCTTCAGGCCTAATCTGGTTCCGGCCCGGCATGCTGAGCCTTTGGTTAATTCCTCTTCCTGGTGGGAAATGAGAGTTAAATTTGCCCGTCCAGACACCTCCAGCTAGCCTCTCATTGGTTCTCGCTATTCTTGTTCATCTTCCGCAGAAATTGCAAACTGGGCCAAACAGGAGGTTAAAGGGACTGACTCTCCAAGTCGGGAGAGTGTTAGTAAAGCGTCTGGAATGTTGCACCCGAGTACCAGGGTACGAAAACTGAGACATATTTGAACACGTCTCCCGATCACATGGTTTATCATACTCTAGGTTCCACATGCATGTTTTAGCTGAAGGAAGAATATCTTAAAACTGGGTAGTTGAAACCCGTGGAATGGGTACCATGCAATATGACTTCAAAGGGTCTTCATTTGCTCACCGAACCTCTCCAATCCTATCACTGCTGCGTTTATGCCCCTGTACACATGCTTGATTCTCTTTCGGAGACATAGCAATTCTTAGGTTTTAAGATACTTACAAGTCAGGTACATTCTTAGGCGTTTAATATGCGGTGTTGAGTCCATTTCGTTGAGCAAGGAGTAGCTCTTGTCTATTCCATATTTGGCTTAAGGAACTTTATCTGTGCTTATTTCAATCTCTGGTTTTATGCAGCACCCCAACTCACCTTTACCCTTAAGCAAGCATAAGTTGTTTTTCTAAATTTGAGACCCTGTTCTGTTCTGTAATTCAGTTCCTGTGTAGCCAAGTTTACATTCCGTGTATTACTGATATCTTATGATGTTTCTTTTTCTGTGTGACTTATTTCAGTTAGAATCATCATACCTGAATCCACTCATTGTGCTGCTAAGGGCCTGATGACATAGATTTCATTGCTGAATGATATTGCTTTGTAAGTGAATACCACAACTTCTTTATCCATTTTTCACTTTCTGCGATGTTGAACTTGTACTGTAAACGAGGTTCTTGTAAACAGAGCCGTTCCAAACTTTGGGGTGGCTGTGTCTTTTTCATTTTAATTTCCCTAAGCTATAGGACCATAAGTGAAAGTGCCCTAGGCTCTGTTGCTTTGTTTTTTAGATGTTTCAGGAAACACCATACACTTCTCCCGAGTGTCTGTTGGCAATTTACATCCCGCCCATCAGCATAACAAGGCTCCCAGTTCTCCATGGCCTGTCCTGCCTTTCTGGATTTTACACTTTTTTCAGATGGCCCTTTTGACCGGGGAGAAGTGAGACTTCTTTGTAGTGCAGATTTCCTTTGCAAGCTTGCTGGGTTGGCCAAAAAGGGCGTATGCGTTTTTTCCTGAATATATTCAGGAAAAAACGCATACGCCCTTTTTGGCCAAGTGCATCATTGTGGACGTTCTGCCTCTTTTCCTATGCTTTCAATGCAATTCCAGTCTACCTCCTGAAATCGGTTTCCTGCAATTCTGCCCCGCTTTCAAGTCCTCTTGGCAGCCTTACTTCAGTCTATTTTTGGACGATAGCTGTCATTTATAACTCTGCAGGTTTGTGAATTACAGTGCCCCTGAGCTCCTTTCTTCAACTCGCTTTCTTGTGACCTGGCCGCAACACCGCAGGATGGCTTCAGGCCCTAATCTGGTTACGGCCCGGCATGCTGAGCCTTTGGTTAATTCCTCTTCCTGGTGGGAAATGAGAGTTAAATTTGCCCGTTCCGACACCTCCAGCTAGTCTCTCATTGGTTCTCGCTATTCCTGTTCATCTTCCGCAGAAATTGCAAACTGGGCCAAACAGGAGGTTAAAGGGACTGACTCTCCAAGTCGGGAGAGTGTTAGTAAAGCGTCTGGAATGTTGCACCCGAGTACCAGGGGAGGAAAACTGAGACATATTTGAACACGTCTCCCGTTCACATGGTTGATCATACTTGGGTTCCACATGCATGTTTTAGCTGAAGGAAGAATACCTTAAACCTGGAGAGTTGAGACCCGTGTAATGGGTACCATGCAATATGACTTCAAAGGGTCTTCATTTGCTCACCGAACCTCTCCAATCCTATCACTGCTGCGTTTATGCCCCTGTACACACGCTTGATTCTCTTTTGGAGACATAGCAATCCATAGGTTTTAAGATACTTACTAGTCAGGTACATTCTTAGGCGTTTAATATGGGGTGTTGAGTCCATTTCGTTGAGCAAGGAGTAGCTCTTGTCTATTCCATATTTGACTTAAGGAACTTTATCTGTGCTCATTTCAATCTCTGGTTTTATGCAGCACCCCAACTCACCTTTCCCCTTAAGCAAGCATAAGTTGGTTTTCTAAATTTGAGACCCTGTTCTGTTCTGTAATTCAGTTCCTGTGTAGCCAAGTTTCCATTCCATGTATTACTGATATCTTATGATGTTTCTTTTTCTGTGTGACTTATTTCAGTTAGAATCATCGTACCTGAATCCACTCATTATGCTGCTACGGGCCTGATGACATAGATTTCATTGCTGAGTGATACTGCATTGTACGTAAGTACCACAAGTTCTTTATCCATTTTTCACTTTCTGTGATATTGAACTTGTACGGTAAACGAGGTTCTTGTAAACGGAGGCGTCCCAAACTTTGGGGTGGCTGTGTCTTTGATTTTAATTTCCCTAAGCTATAGGACCATAAGTGGAAGTGCCCTAGGCTCTGTTGCTTTGTTTTTTAGATGTTTCAGGAAACACCATACACTTCTCCCGAGTGGTTGTTGGCAATTTACATCCCGCCCATCAGCATAACAAGGCTCCCAGTTCTCCATGGCCTGTCCTGCCTTTCTGGATTTTACACTTTTTTCAGATGGCCCTTTTGACCGGGGGGAAGTGAGACTTCATTGTAGTGCAGATTTCCTTTGCAAGCTTGCTTGGTTGGCCAAAAAGGGCGTATGCGTTTTTTCCTGAATATATTCAGGAAAAAACGCATACGCCCTTTTTGGCCAAGTGCATCATTGTGGACGTTCTGCCTCTTTTCCTATGCTTTCAATGCAATTCCAGTCTACCTCCTGAAATCGGTTTCCTGCAATTCTGCCCCGCTTTCAAGTCCTCTTGGCAGCCTTACTTCAGTCTATTTTTGGACGATAGCTGTCATTTATAACTCTGCAGGTTTGTGAATTACAGTGCCCCTGAGCTCCTTTCTTCAACTTGCTTTCTTGTGACCTGGCCGCAACACCGCAGGATGGCTTCAGGCCCTAATCTAGTTACGGCACGGCACGCTGAGCCTTTGGTTATTTCCTCTTCCTGGTGGGAAATGAGAGTTAAATTACCCCGTCCAGACACCTCCAGCTAGTCTCTCATTGGTTCTCGCTATTCCTGTTCATCTTCCGCAGAAATTGCAAACTGGGCCAAACAGGAGGTTAAAGGCGCTGACTCTCTAAGTGGGGAGAGTGTTAGTAAAGCGTCTGGAATGTTGCACCCGAGTACCAGGGGAGGAAAACTGAGACATATTTCAACACGTCTCCCGATCACATGGTTGATCATACTCTAGGTTCCACATGCATGTTTTAGCTGAAGGAAGAATACCTTAAACCTGGGTAGTTGAAACCCGTGGAATGGGTACCATGCAATATGACTTCAAAGGGTCTTCATTTGCTCACCGAACCTCTCCAATCCTATCACTGCTGCGTTTATGCCCCTGTACACATGCTTGATTCTCTTTTGGAGACATAGCAATCCATAGGTTTTAAGATACTTACAAGTCAGGTACATTCTTAGGCGTTTAATATGCGGTGTTGAGTCCATTTCGTTGAGCAAGGAGTAGCTCTTGTCTATTCCATATTTGGCTTAAGGAACTTTATCTGTGCTCATTTCAATCTCTGGTTTTATGCAGCACCCCAACTCACCTTTACCCTTAAGCAAGCATAAGTTGTTTTTCTAAATTTGAGACCCTGTTCTGTTCTGTAATTCAGTTCCTGTGTAGCCAAGTTTACATTCCATGTATTACTGATATCTTATGATGTTTCTTTTTCTGTGTGACTTACTTCAGTTAGAATCATCATACCTGAATCCACTCATTGTGCTGCTAAGGGCCTGATGACACAGATTTCATTGCTGAGTGATATTGCTTTGTAAGTAAATACCACAACTTCTTTATCCATTTTTCACTTTCTGCGATGTTGAACTTGTACTGTAAACGAGGTTCTTGTAAACAGAGGCGTCCCAAAATTTGGGGTGGCTGTGTCTTTTTGATTTTAATTTCCCTAAGCTATAGGACCATAAGTGGAAGTGCCCTAGGTTCTGTTGCTTTGTTTTTTAGATGTTTCAGGAAACACCATACACTTCTCCCGAGTGGTTGTTGGCAATTTCCATCCCGCCCATCAGCATAACAAGGCTCCCAGTTCTCCATGGCCTGTCCTGCCTTTCTGGATTTTACACTTTTTTCAGATGGCCCTTTGGACCGGGGGGAAGTGAGACTTCATTGTAGTGCAGATTTCCTTTGCAAGCTTGCTTGGTTGGCCAAAAAGGGCGTATGCGTTTTTTCCTGAATATATTCAGGAAAAAACGCATACGCCCTTTTTGGCCAAGTGCATCATTGTGGACGTTCTGCCTCTTTTCCTATGCTTTCAATGCAATTCCAGTCTACCTCCTGAAATCGGTTTCCTGCAATTCTGCCCCGCTTTCAAGTCCTCTTGGCAGCCTTACTTCAGTCTATTTTTGGACGATAGCTGTCATTTATAACTCTGCAGGTTTGTGAATTACAGTGCCCCTGAGCTCCTTTCTTCAACTCGCTTTCTTTTGAGCTGGCCGCAACACCGCAGGATGGCTTCAGGCCCTAATCTGGTTCCGGTACGGCACGCTGAGCCTTTGGTTATTTCCTCTTCCTGGTGGGAAATGAGAGTTAAATTTGCCCGTCCAGACACCTCCAGCTAGCCTCTCATTGGTTCTCGCTATTCCTGTTCATCTTCCGCAGAAATTGCAAACTGGGCCAAACAGGAGGTTAAAGGCGCTGACTCTCCAAGTGGGGAGAGTGTTAGTAAAGCGTCTGGAATGTTGCACCTGAGTACCAGGGGAGGAAAACTGAGACATATTTGAACACGTCTCCCGATCACATGGTTGATCATACTTGGGTTCCACATGCATGTTTTAGCTGAAGGAAGAATACCTTAAACCTGGAGAGTTAAGACCCGTGTAATTGGTACCATGCAAAATGACTTCAAAGGGTCTTCATTTGCTCACCGAACCTCTCCAATCCTATCACTGCTGCGTTTATGCCCCTGTACACATGCTTGATTCTCTTTCGGAGACATAGCAATCCATAGGTTTTAAGATACTTACTAGTCAGGTACATTCTTAGGCGTTTAATATGCGGTGTTGAGTCCATTTCGTTGAGCAAGGAGTAGCTCTTGTCTATTCCATATTTGACTTAAGGAACTTTATCTGTGCTCATTTCAATCTCTGGTTTTATGCAGCACCCCAACTCACCTTTACCCTTAAGCAAGCATAAGTTGTTTTTCTAAATTTGAGTCCCTGTTCTGTTCTGTAATTCAGTTCCTGTGTAGCCAAGTTTACATTCCGTGTATTACTGATATCTTATGATGTTTCTTTTTCTGTGTGATTTACTTCAGTTAGAATCATCATACCTGAATCCACTCATTGTGCTGCTAAGGGCCTGATGACACAGATTTCATTGCTGAGTGATATTGCTTTGTAAGTAAATACCACAACTTCTTTATCCATTTTTCACTTTCTGCGATGTTGAACTTGTACTGTAAACGAGGTTCTTGTAAACAGAGCCGTTCCAAACTTTGGGGTGGCTGTGTCTTTTTGATTTTAATTTCCCTAAGCTATAGGACCATAAGTGGAAGTGCCCTAGGCTCTGTTGCTTTGTTTTTTAGATGTTTCAGGAAACACCATACACTTCTCCCGAGTGTCTGTTGGCAATTTACATCCCGCCCATCAGCATAACAAGGCTCCCAGTTCTCCATGGCCTGTTGCCTTTCTGGATTTTACACTTTTTTCAGATAGCCCTTTTGACCGGGGGGAAGTGAGACTTCATTGTAGTGCAGATTTCCTTTGCAAGCTTGCTTGGTTTGCCAAAAAGGGCGTATGCATTTTTTCCTGAATATATTCAGGAAAAAACGCATACGCCCTTTTTGGCCAAGTGCATCATTGTGGACGTTCTGCCTCTTTTCCTATGCTTTCAATGCAATTCCAGTCTGCCTGCTGAAATCGGTTTCCTGCAATTCTGCCCCGCTTTCAAGTCCTCTTGGCAGCCTTACTTCAGTCTATTTTTGGACGATAGCTGTCATTTATAACTCTGCAGGTTTGTGAATTACAGTGCCCCTGAGCTCCTTTCTTCAACTCGCTTTCTTGTGACCTGGCCGCAACACCGCAGGATGGCTTCAGGCCCTAATCTGGTTACGGCCCGGCATGCTGAGCCTTTGGTTAATTCCTCTTCCTGGTGGGAAATGAGAGTTAAATTTGCCCGTTCAGACACCTCCAGCTAGTCTCTCATTGGTTCTCGCTATTCCTGTTCATCTTCCGCAGAAATTGCAAACTGGGCCAAACAGGAGGTTAAAGGCGCTGACTCTCCAAGTGGGGAGAGTGTTAGTAAAGCGTCTGGAATGTTGCACCCGAGTACCAGGGGAGGAAAACTGAGACATATTTGAACACGTCTCCCGATCACATGGTTGATCATACTCTGGGTTCCACATGCATGTTTTAGCTGAAGGAAGAATACCTTAAACCTGGAGAGTTGAGACCCGTGGAATGGGTACCATGCAATATGACTTCAAAGGGTCTTCATTTGCTCACCGAACCTCTCCAATCCTATCACTGCTGCGTTTATGCCCCTGTACACACGCTTGATTCTCTTTTGGAGACATAGCAATCCATAGGTTTTAAGATACTTACTAGTCAGGTACATTCTTAGGCGTTTAATATGGGGTGTTGAGTCCATTTCGTTGAGCAAGGAGTAGCTCTTGTCTATTCTATATTTGGCTTAAGGAACTTTATCTGTGCTCATTTCAATCTCTGGTTTTATGCAGCACCCCAACTCACCTTTCCCCTTAAGCAAGCATAAGTTGGTTTTCTAAATTTGAGACCCTGTTCTGTTTTGGAATGCAGTTCCTGTATAGCCAAGTTTACATTCCGTGTATTAGTGATATCTTATGATGTTTCTTTTTCTGTGTGACTTATTTCAGTTAGAATCATCGTACCTGAATCCACTCATTATGCTGCCACGGGCCTGATGACATAGATTTCATTGCTGAGTGATACTGCATTGTACGTAAGTACCACAAGTTCTTTATCCATTTTTCACTTTCTGTGATATTGAACCTGTACGGTAACGAGGTTTTTGTAAACGGAGGCGTCCCAAACTTTTGGGTGGCTGTGTCTTTTTGATTTTAATTTCCCTAAGCTATAGGACCATAAGTGGAAGTGCCCTAGGCTCTGTTGCTTTGTTTTTTAGATGTTTCAGGAAACACCATACACTTCTCCCGAGTGGTTGTTGGCAATTTACATCCCGCCCATTAGCATAACAAGGCTCCCAGTTCTCCATGGCCTGTCCTGCCTTTCTGGATTTTACACTTTTTTCAGATGGCCCTTTTGACCGGGGGGAAGTGAGACTTCATTGTAGTGCAGATTTCCTTTGCAAGCTTGCTTGGTTGGCCAAAAAGGGCGTATGCGTTTTTTCCTGAATATATTCAGGAAAAAACGCATACGCCCTTTTTGGCCAAGTGCATCATTGTGGACGTTCTGCCTCTTTTCCTATGCTTTCAATGCAATTCCAGTCTACCTCCTGAAATCGGTTTCCTGCAATTCTGCCCCGCTTTCAAGTCCTCTTGGCAGCCTTACTTCAGTCTATTTTTGGACGATAGCTGTCATTTATAACTCTGCAGGCTTGTGAATTACAGTGCCCCTGAGCTCCTCTCTTCAACTCGCTTTCTTGTGACCTGGCCGCAACACCGCAGGATGGCTTCAGGCCCTAATCTGGTTCCGGTACGGCACGCTGACCTTTGGTTATTTCCTCTTCCTGGTGGGAAATGAGAGTTAAATTTGCCCGTCCAGACACCTCCAGTTAGCCTCTCATTGGTTCTCGCTATTCCTGTTCATCTTCTGTAGAAATTGCAAACTGGGCCAAACAGGAGGTTAAAGGCGCTGACTCTCCAAGTGGGGAGAGTGTTAGTAAAGCGTCTGGAATGTTGCACCCGAGTACCAGGGGAGGAAAACTGAGACATATTTGAACACGTCTCCCGTTCACATGGTTGATCATACTTGGGTTCCACATGCATGTTTTAGCTGAAGGAAGAATACCTTAAACCTGGAGAGTTGAGACCCGTGTAATGGGTACCATGCAATATGACTTCAAAGGGTCTTCATTTGCTCACCGAACCTCTCCAATCCTATCACTGCTGCGTTTATGCCCCTGTACACATGCTTGATTCTCTTTCGGAGACATAGCAATCCATAGGTTTTACGATACTTACTAGTCAGGTACATTCTTAGGCGTTTAATATGCGGTGTTGAGTCCATTTCGTTGAGCAAGGAGTAGCTCTTGTCTATTCCATATTTGACTTAAGGAACTTTATCTGTGCTCATTTCAATCTCTGGTTTTATGCAGCACCCCAACTCACCTTTACCCTTAAGCAAGCATAAGTTGGTTTTCTAAATTTGAGACCCTGTTCTGTTCTGTAATTCAGTTCCTGTGTAGCCAAGTTTACATTCCGTGTATTACTGATATCTTATGATGTTTCTTTTTCTGTGTGACTTATTTCAGTTAGAATCATCATACCTGAATCCACTCATTGTGATGCTAAGGGCCTGATGACATAGATTTCATTGCTGAGTGATATTGCTTTGTAAGTAAATACCACAACTTCTTTATCCATTTTTCACTTTCTGCGATGTTGAACTTGTACTGTAAACGAGGTTCTTGTAAACAGAGGCGTCCCAAACTTTGGGGTGGCTGTGTCTTTTTGATTTTAATTTCCCTAAGCTATAGGACCATAAGTGGCAGTGCCCTAGGCTCTGTTGCTTTGTTTTTTAGATGTTTCAGGAAACACCATACACTTCTCCCGAGTGTCTGTTGGCAATTTACATCCCGCCCATCAGCATAACAAGGCTCCCAGTTGTCCATGGCCTGTCCTGCCTTTCTGGATTTTACACTTTTTTCAGATGGCCCTTTTGACCGGGGGGAAGTGAGACTTCATTGTAGTGCAGATTTCCTTTGCAAGCTTGCTTGGTTGGCCAAAAAGGGCGTATGCGTTTTTTCCTGAATATATTCAGGAAAAAACGCATGCGCCCTTTTTGGCCAAGTGCATCATTGTGGACGTTCTGCCTCTTTTCCTATGCTTTCAATGCAATTCCAGTCTAACTCCTGAAATCGGTTTCCTGCAATTCTGCCCCGCTTTCAAGTCTTCTTGGCAGCCTTACTTCAGTCTATTTTTGGACGATAGCTGTCATTTATAACTCTGCAGGTTTGTGAATTACAGTGCCCCTGAGCTCCTTTCTTCAACTCGCTTTCTTGTGACCTGGCCGCAACACCGCAGGATGGCTTCAGGCCCTAATCTGGTTCCGGTACGGCACGCTGAGCCTTTGGTTATTTCCTCTTCCTGGTGGGAAATGAGAGTTAAATTTGCCCGTCCAGACACCTCCAGCTAGCCTCTCATTGGTTCTCGCTATTCCTGTTCATCTTCCGCAGAAATTGCAAACTGGGCCAAACAGGAGGTTAAAGGCGCTGACTCTCCAAGTGGGGAGAGTGTTAGTAAAGCGTCTGGAATGCTGCACCCGAGTACCAGGGGAGGAAAACTGAGACATATTTGAACACGTCTCCCGTTCACATGGTTGATCATACTCTGGGTTCCACATGCATGTTTTAGCTGAAGGAAGAATACCTTAAACCTGGAGAGTTGAGACCCGTGTAATGGGTACCATGCAATATGACTTCAAAGGGTCTTCATTTGCTCACCGAACCTCTCCAATCCTATCACTGCTGCGTGTATGCCCCTGAACACATGCTTGATTCTCTTTTGGAGACATAGCAATCCATAGGTTTTAAGATACTTACTAGTCAGGTACATTCTTAGGCGTTTAATATGGGGTGTTGAATCCATTTCGTTGAGCAAGGAGTAGCTCTTGTCTATTCCATATTTGGCTTAAGGAACTTTATCTGTGCTCATTTCAATCTCTGGTTTTATGCAGCACCCCAACTCACCTTTCCCCTTAAGCAAGCATAAGTTGGTTTTCTAAATTTGAGACCCTGTTCTGTTCTGTAATTCAGTTCCTGTGTAGCCAAGTTTACATTCCGTGTATTAGTGATATCTTATGATGTTTCTTTTTCTGTGTGACTTATTTCAGTTAGAATCATCGTACCTGAATCCACTCATTATGCTGCTACGGGCCTGATGACATAGATTTCATTGCTGAGTGATACTGCATTGTACGTAAGTACCACAAGTTCTTTATCCATTTTTCACATTCTGTGATATTGAAATTGTACGGTAAACGAGGTTCTTGTAAACGGAGGCGTCCCAAACTTTGGGGTGGCTGTGTCTTTTTGATTTTAATTTCCCTAAGCTATAGGACCATAAGTGGAAGTGCCCTAGGTTCTGTTGCTTTGTTTTTTAGATGTTTCAGGAAACACCATACACTTCTCCCGAGTGGTTGTTGGCAATTTCCATCCCGCCCATCAGCATAACAAGGCTCCCAGTTCTCCATGGCCTGTCCTGCCTTTCTGGATTTTACACTTTTTTCAGATGGCCCTTTTGACCGGGGGGAAGTGAGACTTCATTGTAGTGCAGATTTCCTTTGCAAGCTTGCTTGGTTGGCCAAAAAGGGCGTATGCGTTTTTTCCTGAATATATTCAGGAAAAAACGCATACGCCCTTTTTGGCCAAGTGCATCATTGTGGACGTTCTGCCTCTTTTCCTATGCTTTCAATGCAATTCCAGTCTACCTCCTGAAATCGGTTTCCTGCAATTCTGCCCCGCTTTCAAGTCCTCTTGGCAGCCTTACTTCAGTCTATTTTTGGACGATAGCTGTCATTTATAACTCTGCAGGTTTGTGAATTACAGTGCCCCTGAGCTCCTTTCTTCAACTCGCTTTCTTTTGAGCTGGCCGCAACACCGCAGGATGGCTTCAGGCCCTAATCTGGTTCCGGTACGGCACGCTGAGCCTTTGGTTATTTCCTCTTCCTGGTGGGAAATGAGAGTTAAATTTGCCCGTCCAGACACCTCCAGCTAGCCTCTCATTGGTTCTCGCTATTCCTGTTCATCTTCTGTAGAAATTGCAAACTGGGCCAAACAGGAGGTTAAAGGCGCTGACTCTCCAAGTGGGGAGAGTGTTAGTAAACTGTCTGGAATGCTGCACCCGAGTACCAGGGGAGGAAAACTGAGACATATTTGAACACGTCTCCCGTTCACATGGTTGATCATACTTGGGTTCCACATGCATGTTTTAGCTGAAGGAAGAATACCTTAAACCTGGAGAGTTGAGACCCGTGTAATGGGTACCATGCAATATGACTTCAAAGGGTCTTCATTTGCTCACCGAACCTCTCCAATCCTATCACTGCTGCGTTTATGCCCCTGTACACATGCTTGATTCTCTTTTGGAGACATAGCAATCCATAGGTTTTACGATACTTACTAGTCAGGTACATTCTTAGGCGTTTAATATGCGGTGTTGAGTCCATTTCGTTGAGCAAGGAGTAGCTCTTGTCTATTCCATATTTGACTTAAGGAACTTTATCTGTGCTCATTTCAATCTCTGGTTTTATGCAGCACCCCAACTCACCTTTACCCTTAAGCAAGCATAAGTTGGTTTTCTAAATTTGAGACCCTGTTCTGTTCTGTAATTCAGTTCCTGTGTAGCCAAGTTTTCATTCCGTGTATTACTGACATCTTATGATGTTTCTTTTTCTGTGTGACTTATTTCAGTTAGAATCATCATACCTGAATCCACTCATTGTGATGCTAAGGGCCTGATGACATAGATTTCATTGCTGAGTGATATTGCTTTGTAAGTAAATACCACAACTTCTTTATCTATTTTTCACTTTCTGCGATGTTGAACTTGTACTGTAAACGAGGTTCTTGTAAACAGAGGCGTCCCAAACTTTGGGGTGGCTGTGTCTTTTTGATTTTAATTTCCCTAAGCTATAGGACCATAAGTGGCAGTGCCCTAGGCTCTGTTGCTTTGTTTTTTAGATGTTTCAGGAAACACCATACACTTCTCCCGAGTGTCTGTTGGCAATTTACATCCCGCCCATCAGCATAACAAGGCTCCCAGTTGTCCATGGCCTGTCCTGCCTTTCTGGATTTTACACTTTTTTCAGATGGCCCTTTTGACCGGGGGGAAGTGAGACTTCATTGTAGTGCAGATTTCCTTTGCAAGCTTGCTTGGTTGGCCAAAAAGGGCATATGCGTTTTTTCCTGAATATATTCAGGAAAAAACGCATGCGCCCTTTTTGGCCAAGTGCATCATTGTGGACGTTCTGCCTCTTTTCCTATGCTTTCAATGCAATTCCAGTCTACCTCCTGAAATCGGTTTCCTGCAATTCTGCCCCGCTTTCAAGTCCTCTTGGCAGCCTTACTTCAGTCTATTTTTGGACGATAGCTGTCATTTATAACTCTGCAGGTTTGTGAATTACAGTGCCCCTGAGCTCCTTTCTTCAACTCGCTTTCTTGTGAGCTGGCCGCAACACCGCAGGATGGCTTCAGGCCCTAATCTGGTTCCGGTACGGCACGCTGAGCCTTTGGTTATTTCCTCTTCCTGGTGGGAAATGAGAGTTAAATTTGCCCGTCCAGACACCTCCAGCTAGCCTCTCATTGGTTCTCGCTATTCCTGTTCATCTTCCGCAGAAATTGCAAACTGGGCCAAACAGGAGGTTAAAGGCGCTGACTCTCCAAGTGGGGAGAGTGTTAGTAAAGCGTCTGGAATGTTGCACCCCAGTACCAGGGGAGGAAAACTGAGACATATTTGAACACGTCTCCCGATCACATGGTTGATCATACTCTAGGTTCCACATGCATGTTTTAGCTGAAGGAAGAATACCTTAAACCTGGGTAGTTGAAACCCGTGTAATGGGTACCATGCAATATGACTTCAAAGGGTCTTCATTTGCTCACCGAACCTCTCCAATCCTATCACTGCTGCGTTTATGCCCCTGTACACATGCTTGATTCTCTTTCGGAGACATAGCAATCCATAGGTTTTAAGATACTTACTAGTCAGGTACATTCTTAGGCGTTTAATATGGGGTGTTGAGTCCATTTCGTTGAGCAAGGAGTAGCTCTTGTCTATTCCATATTTGGCTTAAGGAACTTTATCTGTGCTCATTTCAATCTCTGGTTTTATGCAGCACCCCAACTCACCTTTACCCTTAAGCAAGCATAAGTTGGTTTTCTAAATTTGAGACCCTGTTCTGTTCTGTAATTCAGTTCCTGTGTAGCCAAGTTTACATTCCATGTATTACTGATATCTTATGATGTTTCTTTTTCTGTGTGACTTACTTCAGTTAGAATCATCATACCTGAATCCACTCATTGTGCTGCTAAGGGCCTGATGACACAGATTTCATTGCTGAGTGATATTGCTTTGTAAGTAAATACCACAACTTCTTTATCCATTTTTCACTTTCTGCGATGTTGAACTTGTACTGTAAACGAGGTTCTTGTAAACAGAGCCGTTCCAAACTTTGGGGTGGCTGTGTCTTTTTGATTTTAATTTCCCTAAGCTATAGGACCATAAGTGGAAGTGCCCTAGGTTCTGTTGCTTTGTTTTTTAGATGTTTCAGGAAACACCATACACTTCTCCCGAGTGTCTGTTGGCAATTTACATCCCGCCCATCAGCATAACAAGGCTCCCAGTTCTCCATGGCCTGTCCTGCCTTTCTGGATTTTACACTTTTTTCAGATGGCCCTTTTGACCGGGGGGAAGTGAGACTTCATTGTAGTGCAGATTTCCTTTGCAAGCTTGCTTGGTTGGCCAAAAAGGGCGTATGCGTTTTTTCCTGAATATATTCAGGAAAAAACGCATACGCCCTTTTTGGCCAAGTGCATCATTGTGGACGTTCTGCCTCTTTTCCTATGCTTTCAATGCAATTCCAGTCTACCTCCTGAAATCGGTTTCCTGCAATTCTGCCCCGCTTTCAAGTCCTCTTGGCAGCCTTACTTCAGTCTATTTTTGGACGATAGCTGTCATTTATAACTCTGCAGGTTTGTGAATTACAGTGCCCCTGAGCTCCTTTCTTCAACTCGCTTTCTTTTGAGCTGGCCGCAACACCGCAGGATGGCTTCAGGCCCTAATCTGGTTCCGGTACGGCACGCTGAGCCTTTGGTTATTTCCTCTTCCTGGTGGGAAATGAGAGTTAAATTTGCCCGTCCAGACACCTCCAGCTAGCCTCTCATTGGTTCTCGCTATTCCTGTTCATCTTCCGCAGAAATTGCAAACTGGGACAAACAGGAGGTTAAAGGGACTGACTCTCCAAGTGGGGAGAGTGTTAGTAAAGCGTCTGGAATGTTGCACCCGAGTACCAGGGGAGGAAAACTGAGACATATTTGAACACGTCTCCCGTTCACATGGTTGATCATACTTGGGTTCCACATGCATGTTTTTGCTGAAGGAAGAATACCTTAAACCTGGAGAGTTGAGACCCGTGTAATGGGTACCATGCAATATGACTTCAAAGGGTCTTCATTTGCTCACCGAACCTCTCCAATCCTATCACTGCTGCGTTTATGCCCCTGTACACATGCTTGATTCTCTTTCGGAGACATAGCAATCCATAGGTTTTACGATACTTACTAGTCAGGTACATTCTTAGGCGTTTAATATGCGGTGTTGAGTCCATTTCGTTGAGCAAGGAGTAGCTCTTGTCTATTCCATATTTGACTTAAGGAACTTTATCTGTGCTCATTTCAATCTCTGGTTTTATGCAGCACCCCAACTCACCTTTACCCTTAAGCAAGCATAAGTTGGTTTTCTAAATTTGAGACCCTGTTCTGTTCTGTAATTCAGTTCCTGTGTAGCCAAGTTTACATTCCGTGTATTACTGATATCTTATGATGTTTCTTTTTCTGTGTGACTTACTTCAGTTAGAATCATCATACCTGAATCCACTCATTGTGCTGCTAAGGGCCTGATGACACAGATTTCATTGCTGAGTGATATTGCTTTGTAAGTAAATACCACAACTTCTTTATCCATTTTTCACTTTCTGCGATGTTGAACTTGTACTGTAAACGAGGTTCTTGTAAACAGAGCCGTTCCAAACTTAGAGGTGACTGTGTCTTTTTGATTTTAATTTCCCTAAGCTATAGGACCATAAGTGGAAGTGCCCTAGGTTCTGTTGCTTTGTTTTTTAGATGTTTCAGGAAACACCATACACTTCTCCCGAATGGTTGTTGGCAATTTACACCCCGCCCATCAGCATAACAAGGCTCCCAGTTCTCCATGACATGTCCTGCCTTTCTGGATTTTACACTTTTTTCAGATGGCCCTTTTGACCGGGGGGAAGTGAGACTTCATTGTAGTGCAGATTTCCTTTGCAAGCTTGCTTGGTTGGCCAAAAAGGGCGTATGCGTTTTTTCCTGAATATATTCAGGAAAAAACGCATACGCCCTTTTTGACCAAGTGCATCATTGTGGACGTTCTGCCTCTTTTCCTATGCTTTCAATGCAATTCCAGTCTACCTCCTGAAATCGGTTTCCTGCAATTCTGCCCCGCTTTCAAGTCCTCTTGGCAGCCTTACTTCAGTCTATTTTTGGACGATAGCTGTCATTTATAACTCTGCAGGTTTGTGAATTACAGTGCCCCTGAGCTCCTTTCTTCAACTCGCTTTCTTTTGAGCTGGCCGCAACACCGCAGGATGGCTTCAGGCCCTAATCTGGTTCTGGTACGGCACGCTGAGCCTTTGGTTATTTCCTCTTCCTGGTGGGAAATGAGAGTTAAATTTGCCCGTCCAGACACCTCCAGCTAGCCTCTCATTGGTTCTCGCTATTCCTGTTCATCTTCCGCAGAAATTGCAAACTGGGCGAAAGAGAAGGTTAAAGGCGCTGACTCTCCAAGTGGGGAGAGTGTTAGTAAAGCGTCTGGAATGTTGCACCCGAGTACCAGGGGAGGAAAACTGAGACATATTTGAACACGTCTCCCGATCACGTGGTTGATCATACTCTAGGTTCCACATGCATGTTTTAGCTGAAGGAAGAATACCTAAAACCTGGGTAGTTGAAACCCGTGGAATGGGTACCATGCAATATGACTTCAAAGGGTCTTCATTTGCTCACCGAACCTCTCCAATCCTATCACTGCTGCGTTTATGCCCCTGTACACATGCTTGATTCTCTTTCGGAGACATAGCAATCCATAGGTTTTAAGATACTTACAAGTCAGGTACATCTTAGGCGTTTAATATGCGGTTTTGAGTCCATTTCGTTGAGCAAGGAGTAGCTCTTGTCTATTCCATATTTGGCTTAAGGAACTTTATCTGTGCTCATTTCAATCTCTGGTTTTATGCAGCACCCCAACTCACCTTTACCCTTAAGCAAGCATAAGTTGTTTTTCTAAATTTGAGACCCTGTTCTGTTCTGTAATTCAGTTCCTGTGTAGCCAAGTTTCCATTCCGTGTATTACTGATATATTATGATGTTTCTTTTTCTGTGTGACTTATTTCAGTTAGAATCATCATACCTGAATCCACTCATTGTGCTGCTAAGGGCCTGATGACATAGATTTCATTGCTGAGTGATATTGCTTTGTAAGTGAATACCACAACTTCTTTATCCATTTTTCACTTTCTGCGATGTTGAACTTGTACTGTAAACGAGGTTCTTGTAAACAGAGCCATTCCAAACTTTGGGGTGGCTGTGTGTTTTTGATTTTAATTTCCCTAAGCTATAGGACCATAAGTGGAAGTGCCCTAGGCTCTGTTGCTTTGTTTTTTAGATGTTTCAGGAAACACCATACACTTCTCCCAAGTGTCTGTTGGCAATTTACATCCCGCCCATCAGCATAACAAGGCTCCCAGTTCTCAATGGCCTGTTGCCTTTCTGGATTTTACACTTTTTTCAGATGGCCCTTTTGACCGGGGGGAAGTGAGACTTCATTGTAGTGCAGATTTCCTTTGCAAGCCTGCTTGGTTGGCCAAAAAGGGCGTATGCGTTTTTTCCTGAATATATTCAGGAAAAAACGCATACGCCCTTTTTGGCCAAGTGCATCATTGTGGACGTTCTGCCTCTTTTCCTATGCTTTCAATGCAATTCCAGTCTACCTCCTGAAATCGGTTTCCTGCAATTCTGCCCCGCTTTCAAGTCCTCTTGGCAGCCTTACTTCAGTCTATTTTTGGACGATAGCTGTCATTTATAACTCTGCAGGTTTGTGAATTACAGTGCCCCTGAGCTCCTTTCTTCAACTCGCTTTCTTTTGAGCTGGCCGCAACACCACAGGATGGCTTCAGGCCCTAATCTGGTTCCGGCCCGGCATGCTGAGCCTTTGGTTAATTCCTCTTCCTGGTGGGAAATGAGAGTTAAATTTGCCCGTCCAGACACCTCCAGCTAGCCTCTCATTGGTTCTCGCTATTCCTGTTCATCTTCCGCAGAAATTGCAAACTGGGCCAAACAGGAGGTTAAAGGGACTGACTCTCCAAGTGGGGAGAGTGTAAGTAAAGCGTCTGGAATGTTGCACCCGAGTACCAGGGGAGGAAAACTGAGACATATTTGAACACGTCTCCCGATCACATGGTTGATCCTACTTGGGTTCCACATGCATGTTTTAGCTGAAGGAAGAATACCTTAAACCTGGGTAGTTGAAACCCGTGTAATGGGTACCATGCAATATGACTTCAAAGGGTCTTCATTTGCTCACCGAATCTCTCCAATCCTATCACTGCTGCGTTTATGCCCCTGTACACATGCTTGATTCTCTTTCGGAGACATAGCAATCCATAGGTTTTAAGATACTTACTAGTCAGGTACATTCTTAGGCGTTTAATATGGGGTGTTGAGTCCATTTCGTTGAGCAAGGAGTAGCTCTTGTCTATTCCATATTTGGCTTAAGGAACTTTATCTGTGCTCATTTCAATCTCTGGTTTTATGCAGCACCCCAACTCACCTTTACCCTTAAGCAAGAATAAGTTGGTTTTCTAAATTTGAGACCCTGCTCTGTTCTGTAATTCAGTTCCTGTGTAGCCAAGTTTACATTCCGTGTATTACTGATATCTTATGATGTTTCTTTATCTGTGTGACTTATTTCAGTTAGAATCATAATACCTGAATCCACTCATTGTGCTGCTAAGGGCCTGATGACACAGATTTCATTGCTGAGTGATATTGCTTTGTAAGTAAATACCACAAGTTCTTTATCCATTTTTCACTTTCTGCGATGTTGAACTTGTACTGTAAACGAGGTTCTTGTAAACAGAGGCGTCCCAAACTTTGGGGTGGCTGTGTCTTTTTGATTTTAATTTCCCTAAGCTATAGGACCATAAGTGGAAGTGCCCTAGGCTCTGTTGCTTTGTTTTTTAGATGTTTCAGGAAACACCATACACTTCTCCCGAGTGTCTGTTGGCAATTTACATCCCGCCCATCAGCATAACAAGGCTCCCAGTTCTCCATGGCCTGTCCTGCCTTTCTGGATTTTACACTTTTTTCAGATGGCCCTTTTGGCCGGGGGGAAGTGAGACTTCATTGTAGTGCAGATTTCCTTTGCAAGCTTGCTTGGTTGGCCAAAAAGGACGTATGCGTTTTTTCCTGAATATATTCAGGAAAAAACGCATACGCCCTTTTTGGCCAAGTGCATCATTGTGGACGTTCTGCCTCTTTTCCTATGCTTTCAATGCAATTCCAGTCTACCTCCTGAAATCGGTTTCCTGCAATTCTGCCCCGCTTTCAAGTCCTCTTGGCAGCCTTACTTCAGTCTATTTTTGGAGGATAGCTGTCATTTATAACTCTGCAGGTTTGTGAATTACAGTGCCCCTGAGCTCCTTTCTTCAACTCGCTTTCTTGTGACCTGGCCGCAACACCGCAGGATGGCTTCAGGCCCTAATCTGGTTCCGGTACGGCACGCTGAGCCTTTGGTTATTTCCTCTTCCTGGTGGGAAATGAGAGTTAAATTTGCCCGTCCAGACACCTCCAGCTAGCCTCTCATTGGTTCTCGCTATTCCTGTTCATCTTCCGCAGAAATTGCAAACTGGGCCAAACAGGAGGTTAAAGGCACTGACTCTCCAAGTGGGGAGAGTGTTAGTAAAGCGTCTGGAATGTTGCACCCGAGTACCAGGGGAGGAAAACTGAGACATATTTGAACACGTCTCCCGTTCACATGGTTGATCATACTTGGGTTCCACATGCATGTTTTAGCTGAAAGAAGAATACCTTAAACCTGGAGAGTTGAGACCCGTGTAATGGGTACCATGCAATATGACTTCAAAGGGTCTTCATTTGCTCACCGAACCTCTCCAATCCTATCACTGCTGCGTTTATGCCCCTGTACACATGCTTGATTCTCTTTTGGAGACATAGCAATCCATAGGTTTTACGATACTTACTAGTCAGGTACATTCTTAGGCGTTTAATATGCGGTGTTGAGTCCATTTCGTTGAGCAAGGAGTAGCTCTTGTCTATTTCATATTTGACTTAAGGAACTTTATCTGTGCTCATTTCAATCTCTGGTTTTATGCAGCACCCCAACTCACCTTTACCCTTAAGCAAGCATAAGTTGGTTTTCTAAATTTGAGACCCTGTTCTGTTCTGTAATTCAGTTCCTGTGTAGCCAAGTTTACATTCCATGTATTACTGATATCTTATGATGTTTCTTTTTCTGTGTGACTTATTTCATTTAGAATCATCATACCTGAATCCACTCATTGTGATGCTAAGGGCCTGATGACATAGATTTCATTGCTGAGTGATATTGCTTTGTAAGTAAATACCACAACTTCTTTATCCATTTTTCACTTTCTGCGATGTTGAACTTGTACTGTAAACGAGGTTCTTGTAAACAGAGCCGTTCCAAACTTTGGGGTGGCTGTGTCCTTTTGATTTTAATTTCCCTAAGCTACAGGACCATAAGTGGAAGTGCCCTAGGTTCTGTTGCTTTGTTTTTTAGATGTTTCAGGAAACACCATACACTTCTCCCGAATGGTTGTTGGCAATTTACATCCCGCCCATCAGCATAACAAGGCTCCCAGTTCTCCATGGCCTGTCCTGCCTTTCTGGATTTTACACTTTTTTCAGATGGCCCTTTTGACCGGGGGGAAGTGAGACTTCATTGTAGTGCAGATTTCCTTTGCAAGCTTGCTTGGTTGGCCAAAAAGGGCGTATGCGTTTTTTCCTGAATATATTCAGGAAAAAACGCATACGCCCTTTTTGGCCAAGTGCATCATTGTGGACGTTCTGCCTCTTTTCCTATGCTTTCAATGCAATTCCAGTCTACCTCCTGAAATCGGTTTCCTGCAATTCTGCCCCGCTTTCAAGTCCTCTTGGCAGCCTTACTTCAGTCTATTTTTGGACGATAGCTGTCATTTATAACTCTGCAGGTTTGTGAATTACAGTGCCCCTGAGCTCCTTTCTTCAACTCGCTTTCTTTTGAGCTGGCCGCAACACCGCAGGATGGCTTCAGGCCCTAATCTGGTTCCGGTACGGCACGCTGAGCCTTTGGTTATTTCCTCTTCCTGGTGGGAAATGAGAGTTAAATTTGCCCGTCCAGACACCTCCAGCTAGCCTCTCATTGGTTCTCGCTATTCCTGTTCATCTTCCGCAGAAATTGCAAACTGGGCCAAACAGGAGGTTAAAGGCGCTGACTCTCCAAGTGGGGAGAGTGTTAGTAAAGCGTCTGGAATGTTGCACCCGAGTACCAGGGGAGGAAAACTGAGACATATTTGAACACGTCTCCCGATCACATGGTTGATCATACTCTAGGTTCCATATGCATGTTTTAGCTGAAGGAAGAATACCTTAAACCTGGGTAGTTGAAACCCGTGGAATGGGTACCATGCAATATGACTTCAAAGGGTCTTCATTTGCTCACCGAACCTCTCCAATCCTATCACTGCTGCGTTTATGCCCCTGTACACATGCTTGATTCTCTTTCGGAGACATAGCAATCCATAGGTTTTAAGATACTTACAAGTCAGGTACATTCTTAGGCGTTTAATATGCGGTGTTGAGTCCATTTCGTTGAGCAAGGAGTAGCTCTTGTCTATTCCATATTTGGCTTAAGGAACTTTATCTGTGCTCATTTCAATCTCTGGTTTTATGCAGCACCCCAACTCACCTTTACCCTTAAGCAAGCATAAGTTGTTTTTCTAAATTTGAGGCCCTGTTCTGTTCTGTAATTCAGTTCCTGTGTAGCCAAGTTTCCATTCCGTGTATTACTAATATCTTATGATGTTTCTTTTTCTGTGTGACTTATTTCAGTTAGAATCATCATACCTGAATCCACTCATTGTGCTGCTAAGGGCCTGATGACATAGATTTCATTGCTGAGTGATATTGCTTTGTAAGTGAATACCACAACTTCTTTATCCATTTTTCACTTTCTGCGATGTTGAACTTGTACTGTAAACGAGGTTCTTGTAAACAGAGCCATTCCAAACTTTGGGGTGGCTGTGTCTTTTTGATTTTAATTTCCCTAAGCTATAGGACCATAAGTGGAAGTGCCCTAGGCTCTGTTGCTTTGTTTTTTAGATGTTTCAGGAAACACCATACACTTCTCCCAAGTGTCTGTTGGCAATTTACATCCTGCCCATCAGCATAACAAGGCTCCCAGTTCTCAATGGCCTGTTGCCTTTCTGGATTTTACACTTTTTTCAGATGGCCCTTTTGACCGGGGGGACGTGAGACTTCATTGTAGTGCAGATTTCCTTTGCAAGCTTGCTTGGTTGGCCAAAAAGGGCGTATGCGTTTTTTCCTGAATATATTCAGGAAAAAACGCATACGCCCTTTTTGGCCAAGTGCATCATTGTGGACGTTCTGCCTCTTTTCCTATGCTTTCAATGCAATTCCAGTCTACCTCCTGAAATCGGTTTCCTGCAATTCTGCCCCGCTTTCAAGTCCTCTTGGCAGCCTTACTTCAGTCTATTTTTGGACGATAGCTGTCATTTATAACTCTGCAGGTTTGTGAATTACAGTGCCCCTGAGCTCCTTTCTTCAACTCGCTTTCTTTTGAGCTGGCCGCAACACCGCAGGATGGCTTCAGGCCCTAATCTGGTTCCGGCCCGGCATGCTGAGCCTTTGGTTAATTCCTCTTCCTGGTGGGAAATGAGAGTTAAATTTGCCCGTCCAGACACCTCCAGCTAGCCTCTCATTGGTTCTCGCTATTCCTGTTCATCTTCCGCAGAAATTGCAAACTGGGCCAAACAGGAGGTTAAAGGCACTGACTCTCCAAGTGGGGAGAGTGTTAGTAAAGCGTCTGGAATGTTGCACCCGAGTAACAGGGGAGGAAAACTGAGACATATTTGAACACGTCTCCCGTTCACATGGTTGATCATACTTGGGTTCCACATGCATGTTTTAGCTGAAGGAAGAATACCTTAAACCTGGAGAGTTGAGACCCGTGTAATGGGTACCATGCAATATGACTTCAAAGGGTCTTCATTTGCTCACCGAACCTCTCCAATCCTATCACTGCTGCGTTTATGCCCCTGTACACATGCTTGATTCTCTTTTGGAGACATAGCAATCCATAGGTTTTAAGATACTTACTAGTCAGGTACATTCTTAGGCGTTTAATATGCGGTGTTGAGTCCATTTCGTTGAGCAAGGAGTAGCTCTTGTCTATTTCATATTTGACTTAAGGAACTTTATCTGTGCTCATTTCAATCTCTGGTTTTATGCAGCACCCCAACTCACCTTTACCCTTCAGCAAGCATAAGTTGGTTTTCTAAATTTGAGACCCTGTTCTGTTCTGTAATTCAGTTCCTGTGTAGCCAAGTTTACATTCCATGTATTACTGATATCTTATGATGTTTCTTTTTCTGTGTGACTTATTTCAGTTAGAATCATCATACCTGAATCCACTCATTGTGATGCTAAGGGCCTGATGACATAGATTTCATTGCTGAGTGATATTGCTTTGTAAGTAAATACCACAACTTCTTTATCCATTTTTCACTTTCTGCGATGTTGAACTTATACTGTAAACGAGGTTCTTGTAAACAGAGCCGTTCCAAACTTTGGGGTGGCTGTGTCTTTTTGATTTTAATTTCCCTAAGCTATAGGACCATAAGTGGAAGTGCCCTAGGTTCTGTTGCTTTGTTTTTTAGATGTTTCAGGAAACACCATACACTTCTCCCGAATGGTTGTTGGCAATTTACATCCCGCCCATCAGCATAACAAGGCTCCCAGTTCTCCATGACCTGTCCTGCCTTTCTGGATTTTACACTTTTTTCAGATGGCCCTTTTGACCGGGGGGAAGTGAGACTTCATTGTAGTGCAGATTTCCTTTGCAAGCTTGCTTGGTTGGCCAAAAAGGGCGTATGCGTTTTTTCCTGAATATATTCAGGAAAAAACGCATACGCCCTTTTTGGCCAAGTGCATCATTGTGGACGTTCTGCCTCTTTTCCTATGCTTTCAATGCAATTCCAGTCTACCTCCTGAAATCGGTTTCCTGCAATTCTGCCCCGCTTTCAAGTCCTCTTGGCAGCCTTACTTCAGTCTATTTTTGGACGATAGCTGTCATTTATAACTCTGCAGGTTTGTGAATTACAGTGCCCCGGAGCTCCTTTCTTCAACTCGCTTTCTTTTGAGCTGGCCGCAACACCGCAGGATGGCTTCAGGCCCTAATCTGGTTCCGGTACGGCACGCTGAGCCTTTGGTTATTTCCTCTTCCTGGTGGGAAATGAGAGTTAAATTTGCCCGTCCAGACACCTCCAGCTAGCCTCTCATTGGTTCTCGCTATTCCTGTTCATCTTCCGCAGAAATTGCAAACTGGGCCAAACAGGAGGTAAAAGGCGCTGACTCTCCAAGTGTGGAGAGTGTTAGTAAAGCGTCTGGAATGTTGCACCCGAGTACCAGGGGAGGAAAACTGAGACATATTTGAACACGTCTCCCGATCACATGGTTGATCATACTCTAGGTTCCACATGCATGTTTTAGCTGAAGGAAGAATACCTTAAACCTGGGTAGTTGAAACCCGTGGAATGGGTACCATGCAATATGACTTCAAGGGGTCTTCATTTGCTCACCGAACCTCTCCAATCCTATCACTGCTGCGTTTATGCCCCTGTACACATGCTTGATTCTCTTTCGGAGACTTAGCAATCCATAGGTTTTAAGATACTTACTAGTCAGGTACATTCTTAGGCGTTTAATATGCGGTGTTGAGTCCATTTCGTTGAGCAAGGAGTAGCTCTTGTCTATTCCATATTTGGCTTAAGGAACTTTATCTGTGCTCATTTCAATCTCTGGTTTTATGCAGCACCCCAACTCACCTTTCCCCTTAAGCAAGCATAAGTTGGTTTTCTAAATTTGAGACCCTGTTCTGTTTTGGAATGCAGTTCCTGTGTAGCCAAGGTTACATTCCGTGTATTACTGATATCTTATGATGTTTCTTTTTCTGTTTGACTTATTTCAGTTAGAATCATCGTACCTGAATCCACTCATTATGCTGCTAAGGGCCTGATGACATAGATTTCATTGCTGAGTGATATTGCTTTGTAAGTGAATACCACAACTTCTTTATCCATTTTTCACTTTCTGCGATGTTGAACTTGTACTGTAAACGATGTTCTTGTAAACAGAGCCGTTCCAAACTTTGGGGTGGCTGTGTCTTTTTGATTTTAATTTCCCTAAGCTATAGGACCATAAGTGGAAGTGCCCTAGGTTCTGTTGCTTTGTTTTTTAGATGTTTCAGGAAACACCATACACTTCTCCCGAGTGGTTGTTGGCAATTTACATCCCGCCCATCAGCATAACAAGGCTCCCAGTTCTCCATGGCCTGTCCTGCCTTTCTGGATTTTACACTTTTTTCAGATGGCCCTTTTGACCAGGGGGAAGTGAGACTTCATTGTAGTGCAGATTTCCTTTGCAAGCTTGCTTGGTTGGCCAAAAAGGGCGTATGCGTTTTTTCCTGAATATATTCAGGAAAAAACGCATACGCCCTTTTTGGCCAAGTGCATCATTGTGGACCTTAGGCCTCTTTTCCTATGCTTTCAATGCAATTCCAGTCTACCTCCTGAAATCGGTTTCCTGCAATTCTGCCCTGCTTTCAAGTCCTCTTGGCAGCCTTACTTCAGTCTATTTTTGGACAATAGCTGTCATTTATAACTCTGCAGGTTTGTGAATTACAGTGCCCCTGAGCTCCTTTCTTCAACTCGTTTTCTTGTGAGCTGGCCGCAACACCGCAGGATGCCTTCAGGCCCTAATCTGGTTCCGGCACGGCACGCTGAGCCTTTGGTTAATTCCTCTTCCTGGTGGGAAATGAGAGTTAAATTTGCCCGTCCAGACACCTCCAGCTAGTCTCTCATTGGTTCTCACTATTCCTGTTCATCTTCCACAGAAATTGCAAACTGGGCCAAACAGGAGGTTAAAGGGACTGACTCTCCAAGTCGGGAGAGTGTTAGTAAAGCGTCTGGAATATTGCACCCGAGTACCAGGGTACGAAAACTGAGACATATTTGAACACATCTCCCGATCACATGGTTGATCATACTCTAGGTTCCACATGCATGTTTTAGCTGAAGGAAGAATACCTTAAACCTGGGTAGTTGAAACCCGTGTAATGTGTACCATGCAATATGACTTCAAAGGGTCTTCATTTGCTCACCGAACCTCTCCAATCCTATCACTGCTGTGTTTATGCCCCTGTACACACGCTTGATTCTCTTTTGGAGACATAGCAATCCATAGGTTTTAAGATACTTACTAGTCAGGTACATTCTTAGGCGTTTAATATGCGGTGTTGAGTCCATTTCGTTGAGCAAGGAGTAGCTCTTGTCTATTCCATATTTGGCTTAAGGAACTTTATCTGTGCTCATTTCAATCTCTGGTTTTATGCAGCACCCCAACTCACCTTTCCCCTTAAGCAAGCATAAGTTCGTTTTCTAAATTTGAGACCCTGTTCTGTTTTGTAATTCAGTTCCTGTGTAGCGAAGTTTCCATTCCGTGTATTACTGATATCTTATGATGTTTCTTTTTCTGTGTGACTTATTTCAGTTAGAATCATCGTACCTGAATCCACTCATTATGCTGCTACGGGCCTGGTGACATAGATTTCATTGCTGAGTGATATTGCTTTGTAAGTGAATACCACAACTTCTTTATCCATTTTTCACTTTCTGCGATGTTGAACTTGTACTGTAAACGATGTTCTTGTAAACAGAGGTGTCCCAAACTTTGGGGTGGCTGTGTCTTTTTGATTTTAATTTCCCTAAGCTATAGGACCATAAGTGGCAGTGCCCTAGGCTCTGTTGCTTTGTTTTTTAGATGTTTCAGGAAACACCATACACTTCTCCCGAGTGTCTGTTGGCAATTTACATCCCGCCCATCAGCATAACAAGGCTCCCAGTTCTCCATGGCCTGTCCTGCCTTTCTGGATTTTATACTTTTTTCAGATGGCCCTTTTGACCGGGGGGAAGTGAGACTTCATTGTAGTGCAGATTTCCTTTGCAAGCTTGCTTGGTTGGCCAAAAAGGGCGTATGCGTTTTTTCCTGAATATATTCAGGAAAAAACGCATACGCCCTTTTTGGCCAAGTGCATCATTGTGGACGTTCTGCCTCTTTTCCTATGCTTTCAATGCAATTCCAGTCTACCTCCTGAAATCGGTTTCCTGCAATTCTGCCCCGCTTTCAAGTCCTCTTGACAGCCTTACTTCAGTCTATTTTTGGACGATAGCTGTCATTTATAACTCTGCAGGTTTGTGAATTACAGTGCCCCTGAGCTCCTTTCTTCAACTCGCTTTCTTTTGAGCTGGCCGCAACACCGCAGGATGGCTTCAGGCCCTAATCTGGTTCCGGTACGGCACGCTGAGCCTTTGGTTATTTCCTCTTCCTGGTGGGAAATGAGAGTTAAATTTGCCCGTCCAGACACCTCCAGCTAGCCTCTCATTGGTTCTCGCTATTCCTGTTCATCTTCCGCAGAAATTGCAAACTGTGCCAAACAGGAGGTTAAAGGCGCTGACTCTCCAAGTGGGGAGAGTGTTAGTAAAGCGTCTGGAATGTTGAACCCGAGTACCAGGGTACGAAAACTGAGACATATTTGAACACGTCTCCCGATCACATGGTTGATCATACTCTGGGTTCCACATGCATGTTTTAGCTGAAGGAAGAATACCTAAAACCTGGGTAGGTGAAACCCGTGGAATGGGTACCATGCAATATGACTTCAAAGGGTCTTCATTTGCTCACTGAACATCTCCAATCCTATCACTGCTGCGTTTATGCCCCTGTACACATGCTTGATTCTCTTTCGGAGACATAGCAATCCATAGGTTTTAAGATACTTACTAGTCAGGTACATTCTTAGGCGTTTCATATGCGGTGTTGAGTCCATTTCGTTGAGCAAGGAGTAGCTCTTGTCTATTCCATATTTGGCTTAAGGAACTTTATCTGTGCTCATTTCAATCTCTGGTTTTATGCAGCACCCCAACTCACCTTTCCTCTTAAGCAAGCATAAGTTGGTTTTCTAAATTTGAGACCCTGTTCTGTTCTGTAATTCAGTTCCTGTGTAGCCAAGTTTCCATTCCGTGTATTAGTGATATCTTATGATGTTTCTTTTTCTGTGTGACTTATTTCAGTTAGAATCATCGTACCTGAATCCACTCATTATGCTGCTACGGGCCTGATGACATAGATTTCATTGCTGAGTGATACTGCATTGTACGTAAGTACCACAAGTTCTTTATCCATTTTTCACTTTCTGTGATATTGAACTTGTACGGTAAACGAGGTTCTTGTAAACGGAGGCGTCCCAAACTTTGGGGTGGCTGTGTCTTTTTGATTTTAATTTCCCTAAGCTATAGGACCATAAGTGGAAGTGCCCTAGGCTCTGTTGCTTTGTTTTTTAGATGTTTCAGGAAACACCATACACTTCTCCCGAGTGTCTGTTGGCAATTTACATCCCGCCCATCAGCATAACAAGGCTCCCAGTTCTCCATGGCCTGTCCTGCTTTTCTGGATTTTACACTTTTTTCAGATGGCCCTTTTGACCGGGGGGAAGTGAGACTTCATTGTAGTGCAGATTTCCTTTGCAAGCTTGCTTGGTTGACCAAAAAGGGCGTATGCGTTGTTTCCTGAATATATTCAGGAAAAAACGCATACGCCCTTTTTGGCCAAGTGCATCATTGTGGACGTTCTGCCTCTTTTCCTATGCTTTCAATGCAATTCCAGTCTACCTCCTGAAATCGGTTTCCTGCAATTCTGCCCCGCTTTCAAGTCCTCTTGGCAGCCTTACTTCAGTCTATTTTTGGACGATAGCTGTCATTTATAACTCTGCAGGTTTGTGAATTACAGTGCCCCTGAGCTCCTTTCTTCAACTCGCTTTCTTTTGAGCTGGCCGCAACACCGCAGGATGGCTTCAGGCCCTAATCTGGTTCCGGCACGGCACGCTGAGCCTTTGGTTAATTCCGCTTCCTGGTGGGAAATGAGAGTTAAATTTGCCCGTCCAGACACCTCCAGCTAGCCTCTCATTGGTTCTCGCTATTCCTGCTCATCTTCCGCAGAAATTGCAAACTGGGCCAAACAGGAGGTTAAAGGGACTGACTCTCCAAGTCGGGAGAGTGTTAGTAAAGCGTCTGGAATGTTGCACCCGAGTACCAGGGTAGGAAAACTGAGACATATTTGAACACGTCTCCCGTTCACATGGTTGATCATACTCTGGGTTCCACATGCATGTTTTAGCTGAAGGAAGAATACCTTAAACCTGGAGAGTTGAGACCCGTGGAATGGGTACCATGCAATATGACTTCAAAGGGTCTTCATTTGCTCACCGAACCTCTCCAATCCTATCACTGCTGCGTTTATGCCCCTGTACACACGCTTGATTCTCTTTTGGAGACATAGCAATCCATAGGTTTTAAGATACTTACTAGTCAGGTACATTCTTAGGCGTTTAATATGCGGTGTTGAGTCCATTTCGTTGAGCAAGGAGTAGCTCTTGTCTATTCCATATTTGGCTTAAGGAACTTTATCTGTGCTCATTTCAATCTCTGGTTTTATGCAGCACCCCAACTCACCTTTCCCCTTAAGCAAGCATAAGTTGCTTTTCTAAATTTGAGACCCTGTTCTGTCCTGTAATTCAGTTCCTGTGTAGCCAAGTTTACATTCCGTGTATTAATGATATCTTATGATGTTTCTTTTTCTGTGTGACTTATTTCAGTTAGAATCATCATACCTGAATCCACTCATTGTGCTGCTAAGGGCCTGATGACATAGATTTCATTGCTGAGTGATACTGCATTGTACTTAAGTACCACAAATTCTTTATCCATTTTTCACTTTCTGTGATATTGAACTTCTACGGTAAACGAGGTTCTTGTAAACGGAGGCGTCCCAAACTTTGGGGTGGCTGTGTCTTTTTGATTTTAATTTCCCTAAGCTATAGGACCATAAGTGGAAGTGCCCTAGGCTCTGTTGCTTTGTTTTTTAGATGTTTCAGGAAACACCATACACTTCTCCCGAGTGTCTGTTGGCAATTTACATCCCGCCCATCAGCATAACAAGGCTCCCAGTTCTCCATGGCCTGTCCTGCCTTTCTGGATTTTACACTTTTTTCAGATGGCCCTTTTGACCGGGGGGAAGTGAGACTTCATTGTAGTGCAGATTTCCTTTGCAAGCTTGCTTGGTTGGCCAAAAAGGGCGTATGCGTTTTTTCCTGAATATATTCAGGAAAAAACGCATACGCCCTTTTTGGCCAAGTGCATCATTGTGGACGTTCTGCCTCTTTTCCTATGCTTTCAATGCAATTCCAGTCTACCTCCTGAAATCGGTTTCCTGCAATTCTGCCCCGCTTTCAAGTCCTCTTGGCAGCCTTACTTCAGTATATTTTTGGACGATAGGTGTCATTTATAACTCTGCAGGTTTGTGAATTTCAGTGCCCCTGAGCTCCTTTCTTCAACTCGCTTTCTTGTGACCTGGCCGCAACACCGCAGGATGTCTTCAGGCCCTAATCTGGTTCTGGCACGGCACGCTGAGCCTTTGGTTAATTCCTCTTCCTGGTGGGAAATGAGAGTTAAATTTGCCCATCCAGACACCTCCAGCTAGTCTCTCATTGGTTCTCGCTATTCCTGTTCATCTTCCACAGAAATTGCAAACTGGGCCAAACAGGAGGTTAAAGGGACTGACTCTCCAAGTCGGGAGAGTGTTAGTAAAGCGTCTGGAATGTTGCACCCGAGTACCAGGGGAGGAAAACTGAGACATATTTGAACACGTCTCCCGTTCACATGGTTGATCATACTCTGGGTTCCACATGCATGTTTTAGCTGAAGGAAGAATACCTTAAACCTGGAGAGTTGAGACCCGTGGAATGGGTACCATGCAATATGACTTCAAAGGGTCTTCATTTGCTCACCGAACCTCTCCAATCCTATCACTGCTGCGTTTATGCCCCTGTACACACGCTTGATTCTCTTTTGGAGACATAGCAATCCATAGGTTTTAAGATACTTACTAGTCAGGTACATTCTTAGGCGTTTAATATGTGGTGTTGAGTCCATTTCGTTGAGCAAGGAGTAGCTCTTGTCTATTCCATATTTGGCTTAAGGAACTTTATCTGTGCTCATTTCAATCTCTGGTTTTATGCAGCACCCCAACTCACCTTTCCCCTTAAGCAAGCATAAGTTGGTTTTCTAAATTTGAGACCCTGTTCTGTTCTGTAATTCAGTTCCTGTGTAGCCAAGTTTACATTCCGTGTATTAGTGATATCTTATGATGTTTCTTTTTCTGTGTGACTTATTTCAGTTAGAATCATCGTACCTGAATCCACTCATTATGCTGCTACGGGCCTGATGACATAGATTTCATTGCTGAGTGATACTGCATTGTACGTAAGTACAAAAAGTTCTTTATCCATTTTTCACTTTCTGTGATATTGAACTTGTACGGTAAACGAGGTTCTTGTAAAATAGGCGTCCCAAACTTTGGGGTGGCTGTGTCTTTTTGATTTTAATTTCCCTAAGCTATAGGACCATAAGTGGAAGTGCCCTAGGCTCTGTTGCTTTGTTTTTTAGATGTTTCAGGAAACACCATACACTTCTCCCGAGTGGTTGTTGGCAATTTACATCCCGCCCATCAGCATAACAAGGCTCCCAGTTCTCCATGGCCTGTCCTGCCTTTCTGGATTTTACCCTTTTTTCAGATGGCCCTTTTGACCGGGGGGAAGTGAGACTTCATTGTAGTGCAGATTTCCTTTGCAAGCTTGCTTGGTTGGCCAAAAAGGGCGTATGCGTTTTATCCTGAATATATTCAGGAAAAACGCATACGCCCTTTTTGGCCAAGTGCATCATTGTGGACGTTCTGCCTCTTTTCCTATGCTTTCAATGCAATTCCAGTCTACCTCCTGAAATCGGTTTCCTGCAATTCTGCCCCGCTTTCAAGTCCTCTTGGCAGCCTTACTTCAGTCAATTTTTGGACGATAGCTGTCATTTATAACTCTGCAGGTTTGTGAATTACAGTGCCCCTGAGCTCCTTTCTTCAACTCGCTTTCTTTTGAGCTGGCCGCAACACCGCAGGATGGCTTCAGGCCCTAATCTGGTTCCGGTACGGCACACTGAGCCTTTGGTTATTTCCTCTTCCTGGTGGGAAATGAGAGTTAAATTTGCCCGTCCAGACACCTCCAGCTAGCCTCCCATTGGTTCTCGCTATTCCTGTTCATCTTCCACAGAAATTGCAAACTGGGCCAAACAGGAGGTTAAAGGCGCTGACTCTCCAAGTGGGGAGAGTGTTAGTAAAGCGTCTGGAATGTTGCACCCGAGTACCAGGGTACGAAAACTGAGACATATTTGAACACGTCTCCCGATCACATGGTTGATCATACTCTGGGTTCCACATGCATGTTTTAGCTGAAGGAAGAATACCTAAAACCTGGGTAGTTGAAACCCGTGGAATGGGTACCATGCAATATGACTTCAAAGGGTCTTCATTTGCTCACCGAACCTCTCCAATCCTATCACTGCTGCATTTATGCCCCTGTACACATGCTTGATTCTCTTTCGGACACATAGCAATCCATAGGTTTTAAGATACTTACTAGTCAGGTACATTCTTAGGCGTTTAATATGCGGTGTTGAGTCCATTTCATTGAGCAAGGAGTAGCTCTTGTGTATTCCATATTTGGCTTAAGGAACTTTATCTGTGCTCATTTCAATCTCTGGTTTTATGCAGCAACCCAACTCACCTTTCCCCTTAAGCAAGCATAAGTTGGTTTTCTAAATTTGAGACCCTGTTCTGTTCTGTAATTCAGTTCCTGTGTAGCCAAGTTTACATTCCGTGTATTAGTGATATCTTATGATGTTTCTTTTTCTGTGTGACTTATTTCAGTTAGAATCATCGTACCTGAATCCACTCATTATGCTGCTACGGGCCTGATGACATAGATTTCATTGCTGAGTGATACTGCATTGTACGTAAGTACCACAAGTTCTTTATCCATTTTTCACTTTCTGTGATATTGAACTTGTACGGTAAACGAGGTTCTTGTAAAATAGGCGTCCCAAACTTTGGGGTGGCTGTGTCTTTTTGATTTTAATTTCCCTAAGCTATAGGACCATAAGTGGAAGTGCCCTAGGCTCTGTTGCTTTGTTTTTTAGATGTTTCAGGAAACACCATACACTTCTCCCGAGTGGTTGTTGGCAATTTACATCCCGCCCATCAGCATAACAAGGCTCCCAGTTCTCCATGGCCTGTCCTGCCTTTCTGGATTTTACCCTTTTTTCAGATGGCCCTTTTGACCGGGGGGAAGTGAGACTTCATTGTAGTGCAGATTTCCTTTGCAAGCTTGCTTGGTTGGCCAAAAAGGGCGTATGCGTTTTATCCTGAATATATTCAGGAAAAACGCATACGTCCTTTTTGGCCAAGTGCATCATTGTGGACGTTCTGCCTCTTTTCCTATGCTTTCAATGCAATTCCAGTCTACCTCCTGAAATCGGTTTCCTGCAATTCTGCCCCGCTTTCAAGTCCTCTTGGCAGCCTTACTTCAGTCAATTTTTGGACGATAGCTGTCATTTATAACTCTGCAGGTTTGTGAATTACAGTGCCCCTGAGCTCCTTTCTTCAACTCGCTTTCTTTTGAGCTGGCCGCAACACCGCAGGATGGCTTCAGGCCCTAATCTGGTTCCGGTACGGCACACTGAGCCTTTGGTTATTTCCTCTTCCTGGTGGGAAATGAGAGTTAAATTTGCCCGTCCAGACACCTCCAGCTAGCCTCCCATTGGTTCTCGCTATTCCTGTTCATCTTCCACAGAAATTGCAAACTGGGCCAAACAGGAGGTTAAAGGCGCTGACTCTCCAAGTGGGGAGAGTGTTAGTAAAGCGTCTGGAATGTTGCACCCGAGTACCAGGGTACGAAAACTGAGACATATTTGAACACGTCTCCCGATCACATGGTTGATCATACTCTGGGTTCCACATGCATGTTTTAGCTGAAGGAAGAATACCTAAAACCTGGGTAGTTGAAACCCGTGGAATGGGTACCATGCAATATGACTTCAAAGGGTCTTCATTTGCTCACCGAACCTCTCCAATCCTATCACTGCTGCATTTATGCCCCTGTACACATGCTTGATTCTCTTTCGGACACATAGCAATCCATAGGTTTTAAGATACTTACTAGTCAGGTACATTCTTAGGCGTTTAATATGCGGTGTTGAGTCCATTTCATTGAGCAAGGAGTAGCTCTTGTGTATTCCATATTTGGCTTAAGGAACTTTATCTGTGCTCATTTCAATCTCTGGTTTTATGCAGCAACCCAACTCACCTTTCCCCTTAAGCAAGCATAAGTTGGTTTTCTAAATTTGAGACCCTGTTCTGTTCTGTAATTCAGTTCCTGTGTAGCCAAGTTTACATTCCGTGTATTACTGATATCTTATGATGTTTCTTTTTCTGTGTCACTTATTTCAGTTAGAATCATCATACCTGAATCCACTCATTATGCTGCTACGGGCCTGATGACATAGATTTCATTGCTGAGTGATACTGCATTGTACGTAAATACCACAACTTCTTTATCCATTTTTCACTTTCTGCGATGTTGAACTTGTACTGTAAACGAGGTTCTTGTAAACAGAGCCGTTCCAAACTTTGGGGTGGCTGTGTCTTTTTGATTTTAATTTCCCTAAGCTATAGGACCATAAGTGGCAGTGCCCTAGGCTCTGTTGCTTTGTTTTTTAGATGTTTCAGGAAGCACCATACACTTCTCCTGAGTGTCTGTTGGTAATTTACATCCCCCCCATCAGCATAACAAGGCTCCCAGTTCTCCATGGCCTGTCCTGCCTTTCTGGATTTTACACTTTTTTCAGATGGCCCTTTTGACCGGGGGGAAGTGAGACTTCATTGTAGTGCAGATTTCCTTTGCAAGCTTGCTTGGTTGGCCAAAAAGGGCGTATGCGTTTTTTCCTGAATATATTCAGGAAAAAACGCATACGCCCTTTTTGGCCAAGTGCATCATTGTGGACGTTCTGCCTCTTTTCCTATGCTTTCAATGCAATTCCAGTCTACCTCCTGAAATCGGTTTCCTGCAATTCTGCCCCGCTTTCAAGTCCTCTTGGCAGCCTTACTTCAGTCTATTTTTGGACGATAGCTGTCATTTATAACTCTGCAGGTTTGTGAATTACAGTGCCCCTGAGCTCCTTTCTTCAACTCGCTTTCTTGTGACCTGGCCGCAACACCGCAAGATGGCTTCAGGCCCTAATCTGGTTCCGGCACGGCACGCTGAGCATCTGGTTATTTCCTCTTCCTGGTGGGAAATGAGAGTTAAATTTGCCCGTCCAGACACCTCCAGCTACTCTCTCATTGGTTCTCGCTATTCCTGTCCATCTTCCGCAGAAATTGCAAACTGGGCCAAACATGAGGTTAAAGGTGCTGACTCTCCAAGTGGGGAGAGTGTTAGTAAAGCGTCTGGAATGTTGCACCCGAGTACCAGGGGAGGAAAACTGAGACATATTTGAACACGTCTCCCGATCACATGGTTGATCATACTCTGGGTTCCACATGCATGTTTTAGCTGAAGGAAGAATACCTAAAACCTGGGTAGTTGAAACCCGTGGAATGGGTACCATGCAATATGACTTCAAAGGGTCTTCATTTGCTCACCGAACCTCTCCAATCCTATCACTGCTGCGTTTATGCGCCTGTACACATGCTTGATTCTCTTTCGGAGACATAGCAATCCATAGGTTTTAAGATACTTACTAGTCAGGTACATTCTTAGGCATTTAATATGCGGTGTTGAGTCCATTTCTTTGAGCAAGGAGTAGCTCTTGTCTATTCCATATTTGGCTTAAGGATCTTTATCTGTGCTCATTTTAATCTCTGGTTTTATGCAGCACCCCAACTCACCTTTACCCTTAAGCAAGCATAAGTTGGTTTTCTAAATTTGAGACCCTGTTCTGTTCTGTAATTCAGTTCCTGTGTAGCCAAGTTTCCATTCCGTGTATTACTGATATCTTATGATGTTTCTTTTTCTGTGTGACTTATTTCAGTTAGAATCATCATACCTGAATCCACTCATTGTGCTACTAAGGGCCTGATGACACAGATTTCATTGCTGAGTGATATTGCTTTGTAAGTAAATACCACAACTTTTTTATCCATTTTTCACTTTCTGCGATGTTGAACTTGTACGGTAAACGAGGTTCTTGTAAACAGAGCCGTTCCAAACTTTGGGGTGGCTGTGTCTTTTTGATTTTAAATTCCCTAAGCTATAGGACCATAAGTGGAAGTGCCCTAGGCTCTGTTGCTTTGTTTTTTAGATGTTTCAGGAAACAGCATACACTTCTCCCAAGTGGTTGTTGGCAATTTACATCCCGCCCTTCAGCATAACAAGGCTCCCAGTTCTCCATGGCCTGTCCTGCCTTTCTGGATTTTACACTTTTTTCAGATGGCCCTTTTGACCGGGGGGAAGTGAGACTTCATTGTAGTGCAGATTTCCTTTGCAAGCTTGCTTGGTTGGCCAAAAAGGGCGTATGCATTTTTTCCTGAATATATTCAGGAAAAAACGCATACGCCCTTTTTGGCCAAGTGCATCATTGTGGACGTTCTGCCTCTTTTCCTATGCTTTCAATGCAATTCCAGTCTACCTCCTGAAATCGGTTTCCTGCAATTCTGCCCCGCTTTCAAGTCCTCTTGGCAGCCTTACTTCAGTATATTTTTGGACGATAGCTGTCATTTATAACTCTGCAGGTTTGTGAATTACAGTGCCCCTGAGCTCCTTTCTTCACCTCGCTTTCTTTTGAGCTGGCCGCAACACCGCTGGATGGCTTCAGGCCCTAATCTGGTTCCGGCACGGCACACTGAGCCTTTGGTTATTTCCTCTTCCTGGTGGGAAATGAGAGTTAAATTTGCCCGTCCAGACACCTCCAGCTAGCCTCTCATTGGTTCTCGCTATTCCTGTTCATCTTCCGCAGAAATGGTAAACTGGGCCAAACAGGAGGTTAAAGGGACTGACTCTCCAAGTCGGGAGAGTGTTAGTAAAGCGTCTGGAATGTTGCACCCGAGTACCAGCGTACGAAAACTGAGACATATTTGAACACGTCTCCCGTTCACATGGTTGATCATACTTGGGTTCCACATGCATGTTTTAGCTGAAGGAAGAATACCTTAAACCTGGAGAGTTGAGACCCGTGTAATGGGTACCATGCAATATGACTTCAAAGGGTCTTCATTTGCTCACCGAACCTCTCCAATCCTATCACTGCTGCGTTTATGCCCCTGTACACACGCTTGATTCTCTTTCGGAGACATAGCAATCCATAGGTTTTAAGATACTTACTAGTCAGGTACATTCTTAGGCGTTTAATATGCGGTGTTGAGTCCATTTCGTTGAGCAAGGAGTAGCTCTTGTCTATTCTATATTTGGCTTAAAGAACTTTATCTGTGCTCATTTCAATCTCTGGTTTTATGCAGCACCCCAACTCACCTTTACCCTTAAGCAAGCATAAGTTGGTTTTCTAAATTTGAGACCCTGTTCTGTTCTGTAATTCAGTTCCTGTGTAGCCAAGTTTACATTCCGTATATTACAGATATCTTATGATGTTTCTTTTTCTGTGTGACTTATTTCAGTTAGAATCATCATACCTGAATCCACTCATTGTGCTGCTAAGGGCTTGATGACATAGATTTCATTGCTGAGTGATATTGCTTTGTAAGTAAATACCACAACTTCTTTATCCATTTTTCACTTTCTGCGATGTTGAACTTGTACTGTAAACGAGGTTGTTGTAAACAGAGGCGTCCCAAACTTTGGGGTGGCTGTGTCTTTTTGATTTTAATTTCCCTAAGCTATAGGACCATAAGTGGCAGTGCCCTAGGCTCTGTTGCTTTGTTTTTTAGATGTTTCAGGAAACACCATACACTTCTCCCGAGTGGTTGTTGGCAATTTACATCCCGCCCATCAGCATAACAAGGCTCCCAGTTCTCCATGGCCTGTCCTGCCTTTCTGGATTTTACACTTTTTTCAGATGGCCCTTTTGACTGGGGGGAAGTGAGACTTCATTGTAGTGCAGATTTCCTTTGCAAGCTTGCTTGGTTGGCCAAAAAGGGCGTATGCGTTTTTTCCTGAATATATTCAGGAAAAAACGCATACGCCCTTTTTGGCCAAGTGCATCATTGTGGACGTTCTGCCTCTTTTCCTATGCTTTCAATGCAAATCCAGTCTACCTCCTGAAATCGGTTTCCTGCAATTCTGCCCCGCTTTCAAGTCCTCTTGGCAGCCTTACTTCAGTCTATTTTTGGACGATAGCTGTCATTTATAACTCTGCAGGTTTGTGAATTACAGTGCCCCTGAGCTCCTTTCTTCAACTCGCTTTCTTGTGACCTGGCCGCAACACCACAGGATGGCTTCAGGCCCTAATCTGGTTCCAGCACGGCACGCTGAGCCTTTGGTTTTTTCCTCTTCCTGGTGGGAAATGAGAGTCAAATTTGCCCGTTCAGACACCTCCAGCTAGTCTCTCATTGGTTCTCGCTATTCCTGTTCATCTTCCGCAGAAATTGCAAACTGGGCTAAACAGGAGGTTAAAGGGACTGACTCTCCAAGTGGGGAGAGTGTTAGTAAAGCGTCTGGAATGTTGCACCCGAGTACCAGGGGAGGAAAACTGAGACATATTCGAACACGTCTCCCGTTAACACGGTTGATCATACTCTGGGTTCCACATGCATGTTTTAGCTGAAGGAAGAATACCTTAAACCTGGAGAGTTGAGACCCGTGGAATGGGTACCATGCAATATGACTTCAAAGGGTCTTCATTTGCTCACCGAACCTCTCCAATCCTATCACTGCTGCGTTTATGCCCCTGTACACACGCGTGATTCTCTTTTGCAGACATAGCAATCCATAGGTTTTAAGATACTTACTAGTCAGGTACATTCTTAGGCGTTTAATATGCGGTGTTGAGTCCATTTCGTTGAGCAAGGAGTAGCTCTTGTCTATTCCATATTTGGCTTAAGGAACTTTATCTGTGCTCATTTCGATCTCTGGTTATGCAGCATCCCAATTCACCTTTACCCTTAAGCAAGCATAAGTTGGTTTTCTAAATTTGAGACCCTGTTCTGTTCTGTAATTCAGTTCCTGTGTAGCCAGGTTTACATTCCATGTATTACTGATATCTTATGATGTTTCTTTTTCTGCGTGACTTATTTCAGTTAGAATCATCATACCTGAATCCACTCATTGTGCTGCTAAGGGCCTGATGACATAGATTTCATTGCTGAGTGATATTGCTTTGTAAGTAAATACCACAACTTCTTTATCCATTTTTCACTTTTTGCGATGTTGAACTTGTACTGTAAACGAGGTTCTTGTAAACAGAGCCGTTCCAAACTTTGGGGTGGCTGTGTCTTTTTGATTTTAAATTCCCTAAGCCTTAGGACCATAAGTGGCAGTGCCCTAGGCTCTGTTGCTTTGTTTTTTAGATGTTTCAGGAAACACCATACACTTCTCCCGAGTGGTTGTTGGCAATTTACATCCCGCCCATCAGCATAACAAGGCTCCCAGTTCTCCATGGCCTGTCCTGCCTTTCTGGATTTTACACTTTTTCCAGATGGCCCTTTTGACCGGGGGGAAGTGAGACTTCATTGTAGTGCAGATTTCCTTTGCAAGCTTGCTTGGTTGGCCAAAAAGGGCGTATGCGTTTTTTCCTGAATATATTCAGGAAAAAACGCATACGCCCTTTTTGGCCAAGTGCATCATTGTGGACGTTCTGCCTCTTTTCCTATGCTTTCAATGCAATTCCAGTCTACCTCCTGAAATTGGTTTCCTGCAATTCTGCCCTGCTTTCAAGTCCTCTTGGCAGCCTTACTTCAGTCTATTTTTGGACGATAGCTGTCATTTATAACTCTGCAGGTTTGTGAATTACAGTGTCCCTGAGCTCCTTTCTTCAACTCGCTTTCTTGTGAGCTGGCCGCAACACCGCAGGATGGCTTCAGGCCCTAATCTGGTTCCGGCACGGCATGCTGAGCCTTTGGTTATTTCCTCTTCCTGGTGGGAAATGAGAGTTAAATTTACCCGTCCAGACACCTCCAGCTAGTCTCTCATTGGTTCTCGCTATTCCTGTTCATCTTCCGCAGAAATTGCAAACTGGGCCAAACAGGAGGTTAAAGGGACTGACTCTCCAAGTGGGGAGAGTGTTAGTAAAGCGTCTGGAATGTTGCACCCGAGTACCAGGGGAGGAAAACTGAGACATATTTGAACACGTCTCCCATTCACATGGTTGATCATACTTGGGTTCCATATGCATGTTTTAGCTGAAGGAAGAATACCTAAAACCTGGGTAGTTGAAACCCGTGGAATGGGTACCATGCAATTTGACTTCAAAGGGTCTTCATTTGCTCACCGAACCTCTCCAATCCTATCACTGCTGCGTTTATGCCCCTGTACACATGCTTGATTCTCTTTCGGAGACATAGCAATCCATAGGTTTTAAGATACTTACTAGTCAGGTACATTCTTAGGCGTTTAATATGCGGTGTTGAGTCCATTTCATTGAGCAAGGAGTAGCTCTTGTCTATTCCATATTTGGCTTAAGGAACTTTATCTGTGCTCATTTCAATCTCTGGTTTTATGCAGCACCCCAACTCACCTTTCCCCTTAAGCAAGCATAAGTTGGTTTTCGAAATTTGAGACCCTGTTCTGTTCTGTAATTCAGTTCCTGTGTAGCCAAGTTTACATTCCGTGTATTACTGATATCTTATGATGTTTCTTTTTCTGTGTGACTTATTTCAGTTAGAATCATCATACCTGAATCCACTCATTGTGCTGCTAAGGGCCTGATGACACAGATTTCATTGCTGAGTGATATTGCTTTGTAAGTAAATACCACAACTTCTTTATCCATTTTTCACTTTCTGCGATGTTGAACTTGTACTGTAAACGAGGTTCTTGTAAACAGAGCCGTTCCAAACTTTGGGGTGGCTGTGTCTTTTTGATTTTAATTTCCCTAAGCTATAGGACCATAAGTGGAAGTGCCCTAGGTTCTGTTGCTTTGTTTTTTAGATGTTTCAGGAAACACCATACACTTCTCCCGAGTGGTTGTTGGCAATTTACATCCCGCCCATCAGCATAACAAGGCTCCCAGTTCTCCATGGCCTGTCCTGCCTTTCTGGATTTTACACTTTTTTCAGATGGCCCTTTTGACCGGGGGGAAGTGAGACTTCATTGTAGTGCAGATTTCCTTTGCAAGCTTGCTTGGTTGGCCAAAAAGGGCGTATGCGTTTTTTCCTGAATATATTCAGGAAAAAACGCATACGCCCTTTTTGGCCAAGTGCATCATTGTGGACGTTCTGCCTCTTTTCCTATGCTTTCAATGCAATTCCAGTCTACCTCCTGAAATCGGTTTCCTGCAATTCTGCCCCGCTTTCAAGTCCTCTTGGCAGCCTTACTTCAGTCTATTTTTGGACGATAGCTGTCATTTATAACTCTGCAGGTTTGTGAATTACAGTGTCCCTGAGCTCCTTTCTTCAACTCGCTTTCTTGTGAGCTGGCCGCAACACCGCAGGATGGCTTCAGGCCCTAATCTGGTTCCGGCACGGCATGCTGAGCCTTTGGTTATTTCCTCTTCCTGGTGGGAAATGAGAGTTAAATTTACCCGTCCAGACACCTCCAGCTAGTCTCTCATTGGTTCTCGCTATTCCTGTTCATCTTCCGCAGAAATTGCAAACTGGGCCAAACAGGAGGTTAAAGGGACTGACTCTCCAAGTGGGGAGAGTGTTAGTAAAGCATCTGGAATGTTGCACCCGAGTACCAGGGGAGGAAAACTGAGACATATTTGAACACGTCTCCCGTTCACACGGTTGATCATACTTGGGTTCCACATGCATGTTTTAGCTGAAGGAAGAATACCTAAAACCTGGGTAGTTGAAACCCGTGGAATGGGTACCATGCAATATGACTTCAAAGGGTCTTCATTTGCTCACCGAACCTCTCCAATCCTATCACTGCTGCGTTTATGCCCCTGTACACATGCTTGATTCTCTTTCGGAGACATAGCAATCCATAGGTTTTAAGATACTTACTAGTCAGGTACATTCTTAGGCGTTTAATATGCGGTGTTGAGTCCATTTCATTGAGCAAGGAGTAGCTCTTGTCTATTCCATATTTGGCTTAAGGAACTTTATCTGTGCTCATTTCAATCTCTGGTTTTATGCAGCACCCCAACTCACCTTTCCCCTTAAGCAAGCATAAGTTGGTTTTCGAAATTTGAGACCCTGTTCTGTTCTGTAATTCAGTTCCTGTGTAGCCAACTTTACATTCCGTGTATTACTGATATCTTATGATGTTTCTTTTTCTGTGTGACTTATTTCAGTTAGAATCATCATACCTGAATCCACTCATTGTGCTGCTAAGGGCCTGATGACACAGATTTCATTGCTGAGTGATATTGCTTTGTAAGTAAATACCACAACTTCTTTATCCATTTTTCACTTTCTGCGATGTTGAACTTGTACTGTAAACGAGGTTCTTGTAAACAGAGCCGTTCCAAACTTTGGGGTGGCTGTGTCTTTTTGATTTTAATTTCCCTAAGCTATAGGACCATAAGTGGAAGTGCCCTAGGTTCTGTTGCTTTGTTTTTTAGATGTTTCAGGAAACACCATACACTTCTCCCGAGTGGTTGTTGGCAATTTACATCCCGCCCATCAGCATAACAAGGCTCCCAGTTCTCCATGGCCTGTCCTGCCTTTCTGGATTTTACACTTTTTTCAGATGGCCCTTTTGACCGGGGGGAAGTGAGACTTCATTGTAGTGCAGATTTCCTTTGCAAGCTTGCTTGGTTGGCCAAAAAGGGCGTATGCGTTTTTTCCTGAATATATTCAGGAAAAAACGCATACGCCCTTTTTGGCCAAGTGCATCATTGTGTACGTTCTGCCTCTTTTCCTATGCTTTCAATGCAATTCCAGTCTACCTCCTGAAATCGGTTTCCTGCAATTCTGCCCCGCTTTCAAGTCCTCTTGGCAGCCTTACTTCAGTCTATTTTTGGACGATAGCTGTCATTTATAACTCTGCAGGTTTGTGCATTACAGTGCCCCTGAGCTCCTTTCTTCAACTCGCTTTCTTGTGAGCTGGCCGCAACACCGCAGGATGGCTTCAGGCCCTAATCTGGTTCCGGCACGGCACAGTGAGCCTTTGGTTATTTCCTCTTCCTGGTGGGAAATGAGAGTTAAATTTGCCCGTCCAGACACCTCCAGCTAGCCTCTCATTGGTTCTCGCTATTCCTGTTCATCTTCCGCAGAAATTGCAAACTGTGCCAAACAGGAGGTTAAAGGCGCTGACTCTCCAAGTGGGGAGAGTGTTAGTAAAGCGTCTGGAATGTTGCACCCGAGTACCAGGGGAGGAAAACTGAGACATATTTGAACACGTCTCCCATTCACATGGTTGATCATACTTGGGTTCCACATGCATGTTTTAGCTGAAGGAAGAATACCTAAAACCTGGGTAGTTGAAACCCGTGGAATGGGTACCATGCAATACGACTTCAAAGGGTCTTCATTTGCTCACCGAACCTCCCCAATCCTATCACTGCTGCGTTTATGCCCCTGTACACATGCTTGATTCTCTTTCGGAGACATAGCAATCCATAGGTTTTAAGATACTTACTAGTCAGGTACATTCTTAGGCGTTTAATATGCGGTGTTGAGTCCATTTCGTTGAGCAAGGAGTAGCTCTTGTCTATTCCATATTTGGCTTAAGGAACTTTATCTGTGCTCATTTCAATCTCTGGTTTTATGCAGCACCCCAACTCCCCTTTCCCCTTAAGCAAGCATAAGTTGGTTTTCGAAATTTGAGACCCTGTTCTGTTCTGTAATTCAGTTCCTGTGTAGCCAAGTTTACATTCCGTGTATTACTGATATCTTATGATGTTTCTTTTTCTGTGTGACTTATTTCAGTTAGAATCATCATACCTGAATCCACTCATTGTGCTGCTAAGGGCCTGATGACACAGATTTCATTGCTGAGTGATATTGCTTTGTAAGTAAATACCACAACTTCTTTATCCATTTTTCACTTTCTGCGATGTTGAACTTGTACTGTAAACGAGGTTCTTGTAAACAGAGCCGTTCCAAACTTTGGGGTGGCTGTGTCTTTTTGATTTTAATTTCCCTAAGCTATAGGACCATAAGTGGAAGTGCCCTAGGTTCTGTTGCTTTGTTTTTTAGATGTTTCAGGAAACACCATACACTTCTCCCGAGTGGTTGTTGGCAATTTACATCCCGCCCATCAGCATAACAAGGCTCCCAGTTCTCCATGGCCTGTCCTGCCTTTCTGGATTTTACACTTTTTTCAGATGGCCCTTTTGACCGGGGGGAAGTGAGACTTCATTGTAGTGCAGATTTCCTTTGCAAGCTTGCTTGGTTGGCCAAAAAGGGCGTATGCGTTTTTTCCTGAATATATTCAGGAAAAAACGCATACACCCTTTTTGGCCAAGTGCATCATTGTGTACGTTCTGCCTCTTTTCCTATGCTTTCAATGCAATTCCAGTCTACCTCCTGAAATCGGTTTCCTGCAATTCTGCCCCGCTTTCAAGTCCTCTTGGCAGCCTTACTTCAGTCTATTTTTGGACGATAGCTGTCATTTATAACTCTGCAGGTTTGTGAATTACAGTGCCCCTGAGCTCCTTTCTTCAACTCGCTTTCTTGTGAGCTGGCCGCAACACCGCAGGATGGCTTCAGGCCCTAATCTGGTTCCGGCACGGCACACTGAGCCTTTGGTTATTTCCTCTTCCTAGTGGGAAATGAGAGTTAAATTTGCCCGTCCAGACACCTCCAGCTAGCCTCTCATTGGTTCTCGCTATTCCTGTTCATCTTCCGCAGAAATTGCAAACTGGGCCAAACAGGAGGTTAAAGGGACTGACTCTCCAAGTGGGGAGAGTGTTAGTAAAGCGTCTGGAATGTTGCACCCGAGTACCAGGGGAGGAAAACTGAGACATATTTGAACATGTCTCCCATTCACATGGTTGATCATACTTGGGTTCCATATGCATGTTTTAGCTGAAGGAAGAATACCTAAAACCTGGGTAGTTGAAACCCGTGGAATGGGTACCATGCGATATGATTTCAAAGGGTCTTCATTTGCTCACCGAACCTCTCCAATCCTATCACTGCTGCGTTTATGCCCCTGTACACATGCTTGATTCTCTTTCGGAGACATAGCAATCCATAGGTTTTAAGATACTTACTAGTTAGGTACATTCTTAGGCGTTTAATATGCGGTGTTGAGTCCATTTCGTTGAGCAAGGAGTAGCTCTTGTCTATTCCATATTTGGCTTAAGGAACTTTATCTGTGCTCATTTCAATCTCTGGTTTTATGCAGCACCCCAACTCCCCTTTCCCCTTAAGCAAGCATAAGTTGGTTTTCGAAATTTGAGACCCTGTTCTGTTCTGTAATTCAGTTCCTGTGTAGCCAAGTTTACATTCCGTGTATTACTGATATCTTATGATGTTTCTTTTTCTGTGTGACTTATTTCAGTTAGAATCATCATACCTGAATCCACTCATTGTGATGCTAAGGGCCTGATGACACAGATTTCATTGCTGAGTGATATTGCTTTGTAAGTAAATACCACAACTTCTTTATCCATTTTTCACTTTCTGCGATGTTGAACTTGTACTGTAAACGAGGTTCTTGTAAACAGAGCCGTTCCAAACTTTGGGGTGGCTGTGTCTTTTTGATTTTAATTTCCCTAAGCTATAGGACCATAAGTGGAAGTGCCCTAGGTTCTGTTGCTTTGTTTTTTAGATGTTTCAGGAAACACCATACACTTCTCCCGAGTGGTTGTTGGCAATTTACATCCCGCCCATCAGCATAACAAGGCTCCCAGTTCTCCATGGCCTGTCCTGCCTTTCTGGATTTTACACTTTTTTCAGATGGCCCTTTTGACCGGGGGGAAGTGAGACTTCATTGTAGTGCAGATTTCCTTTGCAAGCTTGCTTGGTTGGCCAAAAAGGGCGTATGCGTTTTTTCCTGAATATATTCAGGAAAAAACGCATACGCCCTTTTTGGCCAAGTGCATCATTGTGGACGTTCGGCCTCTTTTCCTATGCTTTCAATGCAATTCCAGTCTACCTCCTGAAATCGGTTTCCTGCAATTCTGCCCCGCTTTCAAGTCCTCTTGGCAGCCTTACTTCAGTCTATTTTTGGACGATAGCTGTCATTTATAACTCTGCAGGTTTGTGAATTACAGTGCCCCTGAGCTCCTTTCTTCAACTCGCTTTCTTGTGAGCTGGCCGCAACACCGCAGGATGGCTTCAGGCCCTAATCTGGTTCCGGCACGGCACACTGAGCCTTTGGTTATTTCCTCTTCCTAGTGGGAAATGAGAGTTAAATTTGCCCGTCCAGACACCTCCAGCTAGCCTCTCATTGGTTCTCGCTATTCCTGTTCATCTTCCGCAGAAATTGCAAACTGGGCCAAACAGGAGGTTAAAGGGACTGACTCTCCAAGTGGGGAGAGTGTTAGTAAAGCGTCTGGAATGTTGCACCCGAGTACCAGGGGAGGAAAACTGAGACATATTTGAACACGTCTCCCGTTCACATGGTTGATCATACTTGGGTTCCATATGCATGTTTTAGCTGAAGGAAGAATACCTAAAACCTGGGTAGTTGAAACCCGTGGAATGGGTACCATGCAATATGACTTCAAAGGGTCTTCATTTGCTCACCGAACCTCTCCAATCCTATCACTGCTGCGTTTATGCCCCTGTACACATGCTTGATTCTCTTTCGGAGACATAGCAATCCATAGGTTTTAAGATACTTACTAGTCAGGTACATTCTTAGGCGTTTAATATGCGGTGTTGAGTCCATTTCGTTGAGCAAGGAGTAGCTCTTGTCTATTCCATATTTGGCTTAAGGAACTTTATCTGTGCTCATTTCAATCTCTGGTTTTATGCAGCACCCCAACTCCCCTTTCCCCTTAAGCAAGCATAAGTTGGTTTTCGAAATTTGAGACCCTGTTCTGTTCTGTAATTCAGTTCCTGTGTAGCCAAGTTTACATTCCGTGTATTACTGATATCTTATGATGTTTCTTTTTCTGTGTGACTTATTTCAGTTAGAATCATCATACCTGAATCCACTCATTGTGCTGCTAAGGGCCTGATGACACAGATTTCATTGCTGAGTGATATTGCTTTGTAAGTAAATACCACAACTTCTTTATCCATTTTTCACTTTCTGCGATGTTGAACTTGTACTGTAAACGAGGTTCTTGTAAACAGAGCCGTTCCAAACTTTGGGGTGGCTGTGTCTTTTTGATTTTAATTTCCCTAAGCTATAGGACCATAAGTGGAAGTGCCCTAGGTTCTGTTGCTTTGTTTTTTAGATGTTTCAGGAAACACCATACACTTCTCCCGAGTGGTTGTTGGCAATTTACATCCCGCCCATCAGCATAACAAGGCTCCCAGTTCTCCATGGCCTGTGTTGCCTTTCTGGATTTTACACTTTTTTCAGATGGCCCTTTTGACCGGGGGGAAGTGAGACTTCATTGTAGTGCAGATTTCCTTTGCAAGCTTGCTTGGTTGGCCAAAAAGGGCGTATGCGTTTTTTCCTGAATATATTCAGGAAAAAACGCATACGCCCTTTTTGGCCAAGTGCATCATTGTGGACGTTCGGCCTCTTTTCCTATGCTTTCAATGCAATTCCAGTCTACCTCCTGAAATCGGTTTCCTGCAATTCTGCCCCGCTTTCAAGTCCTCTTGGCAGCCTTACTTCAGTCTATTTTTGGACGATAGCTGTCATTTATAACTCTGCAGGTTTGTGAATTACAGTGCCCCTGAGCTCCTTTCTTCAACTCGCTTTCTTGTGAGCTGGCCGCAACACCGCAGGATGGCTTCAGGCCCTAATCTGGTTCTGGCACGGCACGCTGAGCCTTTGGTTAATTCCTCTTCCTAGTGGGAAATGAGAGTTAAATTTGCCCGTCCAGACACCTCCAGCTAGCCTCTCATTGGTTCTCGCTATTCCTGTTCATCTTCCGCAGAAATTGCAAACTGGACCAAACAGGAGGTTAAAGGGACTGACTCTCCAAGTGGGGAGAGTGTTAGTAAAGCGTCTGGAATGTTGCACCCGAGTACCAGGGGAGGAAAACTGAGACATATTTGAACACGTCTCCCGTTCACATGGTTGATCATACTTGGGTTCCATATGCATGTTTTAGCTGAAGGAAGAATACCTAAAACCTGGGTAGTTGAAACCTGTGGAATGGGTACCATGCAATATGACTTCAAAGGGTCTTCATTTGCTCACCGAACCTCTCCAATCCTATCACTGCTGCGTTTATGCCCCTGTACACATGCTTGATTCTCTTTCGGAGACATAGCAATCCATAGGTTTTAAGATACTTACTAGTCAGGTACATTCTTAGGCGTTTAATATGCGGTGTTGAGTCCATTTCGTTGAGCAAGGAGTAGCTCTTGTCTATTCCATATTTGGCTTAAGGAACTTTATCTGTGCTCATTTCAATCTCTGGTTTTATGCAGCACCCCAACTCACCTTTACCCTTAAGCAAGCATAAGTTGGTTTTCTAAATTTGAGACACTGTGCTGTTCTGTAATTCAGTTCCTGTGTAGCCAAGTTTACATTCCGTGTATTACTGATATCTTATGATGTTTCTTTTTCTGTGTGACTTATTTCAGTTAGAATCATCATACCTGAATCCACTCATTGTGCTGCTAAGGGCCTGATGACATAGATTTCATTGCTGAGTGATATTGCTTTGTAAGTGAATACCACAACTTCTTTATCCATTTTTCACTTTCTGCGAAGTTGAACTTGTACTGTAAGTGAGGTTCTTGTAAACAGAGCCATTCCAAACATTGGGGTGGCTGTGTCTTTTTGATTTTAATTTCCCTAAGCTATAGGACCATAAGTGGAAGTGCCCTAGGCTCTGTTGCTTTGTTTTTTAGATGTTTCAGGAAACACCATACACTTCTCCCGAGTGGTTGTTGGCAATTTACATCCCGCCCATCAGCATAACAAGGCTCCCAGTTCTCCATGGCCTGTCCTGCCTTTCTGGATTTTACACTTTTTTCAGATGGCCCTTTTGACCGGGGGGAAGTGAGACTTCATTGTAGTGCAGATTTCCTTTGCAAGCTTGCTTGGTTGGCCAAAAAGGGCGTATGCGTTTTTTCCTGAATATATTCAGGAAAAAACGCATACGCCCTTTTTGGCCAAGTGCATCATTGTGGACGTTCTGCCTCTTTTCCTATGCTTTCAATGCAATTCCAGTCTACCTCCTGAAATCGGTTTCCTGCAATTCTGCCCCGCTTTCAAGTCCTCTTGGCAGCCTTACTTCAGTCTATTTTTGGACGATAGCTGTCATTTATAACTCTGCAGGTTTGTGAATTACAGTGCCCCTGAGCTCCTTTCTTCAACTCGCTTTCTTGTGACCTGGCCGCAACACCGCAGGATGGCTTCAGGCCCTAATCTGGTTCCGGCCCGGCATGCTGAGCCTTTGGTTACTTCCTCTTCCTGGTGGGAAATGAGAGTTAAATTTGCCCGTCCAGACACCTCCAGCTAGCCTCTCATTGGTTCTCGCTATTCCTGTTCATCTTCCGCAGAAATTGCAAACTGGGCCAAACAGGAGGTTAAAGGGACTGACTCTCCAAGTCGGGAGAGTGTTAGTAAAGCGTCTGGAATGTTGCACCCGAGTACCAGGGTAGGAAAACTGAGACATATTTGAACACGTCTCCCGTTCACATGGTTGATCATACTCTGGGTTCCACATGCATGTTTTAGCTGAAGGAAGAATACCTTAAACCTGGAGAGTTGAGACCCGTGGAATGGGTACCATGCAATATGACTTCAAAGGGTCTTCATTTGCTCACCGAACCTCTCCAATCCTATCACTACTGCGTTTATGCCCCTGTACACACGCTTGATTCTCTTTTGGAGACATAGCAATCCATAGGTTTTAAGATACTTACTAGTCAGGTACATTCTTAGGCGTTTAATATGCGGTGTTGAGTCCATTTCGTTGAGCAAGGAGTAGCTCTTGTCTATTCCATATTTGGCTTAAGGAACTTTATCTGTGCTCATTTCAATCTCTGGTTTTATGCAGCACCCCAACTCACCTTTACCCTTAAGCAAGCATAAGTTGGTTTTCTAAATTTGAGAACCTGTTCTGTTCTGTAATTCAGTTCCTGTGTAGCCAAGTTTACATTCCGTGTATTACTGATATCTTATGATGTTTCTTTTCTCTGTGACTTATTTCAGTTAGAATCATCGTACCTGAATCCACTCATGATGCTGCTACGGGCCTGATGACATAGATTTCATTGCTGAGTGATACTGCATTGTACGTAAGTACCACAAGTTCTTTATCCATTTTTCACTTTCTGTGATATTGAACTTGTACGGTAAACGAGGTTCTTGTAAACGGAGGCGTCCCAAACTTTGGGGTGGCTGTGTCTTTTTGATTTTAATTTCCCTAAGCTATAGGACCATAATTGGAAGTGCCCTAGGCTCTGTTGCTTTCTTTTTTAGATGTTTCAGGAAACACCATACACTTCTCCCGAGTGTCTGTTGGCAATTTACATCCCGCCCATCAGCATAACAAGGCTCCCAGTTCTCCATGGCCTGTCCTGCCTTTCTGGATTTTACACTTTTTTCAGATGGCCCTTTTGACCGGGGGGAAGTGAGACTTCATTGTAGTGCAGATTTCCTTTGCAAGCTTGCTTGGTTGGCCAAAAAGGGCGTATGCGTTTTTTCCTGAATATATTCAGGAAAAAACGCATACGCCCTTTTTGGCCAAGTGCATCATTGTGGACGTTCTGCCTCTTTTCCTATGCTTTCAATGCAATTCCAGTCTACCTCCTGAAATCGGTTTCCTGCAATTCTGCCCCGCTTTCAAGTCCTCTTGGCAGCCTTACTTCAGTATATTTTTGGACGATAGGTGTCATTTATAACTCTGCAGGTTTGTGAATTTCAGTGCCCCTGAGCTCCTTTCTTCAACTCGCTTTCTTGTGACCTGGCCGCAACACCGCAGGATGTCTTCAGGCCCTAATCTGGTTCTGGCACGGCACGCTGAGCCTTTGGTTAATTCCTCTTCCTGGTGGGAAATGAGAGTTAAATTTGCCCATCCAGACACCTCCAGCTAGTCTCTCATTGGTTCTCGCTATTCCTGTTCATCTTCCACAGAAATTGCAAACTGGGCCAAACAGGAGGTTAAAGGGACTGACTCTCCAAGTCGGGAGAGTGTTAGTAAAGCGTCTGGAATGTTGCACCCGAGTACCAGGGTACGAAAACTGAAACATATTTGAACACGTCTCCCGATCACATGGTTGATCATACTCTGGGTTCCACATGCATGTTTTAGCTGAAGGAAGAATACCTAAAGCCTGGGTAGTTGAAACCCGTGGAATGGGTACCATGCAATATGACTTCAAAGCGTCTTCATTTGCTCACCGAACATCTCCAATCCTATCACTGCTGCGTTTATGCCCCTGTACACATGCTTCATTCTCTTTCGGAGACATAGCAATCCATAGGTTTTAAGATACTTACTAGTCAGGTACATTCTTAGGCGTTTAATATGCGGTGTTGAGTCCATTTCGTTGAGCAAGGAGTAGCTCTTGTCTATTCCATATTTGGCTTAAGGAACTTTATCTGTGCTCATTTCAATCTCTGGTTTTATGCAGCACCCCAACTCACCTTTCCCCTTAAGCAAGCATAAGTTGGTTTTCTAAATTTGAGACCCTGTTCTGTTCTGTAATTCAGTTCCTGTGTAGCCAAGTTTACATTCCGTGTATTACTGATATCTTATGATTTTTCTTTTTCTGTGTGACTTATTTCAGTTAGAATCATCGTACCTGAATCCACTCATGATGCTGCTACGGGCCTGATGACATAGATTTCATTGCTGAGTGATACTGCATTGTACGTAAGTACAAAAAGTTCTTTATCCATTTTTCACTTTCTGTGATATTGAACTTGTACGGTAAACGAGGTTCTTGTAAACAGAGGCGTCCCAAACTTGGGGGTGGCTGTGTCTTTTTGATTTTAATTTCCCTAAGCTATAGGACCATAAGTGGAAGTGCCCTAGGCTCTGTTGCTTTGTTTTTTAGATGTTTCAGGAAACACCATACACTTCTCCCGAGTGTCTGTTGGCAATTTACATCCCGCCCATCAGCATAACAAGGCTCCCAGTTCTCCATGGCCTGTCCTGCCTTTCTGGATTTTACACTTTTTTCAGATGGCCCTTTTGACCGGGGGGAAGTGAGACTTCATTGTAGTGCAGATTTCCTTTGCAAGCTTGCTTGGTTGGCCAAAAAGGGCGTATGCGTTTTATCCTGAATATATTCAGGAAAAAACGCATACGCCCTTTTTGGCCAAGTGCATCATTGTGGACGTTCTGCCTCTTTTCCTATGCTTTCAATGCAATTCCAGTCTACCTCCTGAAATCGGTTTCCTGCAATTCTGCCCCGCTTTCAAGTCCTCTTGGCAGCCTTACTTCAGTCTATTTTTGGACGATAGCTGTCATTTATAACTCTGCAGGTTTGTGAATTACAGTGCCCCTGAGCTCCTTTCTTCAACTCGCTTTCTTGTGACCTGGCCGCAACACCGCAGGATGGCTTCAGGCCCTAATCTGGTTCCGGCCCGGCATGCTGAGCCTTTGGTTAATTCCTCTTCCTGGTGGGAAATGAGAGTTAAATTTGCCCGTCCAGACACCTGCAGCTAGCCTCTCATTGGTTCTCGCTATTCCTGTTCATCTTCCGCAGAAATTGCAAACTGGGCCAAACAGGAGGTTAAAGGAACTGACTCTCCAAGTCGGGAGAGTGTTAGTAAAGCGTCTGGAATGTTGCACCCGAGTACCAGGGGAGGAAAACTGAGACATATTTGAACACGTCTCCCGTTCACATGGTTGATCATACTCTGGGTTCCACATGCATGTTTTAGCTGAAGGAAGAATACCTTAAACCTGGAGAGTTGAGACCCGTGGAATGGGTACCATGCAATATGACTTCAAAGGGTCTTCATTTGCTCACCGAACCTCTCCAATCCTATCACTGCTGCGTTTATGCCCCTGTACACACGCTTGATTCTCTTTTGGAGACATAGCAATCCATAGGTTTTAAGATACTTACTAGTCAGGTACATTCTTAGGCGTTTAATATGTGGTGTTGAGTCCATTTCGTTGAGCAAGGAGTAGCTCTTGTCTATTCCATATTTGGCTTAAGGAACTTTATCTGTGCTCATTTCAATCTCTGGTTTTATGCAGCACCCCAACTCACCTTTCCCCTTAAGCAAGCATAAGTTGGTGTTCTAAATTTGAGAACCTGTTCTGTTCTGTAATTCAGTTCCTGTGTAGCCAAGTTTACATTCCGTGTATTACTGATATCTTATGATGTTTCTTTTTCTGTGTGACTTATTTCAGTTAGAATCATCGTACCTGAATCCACTCATGATGCTGCTACGGGCCTGATGACATAGATTTCATTGCTGAGTGATACTGCATTGTACGTAAGTACCACAAGTTCTTTATCCATTTTTCACTTTCTGTCATATTGAACTTGTATGGTAAACGAGGTTCTTGTAAACAGAGGCGTCCCAAACTTTGGGGTGGCTGTGTCTTTTTGATTTTAATTTCCCTAAGCTATAGGACCATAAGTGGAAGTGCCCTAGGCTCTGTTGTTTTGTTTTTTAGATGTTTCAGGAAACACCATACACTTCTCCCGAGTGTCTGTTGGCAATTTACATCCCGCCCATCAGCATAACAAGGCTCCCAGTTCTCCATGGCCTGTCCTGCCTTTCTGGATTTTACACTTTTTTCAGATGGCCCTTTTGACCGGGGGGAAGTGAGACTTCATTGTAGTGCAGATTTCCTTTGCAAGCTTGCTTGGTTGGCCAAAAAGGGCGTATGCGTTTTTTCCTGAATATATTCAGGAAAAAACGCATACGCCCTTTTTGGCCAAGTGCATCATTGTGGACGTTCTGCCTCTTTTCCTATGCTTTCAATGCAATTCCAGTCTACCTCCTGAAATCGGTTTCCTGCAATTCTGCCCCGCTATCAAGTCCTCTTGGCAGCCTTACTTCAGTCTATTTTTGGACGATAGCTGTCATTTATAACTCTGCAGGTTTGTGAATTACAGTGCCCCTGAGCTCCTTTCTTCAACTCGCTTTCTTGTGACCTGGCCGCAACACCGCAGGATGGCTTCAGGCCCTAATCTGGTTCCGGCCCGGCATGCTGAGCCTTTGGTTAATTCCTCTTCCTGGTGGGAAATGAGAGTTAAATTTGCCCGTCCAGACACCTGCAGCTAGCCTCTCATTGGTTCTCGCTATTCCTGTTCATCTTCCGCAGAAATTGCAAACTGGGCCAAACAGGAGGTTAAAGGAACTGACTCTCCAAGTCGGGAGAGTGTTAGTAAAGCGTCTGGAATGTTGCACCCGAGTACCAGGGGAGGAAAACTGAGACATATTTGAACACGTCTCCCGTTCACATGGTTGATCATACTCTGGGTTCCACATGCATGTTTTAGCTGAAGGAAGAATACCTTAAACCTGGAGAGTTGAGACCCGTGGAATGGGTACCATGCAATATGACTTCAAAGGGTCTTCATTTGCTCACCGAACCTCTCCAATCCTATCACTGCTGCGTTTATGCCCCTGTACACACGCTTGATTCTCTTTTGGAGACATAGCAATCCATAGGTTTTAAGATACTTACTAGTCAGGTACATTCTTAGGCGTTTAATATGTGGTGTTGAGTCCATTTCGTTGAGCAAGGAGTAGCTCTTGTCTATTCCATATTTGGCTTAAGGAACTTTATCTGTGCTCATTTCAATCTCTGGTTTTATGCAGCACCCCAACTCACCTTTCCCCTTAAGCAAGCATAAGTTGGTTTTCTAAATTTGAGACCCTGTTCTGTTCTGTAATTCAGTTCCTGTGTAGCCAAGTTTACATTCCGTGTATTAGTGATATCTTATGATGTTTCTTTTTCTGTGTGACTTATTTCAGTTAGAATCATCGTACCTGAATCCACTCATTATGCTGCTACGGGCCTGATGACATAGATTTCATTGCTGAGTGATACTGCATTGTACGTAAGTACCACAAGTTCTTTATCCATTTTTCACTTTCTGTGATATTGAACTTGTACGGTAAACGAGGTTCTTGTAAAATAGGCGTCCCAAACTTTGGGGTGGCTGTGTCTTTTTGATTTTAATTTCCCTAAGCTATAGGACCATAAGTGGAAGTGCCCTAGGCTCTGTTGCTTTGTTTTTTAGATGTTTCAGGAAACACCATACACTTCTCCCGAGTGGTTGTTGGCAATTTACATCCCGCCCATCAGCATAACAAGGCTCCCAGTTCTCCATGGCCTGTCCTGCCTTTCTGGATTTTACCCTTTTTTCAGATGGCCCTTTTGACCGGGGGGAAGTGAGACTTCATTGTAGTGCAGATTTCCTTTGCAAGCTTGCTTGGTTGGCCAAAAAGGGCGTATGCGTTTTATCCTGAATATATTCAGGAAAAACGCATACGCCCTTTTTGGCCAAGTGCATCATTGTGGACGTTCTGCCTCTTTTCCTATGCTTTCAATGCAATTCCAGTCTACCTCCTGAAATCGGTTTCCTGCAATTCTGTCCCGCTTTCAAGTCCTCTTGGCAGCCTTACTTCAGTCTATTTTTGGACGATAGCTGTCATTTATAACTCTGCAGGTTTGTGAATTACAGTGCCCCCGAGCTGCTTTGTTCAACTCGCTTTCTTTTGAGCTGGCCGCAACACCGCAGGATGGCTTCAGGCCCTAATCTGGTTCCGGTACGGCACACTGAGCCTTTGGTTATTTCCTCTTCCTGGTGGGAAATGAGAGTTAAATTTGCCCGTCCAGACACCTCCAGCTAGCCTCCCATTGGTTCTCGCTATTCCTGTTCATCTTCCACAGAAATTGCAAACTGGGCCAAACAGGAGGTTAAAGGCGCTGACTCTCCAAGTGGGGAGAGTGTTAGTAAAGCGTCTGGAATGTTGCACCCGAGTACCAGGGTACGAAAACTGAGACATATTTGAACACGTCTCCCGATCACATGGTTGATCATACTCTGGGTTCCACATGCATGTTTTAGCTGAAGGAAGAATACCTAAAACCTGGGTAGTTGAAACCCGTGGAATGGGTACCATGCAATATGACTTCAAAGGGTCTTCATTTGCTCACCGAACCTCTCCAATCCTATCACTGCTGCATTTATGCCCCTGTACACATGCTTGATTCTCTTTCGGACACATAGCAATCCATAGGTTTTAAGATACTTACTAGTCAGGTACATTCTTAGGCGTTTAATATGCGGTGTTGAGTCCATTTCATTGAGCAAGGAGTAGCTCTTGTGTATTCCATATTTGGCTTAAGGAACTTTATCTGTGCTCATTTCAATCTCTGGTTTTATGCAGCAACCCAACTCACCTTTCCCCTTAAGCAAGCATAAGTTGGTTTTCTAAATTTGAGACCCTGTTCTGTTCTGTAATTCAGTTCCTGTGTAGCCAAGTTTACATTCCGTGTATTACTGATATCTTATGATGTTTCTTTTTCTGTGTCACTTATTTCAGTTAGAATCATCATACCTGAATCCACTCATTATGCTGCTACGGGCCTGATGACATAGATTTCATTGCTGAGTGATACTGCATTGTACGTAAATACCACAACTTCTTTATCCATTTTTCACTTTCTGCGATGTTGAACTTGTACTGTAAACGAGGTTCTTGTAAACAGAGGCGTCCCAAACTTTGGGGTGGCTGTGTCTTTTTGATTTTAATTTCCCTAAGCTATAGGACCATAAGTGGCAGTGCCCTAGGCTCTGTTGCTTTGTTTTTTAGATGTTTCAGGAAGCACCATACACTTCTCCTGAGTGTCTGTTGGTAATTTACATCCCCCCCATCAGCATAACAAGGCTCCCAGTTCTCCATGGCCTGTCCTGCCTTTCTGGATTTTACACTTTTTTCAGATGGCCCTTTTGACCGGGGGGAAGTGAGACTTCATTGTAGTGCAGATTTCCTTTGCAAGCTTGCTTGGTTGGCCAAAAAGGGCGTATGCGTTTTTTCCTGAATATATTCAGGAAAAAACGCATACGCCCTTTTTGGCCAAGTGCATCATTGTGGACGTTCTGCCTCTTTTCCTATGCTTTCAATGCAATTCCAGTCTACCTCCTGAAATCGGTTTCCTGCAATTCTGCCCCGCTTTCAAGTCCTCTTGGCAGCCTTACTTCAGTCTATTTTTGGACGATAGCTGTCATTTATAACTCTGCAGGTTTGTGAATTACAGTGCCCCTGAGCTCCTTTCTTCAACTCGCTTTCTTGTGACCTGGCCGCAACACCGCAGGATGGCTTCAGGCCCTAATCTGGTTCCGGCACGGCACGCTGAGCCTCTGGTTATTTCCTCTTCCTGGTGGGAAATGAGAGTTAAATTTGCCCGTCCAGACACCTCCAGCTACTCTCTCATTGGTTCTCGCTATTCCTGTCCATCTTCCGCAGAAATTGCAAACTGGGCCAAACATGAGGTTAAAGGTGCTGACTCTCCAAGTGGGGAGAGTGTTAGTAAAGCGTCTGGAATGTTGCACCCGAGTACCAGGGGAGGAAAACTGAGACATATTTGAACATGTCTCCCGATCACATGGTTGATCATACTCTGGGTTCCACATGCATGTTTTAGCTGAAGGAAGAATACCTAAAACCTGGGTAGTTGAAACCCGTGGAATGGGTACCATGCAATATGACTTCAAAGGGTCTTCATTTGCTCACCGAACCTCTCCAATCCTATCACTGCTGCGTTTATGCCCCTGTACACATGCTTGATTCTCTTTCGGAGAAATTGCAATCTATAGGTTTTAAGATACTTACTAGTCAGGTACATTCTTAGGCGTTTAATATGCGGTGTTGAGTCCATTTCGTTGAGCAAGGAGTAGCTCTTGTCTATTCCATATTTGGCTTAAGGAACTTTATCTGTGCTCATTTCAATCTCTGGTTTTATGCAGCACCCCAACTCACCTTTCCCCTTAAGCAAGCATAAGTTGGTTTTCTAAATTTGAGACCCTGTTCTGTTCTGTAATTCAGTTCCTGTGTAGCCAAGTTTACATTCCGTGTATTACTGATATCTTATGATGTTTCTTTTTCTGTGTGACTTATTTCAGTTAGAATCATCGTACCTGAATCCACTCATTATGCTGCTACGGGCCTGATGACATAGATTTCATTGCTGAGTGATACTGCATTGTACGTAAGTACCACAAGTTCTTTATCCATTTTTCACTTTCTGTGATATTGAACTTGTACGGTAAACGAGGTTCCTGTAAACAGAGGCGTCCCAAACTTTGGGGTGGCTGTGTCTTTTTGATTTTAATTTCCCTAAGATATAGGACCATAAGTGGCAGTGCCCTAGGCTCTGTTGCTTTGTTTTTTAGATGTTTCAGGAAACACCATACACTTCTCCCGAGTGTCTGTTGGCAATTTACATCCCGCCCATCAGCATAACAAGGCTCCCAGTTCTCCATGGCCTGTCCTGCCTTTCTGGATTTTACACTTTTTTCAGATGGCCCTTTTGACCGGGGGGAAGTTAGACTTCATTGTAGTGCAGATTTCCTTTGCAAGCTTGCTTGGTTGGCCAAAAAGGGCGTATGCGTTTTTTCCTGAATATATTCAGGAAAAAACGCATACGCCCTTTTTGGCCAAGTGCATCATTGTGGACGTTCTGCCTCTTTTCCTATGCTTTCAATGCAATTCCAGTCTACCTCCTGAAATCGGTTTCCTGCAATTCTGCCCCGCTTTCAAGTCCTCTTGGCAGCCTTACTTCAGTCTATTTTTGGACGATAGCTGTCATTTATAACTCTGCAGGTTTGTGAATTACAGTGCCCCTGAGCTCCTTTCTTCAACTCGCTTTCTTGTGACCTGGCCGCAACACCGCAGGATGTCTTCAGACCCTAATCTGGTTCCGGAACGGCATGCTGAGCCTTTGGTTAATTCCTCTTCCTGGTGGGAAATGAGAGTTAAATTTACCCGTTCAGACTCCTCCAGCTAGTCTCTCATTGGTTCTCGCTATTCCTGTTCATCTTCCGCAGAAATTGCAAACTGGGCCAAACAGGAGGTTAAAGGGACTGGCTCTCCAAGTCGGGAGAGTGTTAGTAAAGCGTCTGGAATGTTGCACCCGAGTACCAGGGTACGAAAACTGAGACATATTTAAACACGTCTCCCGATCACATGGTTGATCATACTCTAGGTTCCACATGCATGTTTTAGCTGAAGGAAGAATACCTTAAACCTGGATAGTTGAAACCCGTGGAATGGGTACCATGCAATATGACTTCAAAGGGTCTTCATTTGCTCACGAACCTCTCCAATCCTATCACTGCTGCGTTTATGCCCTTGTACACATGCTTGTATCTCTTTCGGAGACATAGCAATCCATAGGTTTTAAGATACTTACTAGTCAGGTACATTCTTAGGCGTTTAATATGCGGTTTTGAGTCCATTTCGTTGAGCAAGGAGTAGCTCTTCTCTATTCCATATTTGGCTTAAGGAACTTTATCTGTGCTCATTTCAATCTCTGGTTTTATGCAGCACCCCAACTCACCTTTCCCCTTAAGCAAGCATAAGTTGGTTTTCTAAATTTGAGACCCTGTTCTGTTCTGTAATTCAGTTCCTGTGTAGCCAAGTTTCCATTCCATGTATTACTGATATCTTATGATGTTTCTTTTTCTGTGTGACTTATTTCAGTTAGAATCATCATACCTGAATCCACTCATTGTGCTGCTAAGGGCCTGATGACGTAGATTTCATTTCTGAGTGATATTGCTTTGTAAGTAAATACCACAACTTCTTTATCCATTTTTCACTTTCTGCGATGTTGAACTTGTACTGTAAACGAGGTTCTTGTAAACAGAGGCGTCCCAAACTTTGGGGTGGCTGTGTCTTTTTGATTTTAATTTCCCTAAGCTATAGGACCATAAGTGGCAGTGCCCTAGGCTCTGTTGCTTTGTTTTTTAGATGTTTCAGGAAACACCATACACTTCTCCTGAGTTTCTGTTGGTAATTTACATCCCGCCCATCAGCATAACAAGGCTCCCAGTTCTCCATGGCCTGTCCTGCCTTTCTGGATTTTACACTTTTTTCAGATGGCCCTTTTGACCGGGGGGAAGTGAGACTTCATTGTAGTGCAGATTTCCTTTGCAAGTTTGCTTGGTTGGCCAAAAAGGGCGTATGCGTTTTTTCCTGAATATATTCAGGAAAAAACGCATACGCCCTTTTTGGCCAAGTGCATCATTGTGGACGTTCTGCCTCTTTTCCTATGCTTTCAATGCAATTCCAGTCTACCTCCTGAAATCGGTTTCCTGCAATTCTGCCCCGCTTTCAAGTCCTCTTGGCAGCCTTACTTCAGTCTATTTTTGGACGATAGCTGTCATTTATAACTCTGCAGGTTTGTGAATTACAGTGCCCCTGAGCTCCTTTCTTCAACTGGCTTTCTTGTGACCTGGCCGCAACACCGCAGGATGGCTTCAGGCCCTAATCTGGTTCCGGCATGGCACGCTGGGCCTCTGGTTATTTCCTCTTCCTGGTGGGAAATGAGAGTTATATTTGCCCGTCCAGACACCTCCAGCTAGTCTCTCATTGGTTCTCGCTATTCCTTTCATCTTCCGCAGAAATTGCAAACTGGGCCAAACAGGAGGTTAAAGGCGCTGACTCTCCAAGTGGGGAGAGTGTTAGTAAAGCGTCTGGAATGTTGCACCCGAGTACCAGGGGAGGAAAACTTAGACATATTTGAACACGTCTCCCGATCACATGGTTGATCATACTCTGGGTTCCACATGCATGTTTTAGCTGAAGGAAGAATACCTAAAACCTGGGTAGTTGAAACCCGTGGAATGGGTACCATGCAATATGACTTCAAAGGGTCTTCATTTGCTCACCGAACCTCTCCAATCCTATCACTGCTGCGTTTATGCGCCTGTACACATGCTTGATTCTCTTTCGGAGACATAGCAATCCATAGGTTTTAAGATACTTACTAGTCAGGTACATTCTTAGGCATTTAATATGCGGTGTTGAGTCCATTTCTTTGAGCAAGGAGTAGCTCTTGTCTATTCCATATTTGGCTTAAGGATCTTTATCTGTGCTCATTTCAATCTCTGGTTTTATGCAGCACCGCAACTCACCTTTACCCTTAAGCAAGCATAAGTTGGTTTTCTAAATTTGAGACCCTGTTCTGTTCTGTAATTCAGTTCCTGTGTAGCCAAGTTTCCATTCCGTGTATTACTGATATCTTATGATGTTTCTTTTTCTGTGTGACTTATTTCAGTTAGAATCATCATACCTGAATCCACTCATTGTGCTACTAAGGGCCTGATGACACAGATTTCATTGCTGAGTGATATTGCTTTGTAAGTAAATACCAGAACTTCTTTATCCATTTTTCACTTTCTGTGATGTTGAACTTGTACTGTAAACGAGGTTCTTGTAAACAGAGCCGTTCCAAACTTTGGGGTGGCTGTGTCTTTTTGATTTTAAATTCCCTAAGCTATAGGACCATAAGTGGAAGTGCCCTAGGCTCTGTTGCTTTGTTTTTTAGATGTTTCAGGAAACACCATACACTTCTCCCGAGTGTCTGTTGGCAATTTACATCCCGCCCATCAGCATAACAAGGCTCCCAGTTCTCCATGGCCTGTCCTGCCTTTCTGGATTTTACACTTTTTTCAGATGGCCCTTTTGACCGGGGGGAAGTGAGACTTCATTGTAGTGCAGATTTCCTTTGCAAGCTTGCTTGGTTGGCCAAAAAGGGCGTATGCGTTTTTTCCTGAATATATTCAGGAAAAAACGCATACGCCCTTTTTGGCCAAGTGCATCATTGTGGACGTTCTGCCTCTTTTCCTATGCTTTCAATGCAATTCCAGTCTACCTCCTGAAATCGGTTTCCTGCAATTCTGCCCCGCTTTCAAGTCCTCTTGGCAGCCTTACTTCAGTCTATTTTTGGACGATAGCTGTCATTTATAACTCTGCAGGTTTGTGAATTACAGTGCCCCTGAGCTCCTTTCTTCAACTCGCTTTCTTGTGAGCTGGCCGCAACACCGCAGGATGGCTTCAGGCCCTAATCTGGTTCCGGCCCGGCATGCTGAGCCTTTGGTTAATTCCTCTTCCTGGTGGGAAATGAGAGTTAAATTTGCCCGTCCAGACACCTGCAGCTAGCCTCTCATTGGTTCTCGCTATTCCTGTTCATCTTCCGCAGAAATTGCAAACTGGGCCAAACAGGAGGTTAAAGGGACTGACTCTCCAAGTCGGGAGAGTGCTAGTAAAGCGTCTGGAATGTTGCACCCGAGTACCAGGGGAGGATAACTGAGACATATTTGAACACGTCTCCCAATCACTTGGTTGATCATACTCTAGGTTCCACATGCATGTTTTAGCTGAAGGAAGAATACCTTAAACCTGGGTAGTTGAAACCCGTGGAATGGGTACCATGCAATATGACTTCAAAGGGTCTTCATTTGCTCACCGAACCTCTCCAATCCTATCACTGCTGCGTTTATGCCCCTGTACACATGCTTGATTCTCTTTCGGAGACATAGCAATCCCTAGGTTTTAAGATACTTACTAGTCAGGTACATTCTTAGGCATTTAATATGCGGTGTTGAGTCCATTTCTTTGAGCAAGGAGTAGCTCTTGTCTATTCCATATTTGGCTTAAGGATCTTTATCTGTGCTCATTTCAATCTCTGGTTTTATGCAGCACCCCAACTCACCTTTACCCTTAAGCAAGCATAAGTTGGTTTTCTAAATTTGAGACCCTGTTCTGTTCTGTAATTCAGTTCTTGTGTAGCCAAGTTTCCATTCCGTGTATTACTGATATCTTATGATGTTTCTTTTTCTGTGTGACTTATTTCAGTTAGAATCATCATACCTGAATCCACTCATTGTGCTACTAAGGGCCTGATGACACAGATTTCATTGCTGAGTGATATTGCTTTGTAAGTAAATACCAGAACTTCTTTATCCATTTTTCACTTTCTGTGATGTTGAACTTGTACTGTAAACGAGGTTCTTGTAAACAGAGCCGTTCCAAACTTTGGGGTGGCTGTGTCTTTTTGATTTTAAATTCCCTAAGCTATAGGACCATAAGTGGAAGTGCCCTAGGTTCTGTTGCTTTGTTTTTTAGATGTTTCAGGAAACACCATACACTTCTCCCGAGTGTCTGTTGGCAATTTACATCCCGCCCATCAGCATAACAAGGCTCCCAGTTCTCCATGGCCTGTCCTGCCTTTCTGGATTTTACACTTTTTTCAGATGGCCCTTTTGACCGGGGGGAAGTGAGACTTCATTGTAGTGCAGATTTCCTTTGCAAGCTTGCTTGGTTGGCCAAAAAGGGCGTATGCGTTTTTTCCTGAATATATTCAGGAAAAAACGCATACGCCCTTTTTGGCCAAGTGCATCATTGTGGACGTTCTGCCTCTTTTCCTATGCTTTCAATGCAATTCCAGTCTACCTCCTGAAATCGGTTTCCTGCAATTCTGCCCCGCTTTCAAGTCCTCTTGGCAGCCTTACTTCAGTCTATTTTTGGACGATAGCTGTCATTTATAACTCTGCAGGTTTGTGAATTACAGTGCCCCTGAGCTCCTTTCTTCAACTCGCTTTCTTGTGAGCTGGCCGCAACACCGCAGGATGGCTTCAGGCCCTAATCTGGTTCCGGCCCGGCATGCTGAGCCTTTGGTTAATTCCTCTTCCTGGTGGGAAATGAGAGTTAAATTTGCCCGTCCAGACACCTGCAGCTAGCCTCTCATTGGTTCTCGCTATTCCTGTTCATCTTCCGCAGAAATTGCAAACTGGGCCAAACAGGAGGTTAAAGGGACTGACTCTCCAAGTCGGGAGAGTGCTAGTAAAGCGTCTGGAATGTTGCACCCGAGTACCAGGGGAGGATAACTGAGACATATTTGAACACGTCTCCCAATCACTTGGTTGATCATACTCTAGGTTCCACATGCATGTTTTAGCTGAAGGAAGAATACCTTAAACCTGGGTAGTTGAAACCCGTGGAAAGGGTACCATGCAATATGACTTCAAAGGGTCTTCATTTGCTCACCGAACCTCTCCAATCCTATCACTGCTGCGTTTATGCCCCTGTACACATGCTTGATTCTCTTTCGGAGACATAGCAATCCCTAGGTTTTAAGATACTTACTAGTCAGGTACATTCTTAGGCATTTAATATGCGGTGTTGAGTCCATTTCTTTGAGCAAGGAGTAGCTCTTGTCTATTCCATATTTGGCTTAAGGAACTTTATCTGTGCTCATTTCAATCTCTGGTTTTATGCAGCACCCCAACTCACCTTTACCCTTAAGCAAGCATAAGTTGGTTTTCTAAATTTGAGACCCTGTTCTGTTCTGTAATTCAGTTCCTGTGTATCCAAGTTTACATTCCGTGTATTACTGATATCTTATGATGTTTCTTTTTCTGTGTGACTTATTTCAGTTAGAATCATCATACCTGAATCCACTCATTGTGCTACTAAGGGCCTGATGACACAGATTTCATTGCTGAGTGATATTGCTTTGTAAGTAAATACCACAACTTTTTTATCCATTTTTCACTTTCTGCGATGTTGAACTTGTACGGTAAAGGAGGTTCTTGTAAACAGAGCCGTTCCAAACTTTGGGGTGGCTGTGTCTTTTTGATTTTAAATTCCCTAAGCTATAGGACCATAAGTGGAAGTGCCCTAGGCTCTGTTGCTTTGTTTTTTAGATGTTTCAGGAAACAGCATACACTTCTCCCAAGTGGTTGTTGGCAATTTACATCCCGCCCTTCAGCATAACAAGGCTCCCAGTTCTCCATGGCCTGTCCTGCCTTTCTGGATTTTACACTTTTTTCAGATGGCCCTTTTGACCGGGGGGAAGTGAGACTTCATTGTAGTGCAGATTTCCTTTGCAAGCTTGCTTGGTTGGCCAAAAAGGGCGTATGCATTTTTTCCTGAATATATTCAGGAAAAAACGCATACGCCCTTTTTGGCCAAGTGCATCATTGTGGACGTTCTGCCTCTTTTCCTATGCTTTCAATGCAATTCCAGTCTACCTCCTGAAATCGGTTTCCTGCAATTCTGCCCCGCTTTCAAGTCCTCTTGGCAGCCTTACTTCAGTATATTTTTGGACGATAGCTGTCATTTATAACTCTGCAGTTTTGTGAATTACAGTGCCCCTGAGCTCCTTTCTTCACCTCGCTTTCTTTTGAGCTGGCCGCAACACCGCTGGATGGCTTCAGGCCCTAATCTGGTTCCGGCACGGCACACTGAGCCTTTGGTTATTTCCTCTTCCTGGTGGGAAATGAGAGTTAAATTTGCCCGTCCAGACACCTCCAGCTAGCCTCTCATTGGTTCTCGCTATTCCTGTTCATCTTCCGCAGAAATGGTAAACTGGGCCAAACAGGAGGTTAAAGGGACTGACTCTCCAAGTCGGGAGAGTGTTAGTAAAGCGTCTGGAATGTTGCACCCGAGTACCAGCGTACGAAAACTGAGACATATTTGAACACGTCTCCCGTTCACATGGTTGATCATACTTGGGGTCCACATGCATGTTTTAGCTGAAGGAAGAATACCTTAAACCTGGAGAGTTGAGACCCGTGTAATGGGTACCATGCAATATGACTTCAAAGGGTCTTCATTTGCTCACCGAACCTCTCCAATCCTATCACTGCTGCGTTTATGCCCCTGTACACACGCTTGATTCTCTTTCGGAGACATAGCAATCCATAGGTTTTAAGATACTTACTAGTCAGGTACACTCTTAGGCGTTTAATATGCGGTGTTGAGTCCATTTCGTTGAGCAAGGATTAGCTCTTGTCTATTCTATATTTGGCTTAAAGAACTTTATCTGTGCTCATTTCAATCTCTGGTTTTATGCAGCACCCCAACTCACCTTTACCCTTAAGCAAGCATAAGTTGGTTTTCTAAATTTGAGACCCTGTTCTGTTCTGTAATTCAGTTCCTGTGTAGCCAAGTTTACATTCCGTATATTACTGATATCTTATGATGTTTCTTTTTCTGTGTGACTTATTTCAGTCAGAATCATCGTACCTGAATCCACTCATTATGCTGCTACGGACCTGATGACATAGATTTCATTGCTGAGTGATACTGCATTGTACGTAAGTACCACAAGTTCTTTATCCATTTTTCACTTTCTGTGATATTGAACTTGTACGGTAAACGAGGTTCTTGTAAACAGAGGCGTTCCAAACTTTGGGGTGGCTGTGTCTTTTTGATTTTAATTTCCCTAAGCTATAGGACCATAAGTGGAAGTGCCCTAGGCTCTGTTGCTTTGTTTTTTAGATGTTTCAGGAAACACCATACACTTCTCCCGAGTGTCTGTTGGTAATTTACATCCAGCCCATCAGCATAACAAGGCTCCCAGTTCTCCATGGCCTGTCCTGCCTTTCTGGATTTTACACTTTTTTCAGATGGCCCTTTTGACCGGGGGGAAGTGAGACTTCATTGTAGTGCAGATTTCCTTTGCAAGCTTGCTTGGTTGGCCAAAAAGGGCGTATGCGTTTTTTCCTGAATATATTCAGGAAAAAACGCATACGCCCTTTTTGGCCAAGTGCATCATTGTGGACGTTCTGCCTCTTGTCCTATGCTTTCAATGCAATTCCAGTCTACCTCCTGAAATTGGTTTCCTGCAATTCTGCCCTGCTTTCAAGTCCTCTTGGCAGCCTTACTTCAGTCTATTTTTGGACGATAGCTGTCATTTATAACTCTGCAGGTTTGTGAATTACAGTGCCCCTGAGCTCCTTTCTTCAACTCGCTTTCTTGTGACCTGGCCACAACACCGCAGGATGGCTTCAGGCCCTAATCTGGTTCCGGCACGGCACGCTGAGCCTTTGGTTAATTCCTCTTCCTGGTGGGAAATGAGAGTTAAATTTGCCCGTCCAGACACCTCCAGCTAGTCTCTCATTGGTTCTCGCTATTCCTGTTCATCTTCCGCAGAAATTGCAAACTGGGCCAAACAGGAGGTTAAAGGGACTGACTCTCCAACTGGGGAGAGTGTTAGTAAAGCGTCTGGAATGTTGCACCCGAGTACCAGGGTACGAAAACTGAGATATATTTGAACACGTCTCCCGATCACATGGTTGATCATACTCTGGGTTCCACATGCATGTTTTAGCTGAAGGAAGAATACCTTAAACCTGGGTAGTTGAAACCCATGGAATGGGTACCATGCAATATGACTTCAAAGGGTCTTCATTTGCTCACGAACCTCTCCAATCCTATCACTGCTGCGTTTATGCCCCTGTACACACGCTTGATTCTCTTTCGGAGACATAGCAATCCATAGGTTTTAAGATACTTACTAGTCAGGTACATTCTTAGGCGTTTAATATGGGGTGTTGAGTCCATTTCGTTGAGCAAGGAGTAGCTCTTGTCTATTCCATATTTGACCTAAGGAACTTTATCTGTGCTCATTTCAATCTCTGGTTTTATGCAGCACCACAACTCACCTTTCCCCTTAAGCAAGCATAAGTTGGTTTTCTAAATTTGAGACCCTGTTCTGTTCTGTAATTCAGTTCCTGTGTAGCCAAGTTTACATTCCGTATATTACAGATATCTTATGATGTTTCTTTTTCTGTGTGACTTATTTCAGTTAGAATCATCATACCTGAATCCACTCATTGTGCTACTAAGGGCTTGATGACATAGATTTCATTGCTGAGTGATATTGCTTTGTAAGTAAATACCACAACTTCTTTATCCATTTTTCACTTTCTGCGATGTTGAACTTGTACTGTAAACGAGGTTGTTGTAAACAGAGGCGTCCCAAACTTTGGGGTGGCTGTGTCTTTTTGATTTTAATTTCCCTAAGCTATAGGACCATAAGTGGCAGTGCCCTAGGCTCTGTTGCTTTGTTTTTTAGATGTTTCAGGAAACACCATACACTTCTCCCGAGTGGTTGTTGGCAATTTACATCCCGCCCATCAGCATAACAAGGCTCCCAGTTCTCCATGGCCTGTCCTGCCTTTCTGGATTTTACACTTTTTTCAGATGGCCCTTTTGACTGGGGGGAAGTGAGACTTCATTGTAGTGCAGATTTCCTTTGCAAGCTTGCTTGGTTGGCCAAAAAGGGCGTATGCGTTTTTTCCTGAATATATTCAGGAAAAAACGCATACGCCCTTTTTGGCCAAGTGCATCATTGTGGACGTTCTGCCTCTTTTCCTATGCTTTCAATGCAATTCCAGTCTACCTCATGAAATCGGTTTCCTGCAATTCTGCCCCGCTTTCAAGTCCTCTTGGCAGCCTTACTTCAGTCTATTTTTGGACGATAGCTGTCATTTATAACTCTGCAGGTTTGTGAATTACAGTGCCCCTGAGCTCCTTTCTTCAACTCGCTTTCTTGTGACCTGGCCGCAACACCACAGGATGGCTTCAGGCCCTAATCTGGTTCCAGCACGGCACGCTGAGCCTTTGGTTTTTTCCTCTTCCTGGTGGGAAATGAGAGTTAAATTTGCCCGTCCAGACACCTCCAGCTAGTCTCTCATTGGTTCTCGCTATTCCTGTTCATCTTCCGCAGAAATTGCAAACTGGGCCAAACAGGAGGTTAAAGGGACTGACTCTCCAAGTGGGGAGAGTGTTAGTAAAGCGTCTGGAATGTTGCACCCGAGTACCAGGGGAGGAAAACTGAGACATATTCGAACACGTCTCCCGTTAACACGGTTGATCATACTCTGGGTTCCACATGCATGTTTTAGCTGAAGGAAGAATACCTTAAACCTGGAGAGTTGAGACCCGTGGAATGGGTACCATGCAATATGACTTCAAAGGGTCTTCATTTGCTCACCAAACCTCTCCAATCCTATCACTGCTGCGTTTATGCCCCTGTACACACGCGTGATTCTCTTTTGCAGACATAGCAATCCATAGGTTTTAAGATACTTACTAGTCAGGTACATTCTTAGGCGTTTAATATGCGGTGTTGAGTCCATTTCGTTGAGCAAGGAGTAGCTCTTGTCTATTCCATATTTGGCTTAAGGAACTTTATCTGTGCTCATTTCGATCTCTGGTTATGCAGCATCCCAATTCACCTTTACCCTTAAGCAAGCATAAGTTGGTTTTCTAAATTTGAGACCCTGTTCTGTTCTGTAATTCAGTTCCTGTGTAGCCAGGTTTACATTCCATGTATTACTGATATCTTATGATGTTTCTTTTTCTGCGTGACTTATTTCAGTTAGAATCATCATACCTGAATCCACTCATTGTGCTGCTAAGGGCCTGATGACATAGATTTCATTGCTGAGTGATATTGCTTTGTAAGTAAATACCACAACTTCTTTATCCATTTTTCACTTTTTGCGATGTTGAACTTGTACTGTAAACGAGGTTCTTGTAAACAGAGCCGTTCCAAACTTTGGGGTGGCTGTGTCTTTTTGATTTTAAATTCCCTAAGCCTTAGGACCATAAGTGGCAGTGCCCTAGGCTCTGTTGCTTTGTTTTTTAGATGTTTCAGGAAACACCATACACTTCTCCCGAGTGGTTGTTGGCAATTTACATCCCGCCCATCAGCATAACAAGGCTCCCAGTTCTCCATGGCCTGTCCTGCCTTTCTGGATTTTACACTTTTTTCAGATGGCCCTTTTGACCGGGGGGAAGTGAGACTTCATTGTAGTGCAGATTTCCTTTGCAAGCTTGCTTGGTTGGCCAAAAAGGGCGTATGCGTTTTTTCCTGAATATATTCAGGAAAAAACGCATACGCCCTTTTTGGCCAAGTGCATCATTGTGGACGTTCTGCCTCTTTTCCTATGCTTTCAATGCAATTCCAGTCTACCTCCTGAAATTGGTTTCCTGCAATTCTGCCCTGCTTTCAAGTCCTCTTGGCAGCCTTACTTCAGTCTATTTTTGGACGATAGCTGTCATTTATAACTCTGCAGGTTTGTGAATTACAGTGTCCCTGAGCTCCTTTCTTCAACTCGCTTTCTTGTGAGCTGGCCGCAACACCGCAGGATGGCTTCAGGCCCTAATCTGGTTCCGGCACGGCATGCTGAGCCTTTGGTTATTTCCTCTTCCTGGTGGGAAATGAGAGTTAAATTTACCCGTCCAGACACCTCCAGCTAGTCTCTCATTGGTTCTCGCTATTCCTGTTCATCTTCCGCAGAAATTGCAAACTGGGCCAAACAGGAGGTTAAAGGGACTGACTCTCCAAGTGGGGAGAGTGTTAGTAAAGCATCTGGAATGTTGCACCCGAGTACCAGGGGAGGAAAACTGAGACATATTTGAACACGTCTCCCGTTCACACGGTTGATCATACTTGGGTTCCACATGCATGTTTTAGCTGAAGGAAGAATACCTAAAACCTGGGTAGTTGAAACCCGTGGAATGGGTACCATGCAATATGACTTCAAAGGGTCTTCATTTGCTCACCGAACCTCTCCAATCCTATCACTGCTGCGTTTATGCCCCTGTACACATGCTTGATTCTCTTTCGGAGACATAGCAATCCATAGGTTTTAAGATACTTACTAGTCAGGTACATTCTTAGGCGTTTAATATGCGGTGTTGAGTCCATTTCATTGAGCAAGGAGTAGCTCTTGTCTATTCCATATTTGGCTTAAGGAACTTTATCTGTGCTCATTTCAATCTCTGGTTTTATGCAGCACCCCAACTCACCTTTCCCCTTAAGCAAGCATAAGTTGGTTTTCGAAATTTGAGACCCTGTTCTGTTCTGTAATTCAGTTCCTGTGTAGCCAACTTTACATTCCGTGTATTACTGATATCTTATGATGTTTCTTTTTCTGTGTGACTTATTTCAGTTAGAATCATCATACCTGAATCCACTCATTGTGCTGCTAAGGGCCTGATGACACAGATTTCATTGCTGAGTGATATTGCTTTGTAAGTAAATACCACAACTTCTTTATCCATTTTTCACTTTCTGTGATGTTGAACTTGTACTGTAAACGAGGTTCTTGTAAACAGAGCCGTTCCAAACTTTGGGGTGGCTGTGTCTTTTTGATTTTAATTTCCCTAAGCTATAGGACCATAAGTGGAAGTGCCCTAGGTTCTGTTGCTTTGTTTTTTAGATGTTTCAGGAAACACCATACACTTCTCCCGAGTGTTTGTTGGCAATTTACATCCCGCCCATCAGCATAACAAGGCTCCCAGTTCTCCATGGCCTGTCCTGCCTTTCTGGATTTTACACTTTTTTCAGATGGCCCTTTTGACCGGGGGGAAGTGAGACTTCATTGTAGTGCAGATTTCCTTTGCAAGCTTGCTTGGTTGGCCAAAAAGGGCGTATGCGTTTTTTCCTGAATATATTCAGGAAAAAACGCATACGCCCTTTTTGGCCAAGTGCATCATTGTGTACGTTCTGCCTCTTTTCCTATGCTTTCAATGCAATTCCAGTCTACCTCCTGAAATCGGTTTCCTGCAATTCTGCCCCGCTTTCAAGTCCTCTTGGCAGCCTTACTTCAGTCTATTTTTGGACGATAGCTGTCATTTATAACTCTGCAGGTTTGTGCATTACAGTGCCCCTGAGCTCCTTTCTTCAACTCGCTTTCTTGTGAGCTGGCCGCAACACCGCAGGATGGCTTCAGGCCCTAATCTGGTTCCTGCACGGCACAGTGAGCCTTTGGTTATTTCCTCTTCCTGGTGGGAAATGAGAGTTAAATTTGCCCGTCCAGACACCTCCAGCTAGCCTCTCATTGGTTCTCGCTATTCCTGTTCATCTTCCGCAGAAATTGCAAACTGTGCCAAACAGGAGGTTAAAGGCGCTGACTCTCCAAGTGGGGAGAGTGTTAGTAAAGCGTCTGGAATGTTGCACCCGAGTACCAGGGGAGGAAAACTGAGACATATTTGAACACGTCTCCCGTTCACATGGTTGATCATACTTGGGTTCCACATGCATGTTTTAGCTGAAGGAAGAATACCTAAAACCTGGGTAGTTGAAACCCGTGGAATGGGTACCATGCAATATGACTTCAAAGGGTCTTCATTTGCTCACCGAACCTCCCCAATCCTATCACTGCTGCGTTTATGCCCCTGTACACATGCTTGATTCTCTTTCGGAGACATAGCAATCCATAGGTTTTAAGATACTTACTAGTCAGGTACATTCTTAGGCGTTTAATATGCGGTGTTGAGTCCATTTCGTTGAGCAAGGAGTAGCTCTTGTCTATTCCATATTTGGCTTAAGGAACTTTATCTGTGCTCATTTCAATCTCTGGTTTTATGCAGCACCCCAACTCCCCTTTCCCCTTAAGCAAGCATAAGTTGGTTTTCGAAATTTGAGACCCTGTTCTGTTCTGTAATTCAGTTCCTGTGTAGCCAAGTTTACATTCCGTGTATTACTGATATCTTATGATGTTTCTTTTTCTGTGTGACTTATTTCAGTTAGAATCATCATACCTGAATCCACTCATTGTGCTGCTAAGGGCCTGATGACACAGATTTCATTGCTGAGTGATATTGCTTTGTAAGTAAATACCACAACTTCTTTATCCATTTTTCACTTTCTGCGATGTTGAACTTGTACTGTAAACGAGGTTCTTGTAAACAGAGCCGTTCCAAACTTTGGGGTGGCTGTGTCTTTTTGATTTTAATTTCCCTAAGCTATAGGACCATAAGTGGAAGTGCCCTAGGTTCTGTTGCTTTGTTTTTTCGATGTTTCAGGAAACACCATACACTTCTCCCGAGTGGTTGTTGGCAATTTACATCCCGCCCATCAGCATAACAAGGCTCCCAGTTCTCCATGGCCTGTCCTGCCTTTCTGGATTTTACACTTTTTTCAGATGGCCCTTTTGACCGGGGGGAAGTGAGACTTCATTGTAGTGCAGATTTCCTTTGCAAGCTTGCTTGGTTGGCCAAAAAGGGCGTATGCGTTTTTTCCTGAATATATTCAGGAAAAAACGCATACGCCCTTTTTGGCCAAGTGCATCATTGTGTACGTTCTGCCTCTTTTCCTATGCTTTCAATGCAATTCCAGTCTACCTCCTGAAATCGGTTTCCTGCAATTCTGCCCCGCTTTCAAGTCCTCTTGGCAGCCTTACTTCAGTCTATTTTTGGACGATAGCTGTCATTTATAACTCTGCAGGTTTGTGAATTACAGTGCCCCTGAGCTCCTTTCTTCAACTCGCTTTCTTGTGAGCTGGCCGCAACACCGCAGGATGGCTTCAGGCCCTAATCTGGTTCCGGCACGGCACACTGAGCCTTTGGTTATTTCCTCTTCCTGGTGGGAAATGAGAGTTAAATTTGCCCGTCCAGACACCTGCAGCTAGCCTCTCATTGGTTCTCGCTATTCCTGTTCATCTTCCGCAGAAATTGCAAACTGGGCCAAACAGGAGGTTAAAGGGACTGACTCTCCAAGTGGGGAGAGTGTTAGTAAAGCGTCTGGAATGTTGCACCCTAGTACAAGGGTACGAAAACTGAGACATATTTGAACACGTCTCCCGTTCACATGGTTGATCATACTTGGGTTCCACATGCATGTTTTAGCTGAAGGAAGAATACCTAAAACCTGGGTAGTTGAAACCCGTGGAATGGGTACCATGCAATATGACTTCAAAGGGTCTTCATTTGCTCACCGAACCTCCCCAATCCTATCACTGCTGCGTTTATGCCCCTGTACACATGCTTGATTCTCTTTCGGAGACATAGCAATCCATAGGTTTTAAGATACTTACTAGTCAGGTACATTCTTAGGCGTTTAATATGCGGTGTTGAGTCCATTTCGTTGAGCAAGGAGTAGCTCTTGTCTATTCCATATTTGGCTTAAGGAACTTTATCTGTGCTCATTTCAATCTCTGGTTTTATGCAGCACCCCAACTCCCCTTTCCCCTTAAGCAAGCATAAGTTGGTTTTCGAAATTTGAGACCCTGTTCTGTTCTGTAATTCAGTTCCTGTGTAGCCAAGTTTACATTCCGTGTATTACTGATATCTTATGATGTTTCTTTTTCTGTGTGACTTATTTCAGTTAGAATCATCATACCTGAATCCACTCATTGTGCTGCTAAGGGCCTGATGACACAGATTTCATTGCTGAGTGATATTGCTTTGTAAGTAAATACCACAACTTCTTTATCCATTTTTCACTTTCTGCGATGTTGAACTTGTACTGTAAACGAGGTTCTTGTAAACAGAGCCGTTCCAAACTTTGGGGTGGCTGTGTCTTTTTGATTTTAATTTCCCTAAGCTATAGGACCATAAGTGGAAGTGCCCTAGGTTCTGTTGCTTTGTTTTTTAGATGTTTCAGGAAACACCATACACTTCTCCCGAGTGGTTGTTGGCAATTTACATCCCGCCCATCAGCATAACAAGGCTCCCAGTTCTCCATGGCCTGTCCTGCCTTTCTGGATTTTACACTTTTTTCAGATGGCCCTTTTGACCGGGGGGAAGTGAGACTTCATTGTAGTGCAGATTTCCTTTGCAAGCTTGCTTGGTTGGCCAAAAAGGGCGTATGCGTTTTTTCCTGAATATATTCAGGAAAAAACGCATACGCCCTTTTTGGCCAAGTGCATCATTGTGGACGTTCGACCTCTTTTCCTATGCTTTCAATGCAATTCCAGTCTACCTCCTGAAATCGGTTTCCTGCAATTCTGCCCCGCTTTCAAGTCCTCTTGGCAGCCTTACTTCAGTCTATTTTTGGACGATAGCTGTCATTTATAACTCTGCAGGTTTGTGAATTACAGTGCCCCTGAGCTCCTTTCTTCAACTCGCTTTCTTGTGAGCTGGCCGCAACACCGCAGGATGGCTTCAGGCCCTAATCTGGTTCCGGCACGGCACACTGAGCCTTTGGTTATTTCCTCTTCCTAGTGGGAAATGAGAGTTAAATTTGCCCGTCCAGACACCTCCAGCTAGCCTCTCATTGGTTCTCGCTATTCCTGTTCATCTTCCGCAGAAATTGCAAACTGGGCCAAACAGGAGGTTAAAGGGACTGACTCTCCAAGTGGGGAGAGTGTTAGTAAAGCGTCTGGAATGTTGCACCCGAGTACCAGGGGAGGAAAACTGAGACATATTTGAACATGTCTCCCATTCACATGGTTGATCATACTTGGGTTCCATATGCATGTTTTAGCTGAAGGAAGAATACCTAAAACCTGGGTAGTTGAAACCCGTGGAATGGGTACCATGCAATATGACTTCAAAGGGTCTTCATTTGCTCACCGAACCTCTCCAATCCTATCACTGCTGCGTTTATGCCCCTGTACACATGCTTGATTCTCTTTCGGAGACATAGCAATCCATAGGTTTTAAGATACTTACTAGTCAGGTACATTCTTAGGCGTTTAATATGCGGTGTTGAGTCCATTTCGTTGAGCAAGGAGTAGCTCTTGTCTATTCCATATTTGGCTTAAGGAACTTTATCTGTGCTCATTTCAATCTCTGGTTTTATGCAGCACCCCAACTCCCCTTTCCCCTTAAGCAAGCATAAGTTGGTTTTCGAAATTTGAGACCCTGTTCTGTTCTGTAATTCAGTTCCTGTGTAGCCAAGTTTACATTCCGTGTATTACTGATATCTTATGATGTTTCTTTTTCTGTGTGACTTATTTCAGTTAGAATCATCATACCTGAATCCACTCATTGTGCTGCTAAGGGCCTGATGACACAGATTTCATTGCTGAGTGATATTGCTTTGTAAGTAAATACCACAACTTCTTTATCCATTTTTCACTTTCTGCGATGTTGAACTTGTACTGTAAACGAGGTTCTTGTAAACAGAGCCGTTCCAAACTTTGGGGTGGCTGTGTCTTTTTGATTTTAATTTCCCTAAGCTATAGGACCATAAGTGGAAGTGCCCTAGGTTCTGTTGCTTTGTTTTTTCGATGTTTCAGGAAACACCATACACTTCTCCCGAGTGGTTGTTGGCAATTTACATCCCGCCCATCAGCATAACAAGGCTCCCAGTTCTCCATGGCCTGTCCTGCCTTTCTGGATTTTACACTTTTTTCAGATGGCCCTTTTGACCGGGGGGAAGTGAGACTTCATTGTAGTGCAGATTTCCTTTGCAAGCTTGCTTGGTTGGCCAAAAAGGGCGTATGCGTTTTTTCATGAATATATTCAGGAAAAAACGCATACGCCCTTTTTGGCCAAGTGCATCATTGTGGACGTTCGGCCTCTTTTCCTATGCTTTCAATGCAATTCCAGTCTACCTCCTGAAATCGGTTTCCTGCAATTCTGCCCCGCTTTCAAGTCCTCTTGGCAGCCTTACTTCAGTCTATTTTTGGACGATAGCTGTCATTTATAACTCTGCAGGTTTGTGAATTACAGTGCCCCTGAGCTCCTTTCTTCAACTCGCTTTCTTGTGAGCTGGCCGCAACACCGCAGGATGGCTTCAGGCCCTAATCTGGTTCCGGCACGGCACACTGAGCCTTTGGTTATTTCCTCTTCCTAGTGGGAAATGAGAGTTAAATTTGCCCGTCCAGACACCTCCAGCTAGCCTCTCATTGGTTCTCGCTATTCCTGTTCATCTTCCGCAGAAATTGCAAACTGGGCCAAACAGGAGGTTAAAGGGACTGACTCTCCAAGTGGGGAGAGTGTTAGTAAAGCGTCTGGAATGTTGCACCCGAGTACCAGGGGAGGAAAACTGAGACATATTTGAACACGTCTCCCGTTCACATGGTTGATCATACTTGGGTTCCATATGCATGTTTTAGCTGAAGGAAGAATACCTAAAACCTGGGTAGTTGAAACCCGTGGAATGGGTACCATGCAATATGACTTCAAAGGGTCTTCATTTGCTCACCGAACCTCTCCAATCCTATCACTGCTGCGTTTATGCCCCTGTACACATGCTTGATTCTCTTTCGGAGACATAGCAATCCATAGGTTTTAAGATACTTACTAGTCAGGTACATTCTTAGGCGTTTAATATGCGGTGTTGAGTCCATTTCGTTGAGCAAGGAGTAGCTCTTGTCTATTCCATATTTGGCTTAAGGAACTTTATCTGTGCTCATTTCAATCTCTGGTTTTATGCAGCACCCCACTCCCCTTTCCCCTTAAGCAAGCATAAGTTGGTTTTCGAAATTTGAGACCCTGTTCTGTTCTGTAATTCAGTTCCTGTGTAGCCAAGTTTACATTCCGTGTATTACTGATATCTTATGATGTTTCTTTTTCTGTGTGACTTATTTCAGTTAGAATCATCATACCTGAATCCACTCATTGTGCTGCTAAGGGCCTGATGACACAGATTTCATTGCTGAGTGATATTGCTTTGTAAGTAAATACCACAACTTCTTTATCCATTTTTCACTTTCTGCGATGTTGAACTTGTACTGTAAACGAGGTTCTTGTAAACAGAGCCGTTCCAAACTTTGGGGTGGCTGTGTCTTTTTGATTTTAATTTCCCTAAGCTATAGGACCATAAGTGGAAGTGCCCTAGGTTCTGTTGCTTTGTTTTTTAGATGTTTCAGGAAACACCATACACTTCTCCCGAGTGGTTGTTGGCAATTTACATCCCGCCCATCAGCATAACAAGGCTCCCAGTTCTCCATGGCCTGTCCTGCCTTTCTGGATTTTACACTTTTTTCAGATGGCCCTTTTGACCGGGGGGAAGTGAGACTTCATTGTAGTGCAGATTTCCTTTGCAAGCTTGCTTGGTTGGCCAAAAAGGGCGTATGCGTTTTTTCCTGAATATATTCAGGAAAAAACGCATACGCCCTTTTTGGCCAAGTGCATCATTGTGGACGTTCGGCCTCTTTTCCTATGCTTTCAATGCAATTCCAGTCTACCTCCTGAAATCGGTTTCCTGCAATTCTGCCCCGCTTTCAAGTCCTCTTGGCAGCCTTACTTCAGTGTATTTTTGGACGATAGCTGTCATTTATAACTCTGCAGGTTTGTGAATTACAGTGCCCCTGAGCTCCTTTCTTCAACTCGCTTTCTTGTGAGCTGGCCGCAACACCGCAGGATGGCTTCAGGCCCTAATCTGGTTCCGGCACGGCACACTGAGCCTTTGGTTATTTCCTCTTCCTAGTGGGAAATGAGAGTTAAATTTGCCCGTCCAGACACCTCCAGCTAGCCTCTCATTGGTTCTCACTATTCCTGTTCATCTTCCGCAGAAATTGCAAACTGGGCCAAACAGGAGGTTAAAGGGACTGACTCTCCAAGTGGGGAGAGTGTTAGTAAAGCGTCTGGAATGTTGCACCCGAGTACCAGGGGAGGAAAACTGAGACATATTTGAACACGTCTCCCGTTCACATGGTTGATCATACTTGGGTTCCATATGCATGTTTTAGCTGAAGGAAGAATACCTAAAACCTGGGTAGTTGAAACCTGTGGAATGGGTACCATGCAATATGACTTCAAAGGGTCTTCATTTGCTCACCGAACCTCTCCAATCCTATCACTGCTGCGTTTATGCCCCTGTACACATGCTTGATTCTCTTTCGGAGACATAGCAATCCATAGGTTTTAAGATACTTACTAGTCAGGTACATTCTTAGGCGTTTAATATGCGGTGTTGAGTCCATTTCGTTGAGCAAGGAGTAGCTCTTGTCTATTCCATATTTGGCTTAAGGAACTTTATCTGTGCTCATTTCAATCTCTGGTTTTATGCAGCACCCCAACTCACCTTTCCCCTTAAGCAAGCATAAGTTGGTTTTCAAAATATGAGACCCTGTTCTGTTCTGTAATTCAGTTCCTGTGTAGCCAAGTTTACATTCCATGTATTACTGATAACTTATGATGTTTCTTTTTCTGTGTGACTTATTTCAGTTAGAATCATCATACCTGAATCCACTCATTGTGCTGCTAAGGGCCTGATGACACAGATTTCATTGCTGAGTGATATTGCTTTGTAAGTAAATACCACAACTTCTTTATCCATTTTTCACTTTCTGCGATGTTGAACTTGTACTGTAAACGAGGTTCTTGTAAACAGAGCCGTTCCAAACTTTGGGGTGGCTGTGTATTTTTGATTTTGAATTCCCTAAGCTATAGGACCATAAGTGGAAGTGCCCTAGGCTCTGTTGCTTTGTTTTTTAGATGTTTCAGGAAACACCATACACTTCTCCCGAGTGGTTGTTGGCAATTTACATCCCACCCATCAGCATAACAAGGCTCCCAGTTCTCCATGGCCTGTCTTGCCTTTCTGGATTTTACACTTTTTTCAGATGGCCCTTTTGACCGGGGGGAAGTGAGACTTCATTGTAGTGCAGATTTCCTTTGCAAGCTTGCTTGGTTGGCCAAAAAGGGCGTATGCGTTTTTTCCTGAATATATTCAGGAAAAAACGCATACGCCCTTTTTGGCCAAGTGCATCATTGTGGACGTTCTGCCTCTTTTCCTATGCATTCAATGCAATTCCAGTCTACCTCCTGAAATCGGTTTCCTGCAATTCTGCCCCGCCTTGAAGTCCTCTTGGCAGCCTTACTTCAGTATATTTTTGGACGATAGCTGTCATTTATAACTCTGCAGGTTTGTGAATTACAGTGCCCCTGAGCTCCTTTCTTCAACTCGCTTTCTTGTGAGCTGGCCGCAACACCGCAGGATGGCTTCAGGCCCTAATCTGGTTCCTGCACGGCACGCTGAGCCTTTGGTTATTTCCTCTTCCTGGTGGGAAATGAGAGTTAAATTTGCCCGTCCAGACACCTCCAGCTAGTCTCTCATTGGTTCTCGCTATTCCTGTTCATCTTCCGCAGAAATTGCAAACTGGGCCAAACAGGAGGTTAAAGGGACTGACTCTCCAAGTGGGGAGAGTGTTAGTAAAGCGTCTGGAATGTTGCACCCGAGTACCAGGGGAGGAAAACTGAGACATATTTGAACACGTCTCCCGTTCACATGGTTGATCATACTCTGGGTTCCACATGCATGTTTTAGCTGAAGGAAGAATACCTAAAACCTGGGTAGTTGAAACCCGTGGAATGGGTACCATGCAATATGACTTCAAAGGGTCTTCATTTGCTCACCGAACCTCTCCAATCCTATCACTGCTGCGTTTATGCCCCTGTACACATGCTTGATTCTCTTTCGGAGACATAGCAATCCATAGGTTTTAAGATACTTATTAGTCAGGTACATTCTTAGGCGTTTAATATGCGGTGTTGAGTCCAT